>NW_006921627.1:1427157-1449447 GCF_000298275.1 Orycteropus afer afer | reverse complement strand
ATATCTCCTTGAGGACTAAGGTGTGCCTGACACAAGCCATGATATTTCCAATCGCCTCGTATGCATGTGAGAGCTGGACAATGAATAAGATGCATTGTATACAGTGAATTAATTTCTTCCTTACTCATCTTTACAGGTACTATGTATATATCATCCTTAGAAATATTAAGAGAATAGTCACCCAATATATTTTTCTTTGCATCATAATTCCTCTTGGAACCTTGGTTAATCACCAAAAAAAAAAAAAAAAAGCCAGACTTACTGCCATCAAGTTGGATCGAACTCATAGCAACCCCTCCTTGGGTTTCTGAGGCAGTATTACTACAGAAGTAGATTGCCTAATCCTTTTGAGCAGTGACTGGTGGGTTTGAACCGCCAGCCTACTGGTTAGCAGTCAAATGTGTTAGGCACTATGCCACCAGAGCTCCTGGTTAATCACCAGTGGCTGCTAAAAGCACTAGGTAAAAAAAGCTGATGATAACATGTTTTTTCAGTAAGTGGTATCAAGATGATTACTTATTGATTGGGGCGGGGGATTAATATCCCTTCTCATAATAAATTCTTCCCTTCCACAGTACCTTAAAAATAGCCACCTATTTTTTCTAACCAATTTGGTCTTTATCTGGAACTTTTTTAGGCCGTAAGGAGAAAGATCAATATTTTTGACTATATTTTTTGGAACCTCACATATGATGAAAACATCTTAACAAAGTTAAAAGACACACAAGAATGGAGGAAGATTAACACGTAACCAAAAAACAAGCTCCTCACTTATCAACTATGCTATTACCCAGCATTTCATACATATGACAATGACAAAACTCAGACTATTTTGTACTTTAACACATACATCCGGAAGTAACAAATGCCAAGGTGAGAGTGACATTGGCAGTTATTTAATAATACAGTTTGACAACTATTTTATTATGTAATGATATGATTTGGGAGCTAAGTAATGATATAATTAACTACTATCTAATTATGTAACTATCAGTTATATAATGATGTGGTTATGTGCCGTTTTGTGATCTGATGTGGTCATCCTTTTCTTATAATGGCAATTTTCAAATAACAACCTGGTCTTTGAAACCTAATCATTTCATAAGTCAGGAGTGGGTGTATTCATCTTACAAAAAACACTTTCCTAAATCTTAAAGAAATCTATCCATCTATAGAAAAAAAGACAAGTATATGAGCAAGAAATTAACAGGAAAAGAAAATGGCCAGTAAACACAAAAAGATGTTCAGTGTTACTCCGGTTCTAAAAATGCAAATGAATCCAACAAAATTCCATGTCATACTCATTAGCTGGATGAAAATATTGATATTTTTATCATACAGAGTCTGAAATATTTCAAGTGGTTATTGGAACAATCATTGATAAAACTTGTTTGGACAGCAGTTTGACAATGCCTGATAAAGTAGATATATACATTGCCTGCTATTTGGAAATTCAACTGATAGCTTTATATCCTAGAAATCTCTCATACCTAAGCAGGAGATGATGTGTTAAATGAATAATCCATTACTGTATTATTTGCAAAATTCATAAATTGAAATCAACTAGAAAATGGATTATTAGCCTGTGTCATAATCATGTAATGAATTACTGTATTCAAGTAAAATGTTAAGATTTGACCATTAGATAGGTGCATTAGTAATCATTCCTTTAGTTATAATTTTCTTTAAACTTCAAATAATTTTGTTAAAAAAAAATAATAAAAGGTAATATCAATATGCCTTTGATTCGTTAGCAGATACAAATTACTCTGAGTTTATAAATGAAAGTAATTCAGATGGAACTTGTCAGGGAAAATTGTTTGTAGGCAGCATTGATAGGAGTGATCAAGTAGGAAACGTCTCCCTTGTAGAACAGAAATTAGAATTGGGGGAGAAAACAGACAGTCTGTCTTGGCTTCTCTTTCTTCCACCATTTTTTTGCTGCCTGACATTGTTGCTCCTCTTCATCTCCTCACCTCTTTCCTTTACTTCTGACCTTGTTACCTGCTGACAGTAGTACCCTATCAGACTAGAAGTGAATGCCAAGTGTACTTCACATGGTCATCTCTGTGAGCCAGAAAAAAATTTGCCTCTCTCTCCTAGCTCCTTACCAATTTCAACTGGCATCTTTTCCTAGTTCTCAGCCAAACTTTCTACTTCTACTGGTTTAATAGGACCATGCTGCCAGTGGTAGGGATGGGGAGCCAAGACAATTGGTATGAATGGTTGCCACTGTAAACGCAAAACCTTGAATGCTTAAGTGTGCGTATAACATCCTGTGTATGTCTGGATTGAGAGTCTGGTCCTACAAAAGCAGTGTAGTTTTTTTTTTATAGAATGGTAGGAAAATGCTTCTGATAGAGAAAGATAATGCACATTCAACCTTCTAACTTTTCTTTTTCCTTCTAATTCTTTTTGTTTGCTTGCTTCTACTTTGCTCTCTTCCCTACCACCACCCAGCACCTTATTTTGAGAACAGTGTGAATAAGGTGAATGGGTCCCACTAGTTTATATTTTTTGTAAAGTACTCCACCTACAGAAACATCCTTACTACTAAAATGAAAGTAACAAATATAATTTCATGCCACTACTTTTGTGATCTGTGTTTCTTCATTCTTTCAAAACAATAAACAAAATACTCACCATAGGATATTCAACCCTTGTACCATAATGTTTTGTGTTCATTGTAGATCGAGCTAAGAGGAGGAAGCTCAGGGAAGAACGGGCATGGCTGTTGGCTCAAGGGAAAGAGCTCCCCCCGGAGCTTTCACATCTGGACCCTAATTCCCCCATGAGGGAAGAGAAAAAGACCAAGGACCTGTGAGTATTTCATAACTACAACAACAGTTGGTAACATTTGTTCACACTCAGGCATTGTACCACACACTTTCCTTTCTCATTGAATCCTTAATAACCCTAACTAGGCAATGGTTTCACCATTCTAAAGTGTGGAAAACATAGTAAGTGACAGATTGGAGATAAACCTACAGCTGACACTGATGATTTTAGGTATGCACATAGAGACACACTGTGTCCCCTTCTCTCCTCTCTCATAATCTTGCTCTCACCCTATTTGTTGTTGTTGTTATGTGCTGTGGAGTTGGACCCAATAGGAACACAGTAATCTTTTCCACAAAGCTGTTGAAATCAGAACCAATATTATAATGTAAAACTGCTTCTTGGAAGTGTGAAGAGCAGTTTATTCTAATTTCTATAAATCTTTTGGCATTTTTAAATTGTTTTCTGTGAAGTAACTGGGTGCTTTATCTCTTTTTTGCTCTTAATTAAAAATTCAGGAAGCAAGCAAGCAAGTAAATATTCAGTGCTCATGAGCTTCTCAATTCTACATAATTTTTACACTACAAATGAATTTTGGTTAAGTGCTGGTGATACATAAAAATTGTATTTTTATAGAGAGATACCAAAACCAAACTCACTGTCATTTGAGGTAGATCTGACTCATAGCGACCCCTCCTTGGGTTTCCAAGGCAGTATCTCTGTGGAAGTAGATTTCCCAACCTTCCTTCTGAGGAGTGGCTGGTGGGTCTGAACTGCCACCCTTCTGGTTAGCAATCAGATGCCTTAGGCACTACGCCACCAGAACTCCTCCATAGATAGATAGATAGGATTATTATTCTTTATCTCACAAAAATAATCATTGGCATGAAATAAAACCTGGGAAGGAATATGCTGTTAAATAACATTAGAGAATCATAGATTGAATTCTGGATCATCTAGAGCAACCCTGTCATTTTAGAGATGAGGAAAATTAGTCCCTTTTGGCTAAGATATGTAATCCATCATCTTCCTTTTTTTAGGGAGTAGTATCAATGTTACAGAGTATCAAAGTAAAATTATTAGAAATATTTCAAATCTTGGTTCAGTCATCTGTATGACTATGATTGAACTCAGAGTTAAGAAGGTGATCAGAGTTGCTGTTAATTTCTTATTTTATGATTTACAGCTTTGAGTTGGACGATGATTTCACTGCCATGTATAAAGGTCAGTTCCTATTATCAACTGTTATGTTTATGACAGAAGTATTCCTGTGTGAATGTGTGAAGTAAGCTCTACTCGTTGACTTTCAGTTCTAGATGTGGTAAAGGCTCACAAAGATTCCTGGCCCTTTTTGGAACCTGTGGATGAATCTTATGCCCCTAATTATTACCAGATTATTAAGGTAAAAGCTATCTTTTTAATTACACCTATTGTACCTTGTGTGTCTGTCTTGGGTTTTGTTATTGTTATTTCATTTGCTTTGTTTAACTGTTGTTCCTTGAAAATCATGCTGGATATATATTAGGCTCTTGGGTGACTTACAACAGCATGATTCCTCAACCTCATAGGGACTAAGGGATTTTTGGTTTGGTTTTGTTTTTCTCCTGTATATTGTAATTAAACATTTTTTGTGTACTTTTCTAGGTCCCCATGGATATTTCAAGTATGGAGAAGAAACTAAATGGAGGTTTATACTGTACCAAGGAGGAATTTGTAAATGATATGAAGACTATGTTCAGAAATTGTCGAAAATACAATGGTGAAAGTAGTGGTAAGTGGGGAGGATGTTTGCTCTGGATGAACATTTGCTGTGCCATTATAATCAAGTATAAAATGCTTTCCCATTTAGAAATATATATCGTAATGATTTGAACCTTTCTCCAGGACTATAAAGAGAATGCATGTAAGAGCCATGGGATCAGCCTTTCCCACCACTCACATTATATGTGCCAGGAATTCTCTTCTGTCCCACACTAGAAGAGGGGGCAGCTAATATTTAACTGGGCTGAGGTTATTGCTCATCATCCTAGAGACCAGTATGGACCTAGATTGTACAGATTGTTCTGTCTGCTTAACTTAGACAATTACTCGCAGATTAGACTGAACCTAGGAGCTCTGGTAGCATAGTGCCTAAGTCTCTTGACTGCTAACAAAAAGTCCGGCGGTTCAAACCCACGAGCCACTCCTCAGAAGGAAGGTTGGGCAATCTGCTTCCGTAGTGATAGCTCTTTGGAAACCCAAGGAGAGGTCGCTATAAGTTGGGTCCCACTCGATGGCACATAACAACAACAACAGACTGAACCTACATGGAGCTGACTCTCAAATCTTATTAAGAAATCATCAGAATAGAACTCTGATAAAGTAATTATGGCTCCCAGGTACAGAAACGTTGATTCAGTTATGCATTCTGTGACACTTTGAATCCTTATGTTATACCTCTCTACTTGTGGGGATGTTCTCCACCATCATAATTATCTGTTATGCATCCACCCCTGTACCAATACAGTTATTTTGAGATGTTTGAAAAGTGAACAATAATTTTAGACAAGTTTATTTACAATTTTCTTATACTTGGGGGCTGTTTGAGTTTTTCACTCAAAATACCTCAGTTTGAAAACTCAGTAGATCCATTGACTGTATCAGTATTTCTGAAATTTAGCTCTTTGTATCTTCCCTCTATACCGGGTTCTACCTTAAGCTTAATTATAAGGACTACCATAGGAAATGCTTAAGAAGAGACCATCTAGAGATTTAGGCTGAAAAACTATATCCCTTTTATGGAAAGTTGGTGACACCTTAAATGATTAAATTTTTACTGTGATTTGGGATAATAGTCCTAGAGTCATTGTCACAGTCATAGGCATACCACACCACCTTGAGCTTCTTATGGCCAGAAACCATGTCAAGTATCCATATCCCTAGACTATAATATGCGCTCAAGTTGAATTAAATCTAAGGATTACCCCAATAATATCTTTTCTCAGTTATTAGTAACAGAATTGTCTTGTGGCCTATAAAAATTGTACATTGAGGCCTTTCCTTGTATCTTCCTATGACTATAGAGTATACCAAGATGTCTGACAATTTAGAGAGGTGTTTCCATCGGGCAATGATGAAGCATTTTCCTGGTGAAGATGGAGACACAGATGAAGAATTTTGGATTAGAGAGGATGAAAAGCGGGAGAAGAGACGGAATCGCGCTGGGCGAAGTGGTGCAAGCCATGTTTGGACCCGCTCCAGAGAACCTGACGGGCCTGGCAAGAAACAGCAACCTGTGGAGAATGGAGGGAAGTCACTGCCCCCTGCACGCCGTCGTGCTTCCTCTTCTGGGGACGATCAGAGCAGCAATTCAACCCAGCCCCCCCGGGAACTGGGTGCTTCCAATGGCCAAGGCTTTTCTCGTTCCCTGCATTATGGTGGGATGCCCAGCCAGGCTCCTCTCTTAAAACAGATGGTAAGGAATAGCCTAAATGCTGTTGTGGTTTCCTCTAGTTGATGAAGTCATAGAGATGTAAAAGCTACTTCATTAGCTTCTTTTCCAAAGTAATTTTTTTGTTTATGTATGTTTTGTCTGCCCCATCTGCCCTTTTTATTCTACCTTTTAGTTTAAATCTCCTTTCTCTTAATTCTTTGATCCATGCATCTCAACATGGACAAAAATTGTTATTGTAGGAGTGAATAAAGAATAAAATGATAACCTTTTTATATGTAAAGCTCAGGTACATGCATAATACATAAACAAGCATACAGTCTGTCTATGGTGTTAAAATTTCATGATGCAGATGTGATTAGGGGGGAAAAATGGGTAAGAATGCTCTTTATAAACCATAACTAAACTAGTTCCATCAATTCAGTTATCTGACTCATGGCAACCCCATGTGTTTCAGATGTACCTGTGCTCTGTAGGGGTTTCAATGGCTGCTTTTTTGTAAGTAGATCACCAGACCTTTCTTTCTTGGTACCTCTGGGTGTACTTAAACTTTTTGGTTAGCAGCCAAACACATGAACAGTTTGGACCACTCAGAAACTCCATAAAGTCTGTAACCCAAACAAAAAACAGACCCACTGACATCAAGTCTATTCTGACTCATATCAACCCTATAGGACAGAGTAGAACTGCCTCATAAGTTTCCAAGGTTATAAATCTTTTAAAAAGCAGAGCAGCTAATGAATTCAAACCACCAAACTTTCAGTTTGCATCTAACTGCTTTAAGCACTATGCCAGCAGGATTCTTTATGGTGCAATATTAAGAAGAAATTGAGAAACACCAACTTAACCTTGTATCTCCTAGAGAGGAAAATTGCTTTGATCTCAGGGTCTAGTCCTGGTCTAGACAAGACCATGTACTTTCAGTCTTACTTTTCTTGGTACTATATGCCAAGCTGTCAGTGGTCTGTGTTATTGTTATTTTAGCAGAAGGTTCATCTTTAGTTAAGTCCCAGTCACTACCTAATGTCTGTGCTTTCTCTCTCTGTTTCCTTCTTGCTTTCTCCAATGGCCTCCAGAGGCCAGCAGTACCAGGAGCATTTGGCCCTCTTCAGGGATCAGATCCTGCCAACTTATATGGCTCCTCTAGGGTCCCAGAACCACACCCTGGAGAGGCTGTTCAACAGCATCAACCCTTTCCTATGCAGGTAAGCAAATGAAAGCAGAAAACGCAGGTTTGGAGGGTTTTAGAAGTATGTTTTAAAATAAAGCCTCTTCCCATGTTAAATTTATTTCCTTATAGCCTATCCTGATGTGTCTCTCCCTGTGGATAGAGCTCATGAGAAGACCTACCTTAATCTATGAGTCTGGTGAAATCTGCTTTCTTCTCTTTTTCTTCTTACAGCCTCCAGTTGGAATTAACAACCACCGAGGACCCAGGCTTGGAGCACCTGAAGAGAAGCAAGTGTGTGGGGGGCTGACACACCTTTCTAACATGGGATCACATCCTGGATCCTTGCAGCTTGGGCAGATGGGTGGCCCCAGTCAGGAGGGAAATATGTATCCCCCAGCTCAATTCCAGCCTGGATTTATTCCTCCTAGGCCTGGTGGGGCTCTAACCCGACACCCAGACTTCCCTGAAAGCTCTGAAATTCCTCCCAGCCACATGTACCGATCATACAAGTACCTGAATCGAGTACACTCTGCTATCTGGAATGGAAACCATGGTGCTACAAACCCAGGACCCTTGGGGCCAGATGAGAAGCCCCCGCTAGGTCCAGGACCCTCTCACCAGCCTCGTACTCTTGGTCATATGATGGAGTCCCGAGTGATGAGACCACCTCTTCCTCCAAACCAGTGGACTGAACAATCAAACTTTCTACCTCATGGAGTTCCTTCTTCAGGGTATATGCGACCACCCTGTAAATCTACTGGACATCGATTACAGCCTCCAGCCACAGTGCATAGTTCTCTGTATGGAGCACCCTCCCAGGCTCTGCGGGGGGTCCAAGGAGGGGACTCTATGATGGACAGCCCCGAGATGATTGCCATGCAACAGCTTTCCTCCCGTGTTTGCCCACCAGGTGTGCCTTACCACCCCCGACAGCCCACTCCTCCCCATTTACCTGGCCCTTTTCCACAGGTAGCTCACTCAGCATCAGTAAGTGTATCAGCCCCAAAGCCTGCCTTGGGGAACCCTGGGAGGACACAGGATAACAGTGAAACAAAAGAGCCTGAGAATGACCGAGGTAATCTATATTGTCACATTTCTCTGACTTTCAGCTCTTTAAACTGTTAATGCATGAATAATCCTGTCACACAGATTATCAAACCAAATGAAAACTAGTGTCAGCCTCCTTCTATTGAATTTCTCATGGTTGGACCAACCATAGTATTGTTTTCAGTCCAATGATCCAAAAGGTTTTCTGGTAATAATGACCACTATACAGATGTAACTTCTGGGCCAGGCACCTTTTTTGGGGGGTGGGGGTAGTTTTACATGTATTAAATAATCCTCCGAATAAATATTGGAGATAGCTGTTATTAGTATTATCTTTCTTTTTACAGTTAGAAAAATTGTAGCACAGAGATATTGGATATTTCACCAGCCTAGTAAGTGGTAAAAGCAACTCTCGTGGTGTAGTGGATAAGGCATTTGGCTGCTAACTGGAAAGTCAGTAGTTCAAACCAACCAGCTGCTCTGTGGAAGAAAGATGGAACAGTCTACTTCTGTAAAGATTTATAGCCTCAGAAACCCATTGGGGGTTGCTGTGGGTTGGAATTGACTTGATGGCAGTGAGTTTGGTTTTGGTTTTAAGTAGTACAGCTGAGATTTGAATCTAACAGGCTAGCTCCAAGGTCCTTGCTCTCAACCAATGAATTATCATACTGCCTTTAAAAAAAATTACTGCCTTGAAAAATATGAAATCAGTTTAAGAATTTTACTTAAAGCCTAATTTTCCTATCCTTCTATGCCTTGGGAGCTCGGTGCCTAGTGCCTAAGGCATTTGACTGCTAACCAGAAGGCTGGTGGTTCAAACGCACCAGCCACTCCTCGGAAGGAGGGTTCGGCAATCTACTTCCATAGTGATACCTCCTTGGGTTTCCGAGGCAGTATCACTATGGAAGTAGATTGCCCCATCTTCCTTCTGAGGAGTAGCTGGTGGGTTTGAACTGCCAGCCTTCTGGTTAGCAGTCAAGTGCCTTAGGCACTATGCCTTTAGTACAAATGAAAAATACTGAGATCTAGAAAATCTTGAAGTGAAAATACGATTTAAGAGTAAACTTTAATCTGGAAGAGAGAGATGAATAGAATACTTTGTGTAATTAAAGCTTATTTTCTAAGATAGATGTCTAGCGTATATTGCATATAAATTTTTAGTACATGGATGGAAAATGAAGATATTTGAACTTCTATAAAATACAAAGATTCCACATGAAATTGATGGTAGGCCTAGAACTCAGACTTGCTTCCTGTATTTCTTTCAGGGAAAGAACTACTTTGTGAATCCCAGCTCTATTAGAATTTTCTAGTAATGGTTTCAGATAATGTCTGGATTGCAAAGCCTTAGAAGAAACTGTAGATAAATCTGTTAGTTGCCATATTTTATGTTGACCAAATAATGAAAAGTGCGGGTTTTAATTTTCATTGCATAGCTCATACCTTTAATTTTAATGCCAGATTCACAGGTAGCCTGAGATCCTACTAGATCTTTAAAGATCATTATGAATCCTTACTCTTGTCCTAAATATGATTCCATAATCTCTACATGACATATTCTGAACATACACCTAGGAAAAGTTCTGTTCCTTCCCAAAAAGGTTTAAGAAGACCATATTCATCTTTTGATTTAGTATAGGGAGATAAGGAATTCTGAGGTTGAGATTAAGAATTTGAGTCTAGTTTATTAATTTGGTTGAATTTTCTGTTTGAGTTTCATGCTTTAGACATTTGCTTTTAAGACATCCAGACAAGATAAACACATTCATTTAAAAGATAGTGATTGAGTTCCCATTATGTACAAGTACTGAGAGTAGCATGGAGAATAGCTCTTCTTCTATAGAGGTTATATATTCTGATGGGGCAGCAATCAGAGATCTACCTTTCCATAGGGAAGAGTGGACCCCTTTCAGGGACTTATATCCACCTCAACCTTGCCTTTCCTCATCTGGCTGCTTATCATCTTCCTTTCATTACACTTCCATCAGTATTGTCATTTCAGCTACCATTTTATTTTGTTTTTCACTTTTCCTGCAGCAGAGCCCTTGCCTGGGCTTGAGGACAAACCGTCAAGCATTGGTGCTTCAGAGGGGGTGTACCTCAAACAACTACCTCACCCTATACCTCCCCTGCAGACTGACTGTACCAGACAGAGCTCACCCCAAGAAAGGGAAACAGAGGGCCCAGAACTCAAAAGCGACTCTTCAGAATCTGGAGAAAACTGCAGAGCAACCAAGGCCAAGAACACCTGGCCTTCAGATAGCAGCTACAGCAGCCCAGTCGCCCAAGGATGTATGAGCGACCTCTCTACTGTGGCAGAGAGAGGGGCTGTACCTGAAAATGGAGTGATTGGTGATGCATCTCCTTGTGGATCAGAGGGGAAGAGTCTTGGTGGTAGTGGTTCAGAAAAGCCTCTCTGCCCTAGAGGCAAAACATTGCAGGAAACCATGCCATGTACAGGACAGAATGCAACTACACCTCCCAATCCAGATCCCTGTTTAATGGGAGGCCCTGTAAGCCAGTTTTCTCCACTGTATATGCCAAGCCTGGAATATCCAAATTCAGCTGCACATTACCACATCAGTCCAGGCCTACAAGGTTTGGGCCCTGTAATGGGAGGGAAATCCACAGTATCACATCCTCAGCATTTCCCCCCTAGGGGCTTTCAGTCTAACAACCCTCATTCTGGCATCTTTCCCCGATACCGCCCTCATCAAGGAATGAGGTATTCCTACCAGCCACCACCTCAGCCTTCCTACCATCTCTATCAGCGAACTCCTTATTACGCATGTCCACAGGGCTTTTCTGACTGGCAGAGACCTCTCCATCCCCAAGGAAGCCCAAGTGGAACTCCATTTACTCAGCCTCCCCCACCCAGGCCCCTCTTCTCAGATAAGAATGCCATGGCCAGCCTACAAGGCTGTGAGACACTTCATGCTGCCTTAACTTCCCCAAACCGGATGGATGCAGTAGCTAGTAAGGTTGTCCCAACTGATGGGCAGAATCCTGGTCCAGAGGAAGAGAAGCTGGATGAATCTATGGAGAGGCCAGAGAGTCCCAAAGAGTTTCTAGACCTGGACAACCATAATGCAGCTACCAAGCGACAAAGTTCACTGTCAGCCAATGACTACCTATATGGAACTCCTCCTCCTCCACCTCTGAATTCAGGGATGGGTTTTGGTTCATCTGCTTTCCCACCCCATGGTGTGATGCTACAAACAGGGCCTCCTTATACACCTCAGCGGCCAGCCAGTCACTTCCAGCCCAGAGCTTATTCTTCCCCTGTGGCTGCTCACCCACCTCACCATCCAGTGGCTGCCCAGCCTAATGGCCTCCCTCAGGAGGGCCCTATCTACCGCTGCCAGGAAGAAGGCATGGGTCACTTTCAAGCAGTAATGATGGAACAAATTGGCACTGGAAGTGGGATAAGGGGACCTTTCCAGGAAATGTACAGACCATCAGGGTAAGTTTGCACTACAGTGGGTTTTTTATTTGTTTTTGAAAAAAAGAAAGATTGTGAATTCTGAAAAGAAAAATGGCCCTAGGAATGAAGATAAACTAAAGTGGGCTGAAAGCATGAAAATCATTGATCTTGGAGACTTGGTGGAAATGAGTCTTGCTTAAAGCTGAGTTTTATCTTTGTTATGTTTTTTAACTCATTAAAAGGAATTGGCATTTAAATGACTTTATTTAGATTTTTATATTGGAAACTTGTTAACTACAATTTGAGAACTGTTGGCACAGGCACAATTTAGACACTTTGACCATGGTAAGAGTCTGCCCCTGTACCACTGCCCACTGTGTCACCTCCCACACCCTTCCCAACATCCTGTTTATTAACATTTTGCCATATTAGCTTTTTATCTATCTTGTTGTTATGTGCCGTTCAATCAGCCCCGACTCATAGCGACCCTTCCTTGGGTTTCTGAGGCAGTATCACTACAGAAGTAGGATTGCCCAGCCTTCCTCCCGAGGAGTGGCTGGTGGGTTTTGAACCTCCAGCCTTCTGGTTAGCAGTCAAGTGCCTTAGGCACTATACTACCAAAGTTCCTTTATATCTATCTAAATGTTTATTTTTTTATTTCTTTTCTTTTCCTTTTTTTTAACCCTTTGAAAAGTTTCAGATATCATCACTTCATCTGCAGATTCTTTAGGACACACATCTGTATAATCTTAAAACCATTATTATACCCTAGGAAAATAACATTAATAGTATCTAATATGGAATCTATATTTAAATTTTCCATGAAGGTCTTTTGTTACTGTGTTTCTTTCTCTTCTTTCTCTGTCCCCCCATCCCCTGCCAGGACCCAAGGTCCAAGCAAGGATCACAATTTTACATTTGGTTGTTATGGCTGTCTTAATTTACATCAGTCGTCCTTTCATTTTTTTGTTTTATTTTGCTTTGTTTTTCAAAGTATCCATGCCAGTTTTCATGTAAGATGTCCCAGGTTCTGGATTTGTCTCATTGTTCCTCATGTTTACAATCAAATTGAGCACTTTTATCAGGAATACTACATAGGTGATATCATGTGTTTTTCATTGCACCATACCAGGAACACGTGCTATCAGCTCATCCCATTATTAATCACCTGGTAATTAAGGCAGTACCTTAATTAATAAACCTAAAGTTTTGTTCTTATCATTAATATACCTTCCTTAATTGTTAACTTTTCCTCTCTGCTTACAGAATGCATATTCATCCTGTCCACTCACAGTCCTCTTTCCCAAAGACCCCAGCACCAGCAGCATCGCAGGAAGAGCTGCCCCCACATAAGCCCCCAACACTTCCTCTGGATCAGGTAAGCATTATAGGAATTCATTAGAGCTTTCCTTATTCCTCTGGGTGGTCGGAAATAAAACAGGACCTCATTGCTGTTCTGCAAAAAATCTTCTAAATGCCCTGTTGGTACAGAAACTTTTCCAGAAATCAAATTAAAAAGGGGTCCAGGTGGCTTGACAATAAAAAAAAGAAGAAGAAGAAGAAGAGGGCTTTGGATGTAGCTTCCTTCTTGTTCCCACATGTTCTGTTCTCATACGGAAATCAAGTTTAGGGAGCTGGGGACTTGTGGAAGGGGGGTGTACTTAAGAATGGAATGGTGTTTTTAAACTTTCATGAGCAGCTAAACTCAGGTATATATTTAGGGAAGGGAGAGATAATTTACTACACATAGTATAAATGTGTTTGTAGCTGGGTCCAGTTTACAGAAGTTTCCTGTTGCCCCATTTTATCCCCACATAGTCTACTGACATTACTTTTGATATAATTCTTTGTCCATTTTATCCTTTCCATCTAGTCATTTGAGAGAGACTAGTCAGTTAGGTTTTAGAAGAATAGTAGCTACATTTTGAGTGCTGCTTCTATGCCAGCAGACACTGTGCTAATCTTCTCAACCCACACGATGTAATTCCGATCATCATTATCATTATTCCCTAATATGCGAGAAGTTTTACAGTGTCTGAGTGCTTGCAGCTGGGGTTGAATGAGGTCAAAGATTTTAGAGCCCACCCTTTCAAAGTAAATCATGACTGACAAGACTAAAGCCCTGAAAAGATGCTCAGTATCATTATGCTTCAGGGAAATACAACTCGAAACCACAATAAGATAACCACTTCACACCCACTCAAACCAAATCAAAACCAAACTCACTGCCATTGAGTCGGATCCGACTCATAGTGAACCCTTCCTTGGGTTTCCGAGGCGGTATCACTACGGAAGTAGATTACCCAACCTTCCTTCTGAGAAGTGGCTGGTGGGTTTGAACCGCCAGGCTTCTGGTTAGCAGTCACATGCCACCAGGGCTCCTTCACACTCACTAAGATGGCTATTCTTTTAAAAAAGGAAAATAAGTGTTGGCAAGGATGTGAAAAATTTAGTATATTTTCTATCGCTGATGGGAATATAAGATGGTGAAGCAAGTTAAACACTGAGCTTCCATATAATTTAGCAATTCCACTCCTAGGTCTATGCCCAAAGGAGTTGAAAGCAGGATCTCAAACAGATAGAGTACACCTGTGTTCATTAGAGCATTATTAGCAGCACCCCAAATAGCCATCAACAGATGAATGAATAAACAGAATGTAGTACAAGAGTACAAGGGACATTACTCAACCAGAAAAAGGAATAAAGAACTAACACTAATGTGGATGAACCTGGAAGACATTATGCTAGGTGAAGGAAATTACACACAAAGGTCACATTTTATATGATATGTGTATATAAAATACCCAGAATAGGTAAAATCATAGAGAGAGAAAGCAGATTAGTGGTTGCCAGGGAAGGGGGAATGAAAAATGGTCACTTAGTGGGTACAGGGGATTTCCTTTTGATGTGATGCAAATGATTTTGAACTAGATAGGAGTGATAGTTATACCACATTGTGAGTGTAATTAATGTCACTGGTTTATACATTTAAAAATGTTTAAAATGGCAGATTTTAAATTATATTTTATACCATGATAAAATTTTCAAACAACAAAAAGGTCTTTTCCCAGGTATTCAGGAGCATGTACACCTTTTCCCTTTTTGGTTTATTAAGTATTTTTAACACTTGTGTTTTATTTTATTTTCTTTCAGAGCTAGTCCAAGGAGGAAATATCCCCTAAGGAAATGGAAGCTGCACATGAAGACTGGAACGTGAAGAATTTGGGGAAATAATCCTCATCCATATCTATTCCTACCCCCACCCTCATAGTGCATCACTTCTTGCCTTCCCAGAATTGGAGCATTCACAAGGCCCTAGAAGTACACTCCTTAGATGGTTAATACACAGCCTGCAGTGATCCTGGGTCAGGGATCTCTTGCATATTTGATACAGATAGTCAAGAAGAGCAAGTGAACCTGGAATTTGTGGTGACTTTTCCAAGACCTGAGACTCTCATTCAGGGAAAATAAGTTTAGATTTGGGGAAGGGGGGTATACTTAAGAATGGAGTGGTGTTTTTAAACTTTCATGAGCAGCTAAACTCAGGTATATATTTGGGGAAGGGAGAGATAATTTACTACTTGTAGTATTAATGTGTTTGGAGCTGGGTCCAGTTTACAGAAGTTTCCTGTTGCCTTTTAAAATAATTTTTGTTGTTGGTGGTGAATGTATTGTACATAAGGTGGGAAGGGTGGGTGGGGATTTGGAAGAATTGGGCATCCCAACTGTGGTGGGCACACAGCACTGGAGTGATCCTTAACTGTTTACAATCATGTCACACTGAATACATTTTGGGAGCTGGAAATAAGGGTTTATCTTGTAATATGTCACTGTTTTTCTTTAGTGACTGACTGTCCTTAAGAGCTGAAGGCCTTCTAATCAGCCTAAGAGTGTACAGTTATTCCTGTCCCCTTAACCATTAGCTTCTCAGTTCAGAGGCAGAGTGCTGTCACATGGCTTAGCAGAGGCTTTAACCCAGTAGACAGGCTGCTCTCCCACTCTGATGGCCCCAGTCCTGGATTTGAGAAAGCGGTGCCCCTTCAAATCCTGTTAGTCCTGATTTTGCCACCAGCCCTACCAGATAATTGTAAATCAATATCAGGCATTGGGATCATTAGAGTATTTCACTCTGAAGAAGATTAAATGAATTGTCCTCTTCTGGTGGACCTGCCCAGGACTATGATCTAGAAAGCCTCAGACAGAGCTTTCTGACACAAATCACATTTTGTGGAAGTGACTACTCAGGTTTGTATATGTTAGTATCAGTAAAGATATTGCACAGTTTTTTAATAGGAAAAAATATATTCTGTAGATTTACAGTTTGAATTTAGGAATATTTCAGTATATATAGTTTTTATTCATTTTAAGTGAATCAGGCGTGATTTAAAATAGCTATCAAGAACAAATCCTTGGAAATCATCTGTCATGTCTGTAATAGGGAAACACTTTTACAGTATTAAATTCTTCGTTACAGTTTTAGAAGTGAATTACACTGGGTTTTCCCTGTTTAGCATCTTGTATTTGATTTTAGCTGAGATGCCACCAAAGTTAGGGCTCATATGTTTTAAATTTATTAATATCCCACTAAGAAAAGAAAACTAAGGGATATGTCCTGAAATCACAGCTTTTTGTAAAGGATGGCATATTTTTAATTATGCTGTTGGGATAGTTGAAAAGCTTCCATAAACTAATAATCTTAGTTTCTTAACAATTTCAGCCATGGAAGGGGCCAGTAGAACCCTTCCTTCCAATTTGAGATAAAATGTGGAACTGTCATGTTTAAAGTTGCTAAATGTATGCTGTCAGTGGGAAATGTGAAAAATGTGGAACATTTGTGTTATATAGATGGAACCCAAGACACTAGCTCCAGTATAATGGAAATCTTAAAGAGAAGTGGTGTGGCTTAGGGCTCAGGTAGAGTTGAGAGTAGTTGCGTAAGGAACAGGGAGGCCTCTGAGGTGCGGTGCACAAAAATATGAATTTTTCTCTAGTAGAAACTTGTAAGCATTTAAAATGAAAAGTGGAATGAGTTATGAGGCCATGGTCCCTTTTTTGTCCTAATTCTTAGAAATCTATCACTACCATAATCTGGTCTAAGAGAGATCAGCATTACTCCTTCAGGAAGAACAGATCAGAATATTTGTGGTAAGAGCTCAGTCTGCCCTTGTGCTAGTATAAGCTAATATGCTTGAAAGTTTACTATTTCTGTTTCTGTGTTTGTACAAAAGCAGGGAGGAGAATAACACCAACTGGGCTTTATGGCTCGTTTGGGACTGGTTAGGCCTAGTTGAGGGCTACAGCATTCTGGCACTGACAGCCCCTGTCTTCATGCTACAGCTGGTTTGAGTGACAGGCCTGTGACTTCTCCCTAACTAACCATGGTGCTAAAGCTGTCAGGGATGTTTTATGCTGAAAAAAACATAGGAGATGGGTAGGTGTGGACTCTAAGCAATAGTTGGGCTCATTTGTACCCATTTTCTTCATGGTATTTGAGTAGCCAGGTACACACACTGTTCAGATAACCCTTTCTTCTTGCTCTTCCAGCTCCCTCCTCCAATTACCTTTTGTTGGAGAGAAGCTGTGAACAGTATAGGAAGAAATCAGTAATTTCTTTCATCCTTGATCTCCTTTCTTGCTGTGTATAGAGGTGAGAAGATATTAAGGAAGAGCAATAGGAAATTGAACTACTGTATTAAATTATAACACTGTGAACAAGAGCCACAGCAAGATTGTCAGCCTCACTGCATCCCTGTGGGAATTTGGTTGGACATTATAGGTATCAGGCTTCATCTCCTTATATCTGGAGTCTCCTAAGCTTTTAGTGGTCTTTGACAGACCTGTTACAAGCTGTCAGGAGCTGCAAGGTTGCAGGAACACACAGGTTCACAAGCTGCTGGAAACCACAAAACCATTCATTTCCCAGGCAGGATCTATCTTTTTTTCTCATCTTTTCTTTCTCCTCTAGCACTTCTCTTTCCAAGTGTCCTAAGCAGATGTTATGTCTTAAAGCAGATGCAAATGGATTTGCCATCATCTCCACTAGAGAAATGGTGATTATGTGATGTTATAATTAGAAGTAGTGTGTAAGGGTGTTCCTAAAAAAGTTTGCTCTCAGGCTAGAAGGACATTTCAAGATGTAGGTCACTGTTGCTTGTCAGTGTGCTGGCTCTCCATGGTCCCCAGAAAGGGATAATTAAGATCCATGGATAATTAGAAATACGATCATACTTATTTGATTCAACATTCATGACTAACCTTTATTAGAGTTGCTAATCAGTTTCAAACTGTTTTTGCCCCCAGACCCAAGAGAAATAAAAGATTAAGAAAAGTAGGGCCTTTGGGAAGGTTTCTGTTTCGTTTTTTCCTCAGAATCTATTCATTAAAAAAAGTCGCAGGAGCTGTTGGCTAAAATGTGTTATGATGGATGCACGTGGAGAATAAGGACAAAATATGCAAGATCCTTGTTCATTTAACTTTTACCCACCCCTTAAAATGAAATTAAGCCACTCCATCTCTCCTTTAGTAGGTTGGTGTAGTTCTTCTGGTAGTTCATGTGAACTTTTGATTAATGGTTGTTTTATTTTTCACTGAGCCCACGTCAGACAGCCCTCACAAGACAAAATTTTTCATGCTTATCTTTACTTTTATGTGTATTGAAACCTTAAGTGCTATAGTTTGTGCCCTTTAGTCAGACCTGAGCTTTAACTTCACATTTACTCTAGCCTAGCCCTCAGCACTTGAAAGTGCTTCTTGTAACCATCCAAAACACAAAATCCCAGTGTTGCAGTCACTACGGATGTTAGCAACAAGCATTCAGTCCATACCACTAGGTTGAACTTTTTTATTTCTGTTGTTTAAATTGTAGATCAATTCTATTAATTATATACTGTTTTTCAGACCTAATTTGAAATTTCACATGATGTGTTAGCCCAGCAGTCCCCAAGACTAGGACAGTTACATAGTGTCAGGAAGCTGACTTGCTTTCAGACATCCTCTGCTTTCAAGGAAGTGAAAGGCTTAGCGTTTTCTAATATTATTAGCACCTTTGTGTCTGTCTGTTAGTTCACCCTCTGGCCAGATTCTCATGGACCCTTGTTGGATTAGCTGGGTTTATATATTAATGAGCCATTTATTTTGCTGTCCCATAGACTTTTGGGATGCAACGTTCCTGCAGATATCTCTTTAGACAACAGCTTCAGCAAGGATACTTGGAAGCTTGGTTACATGGACCCACATCACTGTTGAGTAACTAAGAATGTGATTAAGGCTTGCTACCTGAGAAGAAATTAGGCATAACTCCTTTTTTCTTTTTTAGTGGGTTGGATTCTTTCTGAACCATGCAGGCTTCGAACAGTCTTGCTTTCCCTTTGGGCAAACTGAACTTGGGTGAACGCTGCTTTATCACGTCTCTCAAATTAAGTTATGATGTAAGCTTTGTCTCCAGACTCTGTATTCTGCCATTCTTTGCTCTGTAGACCTTTGCTAAACAGAGATTTAGGGGGAGTTGTATTCTGGGCTTGGCTTGAGGTTTTTTTTTCTTTTTTTACCTTATCTGTTTCTCTCACTCTGCACCAGGGCACTGACATACCTCTCCTGTAGAAAAAACTGATAACCAGCTGATTGTCCTGCATGTGGTATTGAAAGGGGTGGGGTGGGAACAGGGGTGTGGATATTGAGTAAGTTATTGAAATGCTGAACCCCATTCAGTGTGCTGTATGTGACACGCTTTTCCTCCCTCTGGGGCTCGGGTACCTCACTGCTGCCTTCCACACAGGTCCTGGGGGCCCAGGTCAGTCTCCAACAGCCTGCGGCACCGTGTCAGGGATTCTTTGCTCCTGCTGCAAAGTCGTGTGAACTTTCCTGGCCAGTACTGGAAAGGGGAATGCTATTTATTTTTATATTTGTGTATATTTTGTCGTGGTCTGCTGATTCCCTGTTTTACTGAGAGCGACATTTACCTCAATAGTTAGTTCGATATTGTGTGTTGGATAATTTTTTTAAAAGAACTTTTTAAAAAGCTTTTTGATCCTTGGCGGTCTGTAGATTTTATTTCCATATGAACTGGTTATTTTGTATAAAGTACATTCTTAAAATAGCAAGGTTTTGTTGTGTGCGTGTGGTGTGTGTCCACGTGTCACTTTAATCTCAGAGCAAACTCTCAACCAGCCAAAGATGTGAAATGTGCCACGGTGGTATCATCCATGATGCCATCAGTTCACCAACTCTGCTTCATCAAGACTCCTCAAAGGTCAGAAGTACCAAGGGAGGGGAAGAGTGGGAGCAGTGTCTGTAGAGAACTTTTATTTTAAAACAATAATAAAACTGACTGACAGTTCTAAACAGTGTCAGGGATAAAATACTTTAACCACCTGGGAGGGGGGTCAACTACCACCTGCTGTGTCCATGCCCAATATCTCCTACCTAACCCCTAGCCCTTGGTACACCTATAAAAAATGTATTAGATTTCAGAATGTTATGTATCTGTTACGCATTAATTTTGACTTCCTTTCAGAATCTAGGAGTGCTGGTAGTACAGTGCCTAAGGCATCTGACTGCTAACTAGATTGGGGTTCAAACCCACCAGCCTCTCTGCAGAAAGAAGACTGGGCAATCTACTTTCATAAAGATTTACCACCTCAGAAACCCATTGGTGGTCACTATTATTCGGAATCGACTTGACGATAGTGGGTTTGGTTTTCAGAATCTAGGTTGGATTGGGGATCCCTTAGGTAAAGAGGAAAGTTCATAATGGGGGCATTATCGTCACCTCGAGGTGGCATAGTGCCTAAGGCATTTGACTGCTAACCAGAAGACTGGCGGTTTAAACCCACCAGCCACTCCTTAGAAGGAAGGTGGGGCAATCTACTTCCGTAGTAATACCAACTTGGAAACCGAAGGAGGGGTCACTGTGAGTTGGATCCAGCTCGATGGCAGTGAGTTTGGTTTGGTTTGGACCCTGGAGCCAGCACTGAATTACAAGTGGCTGGAAGTACTATAAGCCTAACTAAGGTAGTGTTTTTATGGTGTCCATTTAATTTTTTATTTCCAGTTCCTGGGAGGATTTTTCTTCTTGGTATCGAGAGAGAATAGGTAGAAATTAGCCATATTTTCATCAAATAGGTGTATCCTTAAATAAGCAATCTCATTCAGTAAAAATCCTACAACACCAATTTATAAATCTGTTGTACACCCATGTTTATAACCTTGTAAGTGATGGTATCTTTTAGTTTTTAACCTCTACTTGTTATATTTTTATTATGGATATATGATTATTGACTAATATATTTTGGAGACTTTCATCCTTTGGCTGTTGTAAATCTGTGTTCACTGTTTAGTAATTCTCCTAAAGCATTTCTTGTATAAATTATTTCATTAGCATTTTGTAGTTCAGTAGTTGGATTCCATATAATTTCTGAAACACAGAAAAATCAACTTTAAAATGAAGATCATCAGTAAATCCCAGATTTTGTTATCTTGATTGACTTGTTTTCTTGTCGTGGTGAGGTAGGGTTGCAGGACACTTTGGTGTATTTCTTTTTCTGAATGGAACCCTTTCTGCAATGATGTGGCTTCCTCACCAAAGGCCAAAATTTTTTGACAGTTGACAGTTGATAGTTTCATTTAATGCTAGGATTTAACCCTATTTAAAAAAAACAAAAAACAAAAAACTTAGCTGTTAACTGAATACAGTAGTTTAGAGTAGTGTTCCCAGATTTATCTTTGCAAGACCCCCCCTCCAAATAAATAAATAAAGCTGGTTTAGGACAAGACTTAGGTGGAAAAAAGGAAACTATACATTGTTATTGTGGATTAGTTTCAGAATTCTTATAAACTTTCCATTGCAACATTCAGAAACATCCAAAGAAGCCTCTCTGGTTAAAGATTTACTTCTTTTGTCTCTGAATCAATTCCTGTTATTAGGAGGAAAATAACCTGTTTCCAGTCAGTTGACTCTAACCCATTGCGACCCCTTCTGTGTGAAAGAGTAGAATTGTGCCCCATAGGGTTTTCATTCACTGAGTCTTTGGAAGTATGTATCTAGGCCGTCGTTCTGAGGCACTTCTGGGTGGATTTGAACCTCCATCCTTTCCGTTAGCAGCTGAACACATCAAAAGTTTGCACCACCCAAGGATACTTCTTTGGGAGGAAACACTTCTTAATTTTATAAACCCAGTAGGGTTTCACCCTAATCTCTACATTATCTGAGAGTGCTACTAACAGAATAGAAATTAATAGAAAAGAATCCAGGTTTGGGCTCTTTTTGGAAACAAACCATTACCAGGGAGTCCAATGAGAAGTGAATGGACTAATATTAAGCTATTATGCAACAAATGCCTTTTGTCAAGGGACTTATCTCTAGAATTTATAGAACACTCCAACACCTCAATAACAAAAAGACAAACAATCCAATTAAAAAATGGGCAGAAGACATGAACAGAC
>NW_006921627.1:1417455-1426157 GCF_000298275.1 Orycteropus afer afer | reverse complement strand
TGCATTGTAAATTTTGGTCAATGACATGAGACAAAGTATATGTGAACTGCTGTATGAAAAGTGAATTTACTCTGTAAATCTTCACCCAAACCATATAAAAAAAAAAAAAGAAATGCCTTTTGGAAGAAATGCCATTGGACCTTTCTGTCTAATGGTTGGATGCTAGGCCAACCTGGTCAGAGAGGAAAAGCAGTTTTGACTACCCATGCTACAACTTGTGACTTGGATTGCCTTCACTGTCCCTTTCTCCACCATCAGATTTTCAGTAGATAGACCTTGCAGATTTGTTTACGTGAACTCATGGTTCTCCCCTCTGTTTTTTAAATAAGGATATCTGGGTCTCATAGTTCCCTATCTGCTACGAAGCCTCACTCCTATTTCCTTAAGCAATTTTTGCAAAAACCTTCAGGAAAGGTTGGACTGCAATACTA
This sequence comes from Orycteropus afer afer, assembly GCF_000298275.1. Lineage (NCBI taxonomy): Eukaryota > Metazoa > Chordata > Mammalia > Tubulidentata > Orycteropodidae > Orycteropus > Orycteropus afer. Next base: position 1,425,726 of record NW_006921627.1, on the reverse strand, counting down.
AGCAAGAAAGCAGCTGAAGATTTTCTGATTTGGCTATTGTGTGCTTAAATCCCAGCCCTCTTCTGCATCCATGCCATGCATATAAATCCAGGAGCCATTTAAAAGTCTTTGGTTTGGAATAGCACAACATGCTCCTAATGTCCTAGATTTGAAACTCCTTTGGGAACACTGTAGCCCTGTGTCTAGCCAGCTAAAGCTGGGCAGAATTTAAAAAAGGAATGGAGCCAGTTGCTTGAATTGTATCTAGTGTTTTGGCTTTGGAAGGAATTAAATCATCGGTAGAAAGACAAATACAAGATCCAGAGAGCAGCCTGGCCTATGACAGTGTGTTAGATTGGGTTCTCTAGAGAAACAAAACCAGTAAAGCTTATATAGAGAAAGAGAAATTTATCTTAGGAAAATGGCTCACACACTTACAGAAGATGGCAAGTCCAAAGTTCTTGGATCAAGCGTCAAGCTGGAGGCTTTTCCCAACTTATGCAACTGCAGGGGCTGAGGAGCTCAAGGTTGACAGGCAGTATACTGATTGATGTGTCCAACAAATGACAAATCCAAGATCTCCAGGCCGAATGGTGGATTGTTTGCTCACAGACAGTTGTAGGCAGCACAACAGAATCCCGATCCACAGAAGAGTGTCTATTTCCCAGGATGGCCATAAATATACTGGAAGCAGGCCACACCCCTAGGGAAACTCCCTTTAAACAGACTGTCTGCTCAAAACATACACACCTGATTCCATCATGGGGATAACCACATCATAACTGCTTAAACCACACAGGATAGTGGTCCAGCTAAGTTGACAACACAGCTCCAACTATCATTCCACCCCTTTTCAACCTGGCAGTTGTACACATCTTTTTAACCATATATAATCTCTAAATAAGGACAATTATAAAGTCATATTTGCGCCAAAATCCAACTCGAGACGACAAAGTAAAGTATTCTAATGAAATGTGTAAAACCTGTAGTTAGAAAATCAAAAGAGAAGATCGGGCTCGGCATTTCTAAAGCTGAAAGAATTGAAGAGAAAGTTCAAGCTTAGAGTTGCAGTATTAAAGGATTCTATAGGCCAAAAATTAACAACACAGGAAGTATCAAAGAAACTGGAAGGAATACACAGAGTCTCCATACCAAAAAGAATGGTCAACATTCAGCCATTTCAGGAGGCAGTGTATGATCAAGAAGTGATGGTACTGGAGGCATTGGCCAAAAACAAGGTTCAAGGAATTGACAGAATACCAATTGAAAATGTTTCAACAAACAGAGCAAACACTAGAGTCACTTACTGGAGTCTCTCACTCATCTATGCCAAGAAATTTTGAAAATGGCTACCTGGCCAGCCAACTGGAAGAGATCCATATTTGTGCCCATTCCAAAGAAAAGTAATCCAACAGAATGAAATTATCAAACAATATCATTAATAACACATGCAAGTCAAATTATGCTGAAGGTGATGAAAAAACTGTTGGAGCAATACATGGATAGGGAACTGCCAGAAATTTAAACTGGATTCAGAAGAGGACAAGGAATGAAAGATATAATTACTGGTGTCAAATAGATCTTGGCTGAAAGCAGAGAATACCAGAGAATTGTTTACTTGTGTTTTATTGACTATGTAAAGGCATGCAACAGGGTGGATCACAATGTATTATGGATAACATTGCAAAGAATGAGCATTGCAGAACACTTTTAATTGTTCTCATGTGGAACCTGTACATAAACCAAGAGGCAGTTATTCAAACAGAATAAGATGAATTGCATGGTTTAAAATCAGGAAAGGTGTGCATGTCAGGGCTGTATCCTTTCACCATACTTTCTCGATCTGTATGCTAATCAAATAATCTGACAAGCAGGACAATATGAAGAAGGATGTTGCATGAGGACTGGAGGAAGACTCACTAACAACCTGTGATAATGCACGTGATACAATCTTGCTTGTTGAGCAAGCATAAAGCATGACCTCAGCATAAAGAAAAATCTTCACAACTGGGACAATGAACAGCATCATGATAAACAGAGAAAATATTTAAGTTGTCAATGACACCATTTTACTTGGATCCACAATCTATACCCATGGAAGCAACAGTCAGAAAATCAAACACAGAATTGCATTGGGCATATCTGCTGCAAAACCCTCTTTAAAGTATTAAAAAACAAAGATGTCACTTTGAGGACTGAGGTATTTTCAGTTGCCGCATATGTATGTGGAAGCTGAACAGTGAATAAGGAAGACTGAAGAAGAATTGATGCATTTGAATTATGGTCATGACAAAACACTGACTATACCATGGGCTACCAGAAGAACAAATCTGTCTTGGAAGAAGTACAGCCAGAATGCTCCTTAGAAGCTGGCATGGCAAGAATTCTTCTCACATACTTTGGACATGTCAGAAGAAACCAATCCCTGCATAAGGACATCATGTTTGGTAAAGTATCAAAAAACCAAACTCACTGCCATCAAGTCGGATCTGATTCACAGTGACTGCTCCTTGGGTTTCTGAGGCAGTGTTACTATGGAAGCAGATTGCCCCGTCTTCCTTCTGAGGAGTGGTTGGTGGGTTTGAACCACCAGCCTTCTGGTTAGCAGTCAAATGCATGAGGCACTGTGCCACCAGAGCTCCTTTGATAAAGTATAAGGTTAGTGGGAAAAAAAAAAGAAGACTCTCCACGAGATGAATTGACACAGTGGCTGCCAACACAGGGCTTAAGCAGAGCAAAGATCAGGAGGATGGCGCAAGAGCAAGCAGTGTTTTGTTCTGTTGAATATAGGATCATTGTGAGTCAGACTGACTTGATAGCACCTACCAACAATAACATGCCTAACACTAAGAATACAAAAGGGGAAAAAATAGCTTTGTTGCTCAGACTTCATTATAAAACAAGAAAAACAAAATGTGGAAAAACTGGAGAACAGGATGGGCTATAATTAAATAATAAAGAGTTCACTGCTTAGCTAGGAAATCCATGTAATTGGTCTTACAGGACCTTCCAAGCTATTATTTGCCAAAGTAACTAGTAAATTAATGTAAGATTATTTTTATTCCCTCCTGGCAATTTAATCAGTTGTAGCAGGAAAGTGGAAGTGTTAGTGTTCTCAGTCCAATTAATTTGGACAGACCTTAGTATTCAGAGTGGATGTGGAAAGACAAGAATTCACATAGTAAGTTTAGGGATTGAGACCTTGTTATAGCTTGTAGTCCTCTCTTCTCTTTCATCATTGCTCCACTCTACCGGACTAAGCTAATATAAAATACCATAATTCAGAAAATCCGTTATCCCAGTGTGAAACTGAAGGTATATTTCCTGGAGATGTAGATCTGCACAAACTGGAACTTGCTTGGAAAAGGTGATGACATGCCTTTCCCTTAACCTTCCTTCATTTAAGTCTTATATCTTCTAAGGGATAACATTGCAAAGAAAGAGAATTTCAGAACACTTAGATAGACGTTGGAATCCAGTGCACATGATCTAGAAATGTTTCTCAAAAGTGTGATCTACAGAACAGCAGCATAAGCATCACTGGGAACTTGTTAGAAATACAAGTCTTTAAGTGCCAGCAATTTGTTTCAGCGTGCACTCCTGTTAGTTCTGATAACAAACTAAAGCCTAAAGATAATCCTATAGGGATTGCCTCAGGATTTATAGGTCCTAACCAGTAACCATTTGTCATCTAGTTGATTCTGACTCATGTTGGCCAAATATGTATTAGACTACATCTGTGCTCCATAGGTCTTTCAATGGCTGATTTTTCTGAAGAAAAATTTCCAAGCCTGTCTCCCCAGATGTCCCTGGGTAGACTTCCAACTTTTCAGTTAGAAGCCTAGCAAATTAACTGTTAGCCCCACTTAGGGACTCCTTTGAGGCCTAGGCCTTGCACAAAAACCAAACTCACTGCCATTGAGGTTATTCAACTCATAGTGACCCTTCCTTGGGTGTCCAAGATGGTATCTCTATGGAAGTAGATTGCCCAGTCTTCCTTCTGAGGAGTGACTGGTGGGCTTGAAATAGCAGCCTTAGGCACACTTAGTCTGGATAGAATTTTCATTCAAAGCATAAAACAGCATTGTTTAATAAACTGTAGGAAATAAGTATCATGCTCACTGGTTAATACAGAATAAATGTAATGGATGTTTATCTATTACAATCCTGGGGAAAGAGAGCAGAAGAAGAATGGCTGCAAAACAGATTTCCTCGCTGTTGACTCCCCAGCCCTATCCCAGAGCCAGTACCACTCTGGCTGTCCACTGTCCCACGGGCCTGCCCTCCTTGTCACCCTGTTTGTTGTGTTCTTCCATCTTCAGGACTGTCTGGTATTTATTAGAACCTAAACCCAACAGACCAGTCCTATTCCAGCCATATGCAAGGCCCTCACTGCTGTTCAATAAGTTCCTGTGTATTCCTTGTGACATCCCCCACAGCTGCTGTTGCAATTTATTTATTCAGCAAACTTAAGTGAGCTCATGTTTGGCTTTGCAATGCCTTTAAACCAATGGTTATCTATCTAGGTCATTGGAGTTATCTGGCACTTAATCAGATGCCTGGGTCCCACCCTTTAAAATTGTGTGTTAATTGGTCCCGGATGTAGCCTGGGCATTGGGATGTTTTAAAGCTCCCTGGGTAATTCTACCATGCAGTAAGAGTTGTAAACCGCTGTCCAAACAGTGTCTTGCGAACTTCAAGATGTGTGTGAATCAGCGGGGCAATCTTCCTGAAATCTCTGGTAGCACAGTGGTTAAAGCATTTGGCTGCTGATCTCTCACAGTAGAAATGAGGCAGCAAGTTTTCATAAAGATTTACAGACTTGGAAACCTAATGGGGCAGTTGTACTCTGTTCTACAGAGTCGTTATGAGTCAGAATCTAATCTGTAGCAGTGGGTTTGATTTTTTTTGGTTTGGTTCTTTAGGTCTGGGGTGAGGCCAGAGTTCTGCATTTCTCACCATCTTCTGCATGCTGCTACTTGGAAGACCACGCTGAGAATAGTAAGGTTCCCAAGCACTAAATATCCTACCTTGTTATTTAAAGAGGGAAACTGACTGACATAATCCTGTGACCTTTATTTACTCTTTGAACCATCTTTTATTTTTTTTCTGCCAGTAACATTTTTCTTGTCAAAGCTAGCTCTTTCACTTGTGCTTTGGATTCTAGCCTTTCCTATCTCCTTCATGACTGAATCCCATCAATGATTCTCTTTCTTCTCTGCATATAAGTGTTGCATCAGTTTCCACTATTTAAATAGGACATACAGGTTTCCTGCACAAGGCGAAAGCAGAGCGTTTCTACAAGACCTTCTGTAAGCCGAAATGGTGTAAAGCAAAGAAGCAGTTACCGTTAATCTGTATGGGAACATTTTTTCAGTGTTCCCAGGCTCAAAAACTAACCTACCAAATGACATGAATCTAAAATAACGCTAACATAGTGTCCACAGACATAGTTTACAGCATGCTGAGATGCTGAGAGTCATTCCCAGGGTACAAACTTGGCAACACCACTACTTCCTCTGGGGTGCTCACTTCTAATGTGTTGCTATAAAATGCTGATAGCTAGTTTTGCTTTTCACCTTTTTTTCTTTGTAAAATCAGAAATCCTCTTCGCATTTCTTTCAGCTAGCGAAATCAGGTAATGTAGGTCTTTCTTATATGAAGAGCAAACTTTTTAAAAATCAGGCATACCTGAATCTCTGTACTGCCATCCAAGGAGGCTTGGTGGCACAATGGCTAAGCACTCAGCTGCTTACTAAAAGGTTCTAACACACCCAGCAGCTCCAAGGGACAAAGACCTGGTTATCTCCCCCAGAGATTACAGCCATGGAACCCTCATGGGGCAGTTCTACCCTGTCACATGGGGTCACCAAATCAGAACTGACTTGACTTGATGCCATCCAACTACAACATACTGTCATCCAAACTAATAATTTGCACCTATTTTCTCTCCTGCCAGCCTCCTAAAAGGTAGCTTCCCTACCTTTCTAGAACCATAAGTCTCCACCAAATATATTTTTGGTCCTCTAATTCTTCCTATATATGTAGGGTTTCACAGTTGAGTGAACCCCTTTCAGAACTGGTCTTTGTTTATGCCAGGAAGCAACAGTCTCCCAATTCTTTCTCATGTATTTGTCTTCCATATTCACCTTTCTTCCCCTTCTCTAAGGAAGCATTTCCTATACTCCTCTCTAAATGATTTCTTTTTCACCTGCAACCTTGTTACTTTATTTATTGTTGTTGTTATTCGCCGTCGAGTTGGCCCCGACTCATAGCGACCCCTCCTTGGGTTTCCAAGGCAGTATCACTACGGAAGTAGGATTGTCCAACCTTCCTTCTGAGGAGTGGCTGGTGGGTTTGAACCGCCAGCCTTCTGGTTAGCAGTCAAGTGCCTTAGGCACTATGGTAGCAGAGCTCCTACTTTATATATATATATATATTTTTTTATGTATATTTCTATTTCCATATTCTGGTCACCCTATCCAAATTGCTATTGGACATCACCCTCACTTCACCCACTGCCTTCAAGTCAGTTACAATACAGTGACCCTCTAGAACAGAGTAGAACTGCCTCATAGTGTTTCCAAGGCTGTAAATCTTAACAGAAAAACACTGCGTCATCTTTCTTGTACAGAGTGGCTAGTGGGTTCAGACCACTGACCTTTCAGATAGCAGCCAAATGCTTTAATCACTGCACCACCAGATCTCCTTCATATTGGACATGGCCACCTAGATACCCTGCTACCACTGTTTTGTGATACTGTTTTTAATTTTTTATTACTGAGGTGCTTTTTAAATTTTTATTTCCAGACTATTTCCCTACAGCTTGTCTATTGTTTTTTGAATCCTTTCTTTATCATTAATGTTAATTCCCATATAATGCTGACCTTCCTCTTCTCTTAAGGTCTTCATTTAAGTGGTGAGCTGCTTTGCTCACCACTCCTTCCTATTCACATTTTCATCCCTTCTTTTGCAGCTGTCACTTTAAAACTCAATATATTGTCACCAATCAAACATTTCTTCATCATCCTCCCCTCTCCTACTTCCCACTCCTGAAGCTTCTAGTTGGGGTGATAATACATCTTTGTCCTGTTCGTCCGTGTTCCAAACCTGATATTTTTATGTGCCCTGTTTTATCAGCTGCCGTGCCCTATTGATTCTTCACAGAAACTGCCCACATCTCTTCCTTCCTGCATGCAGATGCTCGTTTTAGCTCATACCTTGGTGGGTATAATCTCTCTGGCCCTGTCCAAGCTACTTGCTGCTGCCATAAACCTGAACTCTTTGATCCTCTACTCAGCATCCCAGTTTCCATTTTCCACAAAGAAAAAAAAAGGAGAAGGAAATTAGCATTTTGTGAATACTTTGTGTACCATTAGTGCTCTGCCAGTAGATATGAGTCCCGCTTCAAATACGAGGAAGCAGGCACAGATAAGTAACTTGTTTAAGGTCACACAGCCAGTAAGTGGTGAAACTGTGGTTCAGGCCAATTCAGAAATAACCTCCCTCTAAACCTGCTTTTAGCCACTTTAATTCTCACTTAATCCTCAGCAATCCTATGAAGAATCCTTGAATCCCCTAGAGAGAAAGAAAAGTGTTGAATTGTGTAGGTTGTAAGATCCTTAACAAGTTGGGTGCTGAGCTTTGAACCTGAGCTTCTGTCTCCAAAGTCTGTTCCATGCTGATTCTTATGTCTTCCCAAATCCTTGGTTGGCCTGGCAACAAGATCCTATACCATCTGGATGTAACATGACTGGCCAGCTTTAATTTGTCTCCTGCTGCCTTAGCCATCTTGCCACTGGGTTTCAAGTTTGCCCTTGCTCCTATTTAATGCCTTAATTTTCCTTCAAGCCCGAAATCAGTTGCCACTGCCTGAAATCTCAGCTCTCCAAGCTGCATCCTTGGGTTCACAACTCAGTTGTGACATTCTTTGAGGGCAGGCAATGTACCAAATCAATATGTAGGCCCCCACACTTTAGTACATGGTAAAACTAGAACCAAACCCATTGTCAATTCTGACTTAGCAACCCTATCATAAGTTTCCAAGGTTGCAGTCTTTATGGAAGCAGACTGCTACATATTCCTTCCAAGGAGTGGCTGCCAAGGAGTTTGAACTGCCAACCTTTTGGTTGGCAGCCAAGTACTTCAGAGACTGTGGCCACCAGGGCTCCTTGAGTACATGCTACCCCAAAAAACCAATGCTGGAGGCGGGGCAAGATGGCGGACTAGGCAGAAGGATTGCACAGACCCTCTTCAACAAAGAAAAGGGAAACCAATTAACACAGACACAGA
>NW_006921627.1:1397591-1410055 GCF_000298275.1 Orycteropus afer afer | reverse complement strand
AAAAAAAAAAAAAAAAAAAACCAATGCTGGAAGAACAGAAAATGTATCCCTGCAGAGAATGGGCCTTATAGGCCAAAAAATTCTGTAAAGAAGTACAGGTTCCTGCCTTTCAGGAACTCAAAGAGCTTAAGGTATTCTCCCTGAAAATACAGAATCAATGAAGCAGTCAATCATCAGTCATCAGAAAAGAGCATGAAGCTGAGCAGCAGATTAGCTTCTGGAATCAAGTGCTATTTGCTCAATTTGCACTGTATTGATTTTCGGTTGTTTGTCCTCCCTAGTGTCCAGGCTTCTGAGTGGGTGGTAAGTCTCCCCTCACCCCTACAAGCTGCCTAGGTCAGATCTTCCCAGCCTGAACTTTTGTCCCAGACTTACCAGCAACTAAGTAAACAGCTGCCTGCTTGTCAGCTGTGGAGGTTAAGCTTGGCTTGGTTGTGTGGTAGCCTCTTTGGAGTCTGGTTCCAATCCAACCTGTTTGAAGGTGCAGGGTGGGAGGAGGGAAGAGCAGAACAAGAGAAGAGGGGAGGGGTTAGTGACTGCTGGCTCCTCCCTGCTGTCCCAAGGTGAAAGTGCTGCTGAGGGGGAACACTAACAAAACTGAAGGAGAAACAGCACTGGCTGCCCAGGATTGTAAACAAATACTTCCCCTGCAGTTCCAAGTAATTTGATCTGTATCTTGGAGTCCAGAAGAGACGGAGGTTCTTACTGGAAGCAGGTAAGTGTGTCTTGTTTGTATCAAACTTGGAGATGGTAGGAAAAGACTGTTCTAGTAACACCTCACCGCTCATGCCAGTAAACACTCACACTGCCAGTAGAAGAGTCTCCCGTCTCATTTGCTGCACAGTGTAGGGAAGGGGTGGGTAGGAGGAAGTGGCCTCCCTTACTATGGGGCATCCCAGGCAGCATCTAAGCCAGGAAGCAAGTTAAACCCTAGGCACCCAGTCAAGAACCGGTGCTTGGCTACTAATATGAGGGGCACATCCCTCGGAGAACTGCTTGAGGTATTAATAGAGGAGGTGGGCAGGTGACCCTGATGGTCGTCATCCCTGAACACCCACCCTCACTGCACAGCACCCCACAACTTGAAGAAATAATGGCAGCTGAAGAGTGTAACTGCTCTTCATAAAAAAGACCAGGTTTACTGGTCTGATAGAGCCTGGTGAGACCCCAGAGACAATGACCACTACTTACCCTTCAAGTCTGGAATTGAACTCATTCGGGGGCTTCCAGCCAAACAATAGACAAGTATATGGGGTAAATGTTTACATCAAGTAGCATTTCTTGGAGCTATCAATCCTGGGAGAATTGAAGGGCAGTATTTGCACAGGGAAATAGCTCCGGGGCAAAAGTGCTTAGGGAAGGAGGGCACAGAAGAGATAACTTCAGGGAAGAAGTGGGAAGGGAGCTGTTACATCATGGGGAGTTGCAGTCAATGTCATGAAACAATGTGTATCAACTGCTGTATGGGAAATGAATTTACTATGTAAACTTTCACCCAAATCACAATTTAAAATAATGTAACTTCCTTGATAAAGACTGACTACAAAGGTAAAGGAGGTAGCCACCCTCGTGGTTCATTGATTAATAACTTGTGTAGACTGCCTCTGCACCAAGCTCTGGGATTCAGTAGTCAGAATGCCTTTTCCCTTAAGTAACAGACTTTCAATAGGGATATAGACCAGTAAGCAAGCAATTGTAATACAACATGGTAAATGCTATCACTGGGTATTAAATTGAATCACCGCAAAGGGCTCCTAGCCAAGGTTTGAGGAGTTCAAAAAGGCTTACAAAGTTACGTCTGAGCTGAAGCTCAAAGAACAATTTGTAATTTATCAGGTGTACCTGGGGAAAGAGTGTCCTAGGCATAGTAAATAGTACACAAAAGGCTTAGATGAAAGTGGCTATGATGTGTTCCCAGGAGTGAAAGAAGTGGGCTGGTCAGGGATAGGGATGACTAGAGATGGGGCTAATTAGGACATGCCATGGCCAGATCTGGAAAGGTGTTGAGAATTTGTCCTTGGAGCACTGGGAGGTTAGTGAAGCACTTTAAGCAGGGAAATGATTAAACAGCATGCTGGACACGGAACCCAAATTTGTCTAATTTAGCTTAGCCCATGTGGCCATGTTGTGCAGCACAGATTTGAGAGGAACCAGACTGGAGGCAGGAGCCGAGTTAGTAAGTTGCCAGGTGCTTCAGGCAGTGGCTGATCAGAAGAGGAAACTGACAGGTTCTAAAGACACTTAGGTCACTGTTGTACTAACTACAGTGGGGACCCAAATTTTCCCCCAGTACATTTGGAGCAATAAAACATGTTGCTGTCGAGTTGATTCCAAGTCACAGTGACCCTACAAGACAGTAGAACTGCCCATAGGGTTTCCAAAGCTGCAAATGTGTGGAAGCAGACTGTCTCATATTTCTCCTGCAGAGCATCTGGTGGGTTAGAACTTCCAACCCTTCAGTTGATATCTAAGTGCTTAGCCACTACACCATCAGATCTCCTTACACGGAACAAAACTTTTGTAAAATACAATAAAAATGCACTATTAGAAAAATAGAATTTCAAATATATATATATAAGCCCACATTTTTATTAATAGCTTCTGCAAACAAAATTACTCTGCCAAATTGCTACAGATATTTATAAACATTAACTCTCAATTTCTATACCCATCACAGAGCAGCACCAAATCATATGACAGCTTTCAGTGGCACTGGCTCTAGGAGATAGAAATGACAGAACATGGTGACTGTGGGCGAGCAAGGAAGAAGGGAGAATCAAAGATAGGGTGCAGTTCATGGCCTGGATGGCTGAGTGGATGGCAGTGGCATTTGCAGAGTTAGGGTACCAGGAGGAGGAGCAAATGTGAGTGGAAGATGAGAAGTTGTGTCAGATACTGAGTGTTGAGTGGGGGTGGACCACTGAGGTGAGAATGTTCAGGAGGCAGTTAAAATTATGATCTTGTGACCCAAGGGACGGAGATGGCTGGAGGTACTTTGGAATCATCAGCAAGTTGATAGTGACTAAGCCAGAAGATGGGCTTGCTCAGGGTGAATGGGAAAGGATTCGAGAACTTTGGGTAGGACTCAACATCAGTGACCCAGTGCACTGGCAGAAGCTCAGGAGTCATAGAAGTCCAGGGAATAGAATAAGATGGGTGGGATAGAAAGTGTAATCTGAGGAGCTTGGAAACGCTTGTCTGCACGCCAGCTAAGATCATGACCTTGTTCAAAATAGGATCATGATTAATCATGTATTAAGAATCAGACTACAATTTTCTGTGCTGCTAGGATTTTCTAAAAGTCTTTAAGTACTTTTAGAAATAGAACAAACATTATAATTAACAAAAAAGATTTTATCACTCTTAAGATCTGTAAATGAGCTTTTTTCCTAGGAAAGCAGACAGGATGAGTCACAGAGCAGATGTGTTTGAACAAGCAAGGCCCCTATGGGTTAGGGGAGGCCTGAGCAGCCCCTGGAATGCTGCAGTCAGTATGGTAAGATTAGTGATAAGAGGACTGTACTCTGGCACACCTGACTTCCTCCCAGCCCCCACAAGGACCTGTTTCTGACTCCATGCCCAGTACCATCCTTAGGCACCTCCTCAGTAATTCCTTCTCTTGAGGTCCTCAATGTAGTTACAAGTCCAGGCCCTGCTTTCCCTTTGGAAAGTTCTCTCTCTTCTAACCCTTGTTCTCTGACCCCATCTCTACCACCCTAACCCTACCCTCTCCACCTTACTGTGTTACTCTGATGCCTTTGTAACTGGCCTCTGACCCAGTTTCCTTCCCTCAACCCATTCTTTGAGAATAATTGTTTACATACCATACTGAATGTGGTAATTTCCTACTTAAAACCATTCAAGTGTTTTCCCACTGTGTACAGGATCAAATAAAATGTTTGCTTAATTTAGGGACTCTAAAAGGAGCTCTGGTGACATAGTAGGTAAGATATTTAGTTGCTAATTAGAAGGTAGGTGGTTCAAACTCACTACCTGCTCTGCATGAGGAAGATGAGGCAATCTACTTCCGTAAAGATTTACAGCCTTGGAAAACCAATGGGGGTTGCTATGAGTCATAGTCAACCGGATAGCACTGTTTGTTTTGGTTTTGGTGTACTAATCAAGGTCTTCCATGACCTGGCTAATCAACTTTTGCAGTCTTCTTTCCTACATTTCTACCCTTGCCAGCCATGGTGGCTCCTCAAACCTACTTTGCTGAACCCCACTTCTGTTCACACTGTGCTAACATCCAGACCCCCCTCCCCTTCTCCTTTTAAACTTCCCCCCATTCTTTAAGGCCCACTTCAAGTTCTACCTCTCTCCAAGCCAGCCCACAACAACCTTGCCCATCTGTGAACTCTTTGCTCTTACCAGCTAAGCCATTCAGTTGTCATTAAATGAAATTTGAGGGTTCTTTTTTAAAATGTGTTTATTAGTTAAGGACTCTTTGGTTAACAAGGTACAGAAGTTATCTCTATCTTAAGACATTAAGTCAGTTAATTAGAAGGGTACTAAGCGATCCCTTCAGTGCCCAAGAATAGAGTGATATACATCACTATGTAATTAGAGTGTCAAACACAACTAGCATTCTCTTATCTCTCCTTATCTCTATGGCCTGCTTTATTCTTTTTTCTTGCTACACATTATCTCAATATTTCTAAAACCATATGGCAGTAAACCTGACTGCTGACAGCTCCCAAGTTTTATATGTAATAGATAAAAACTCTTGAGAAAGGCTACATCCAGAGTGTTTTAAAATCCCTGTGGAAGGGATTGAATAAGCTAGCTTAAGTCAGGTGCCCATCCTTAGACAGTCAACATTAGCCAGGATCATAGGGTCACATTTTAGGAATATGACAGTTCCCATTGCAACCAGGTAGAATGGTGAAGGGGAGACAGGTAATTTCTGGAAATGGAGTAATGAAGGGACACAATAATTGTCGACTATGTTCTGCCCTTTGATGGCTGAGGACATGCAGACACTATTTTCCATACATCCAAATTTCTTTCTCCTCATATGGTTCAATTATCACCCCTAAATTTGTAAATGCACTTGTCTTAATTTGAAAAAACTCAATATCATGATCAGATATTGCATCTGTAGACAATGACATGGAGCCTTTGTCTTTCAAATTCAAGTTCTTTTGTTTATCCAGTCTTGTCTCTACTTTGGTCCCAAAGATTTCCAAACATGGATCATAATTTCACTTAGAAGAAAGGAAGATACTATGCATTGAAAACAATCTGAAGCATAGAATGCACCTTAAGTGGTGGTGGGGTACTTGTGAGTTGATTTTTTACTTACAGTGACCCCATGTGACAAAATTGAACTGCCCTGTAGGGTTTTCATGGCAGTAATCTTTATGGAACAGATCTTTCTCCTGAGCCACTGGGTAGGTTTGAACCACCAACCTTTTGGTTAGCAGTCAACTGTTTAATCATTGTGCTACCAGGGCTCCTTCCTTAAGTGATAACCAACCAAACTCACTGCCATTGAGTCGGATCCACTCATAACAACCTCTCTTTGAGTTTCCGAGGTGGTAACACTATGAAAGTAGATTGCCCAACCTTCCTTCTGAGTAGTGGCTGGTGGGTTTGAACTGCCAGCCTTCTGGTTAGCAGATGCCTTAGGCACTACACCACCAGAGCTCCCTCATTAAGTGATAGGGCCAGTTAATTTAATGAGTGTCTGTGTGTTTACTAAATTCTTTGGTAGTGCATTAAGTTCTTTGGCCTGGCAATATGGCTGCCTTCAGGCCTGCTTGCAGGGAGAATTGCCTTTGCCCAGGATATCTTAGGGCTTATATTGAGAAAACACTGAGAATGAGTTCCCTATAGGAGGTTGAAAGGTCAACTTTATCTCTTTGTCTATTCCTATTAGTGCTGGCACCGGTAGAAGGTAAATTTAGTGAAGGCAAGGACCTTGCTTTTGTTCTCAGCCATATCCCTGTGACCTACAACAATAACAGGGACATAGTAGATACTCAAAAAATTTTTGTGGAATGACCAGCACTCAGTCCTTATACCCTTGTTGCCATGTTTGGGGTTTTCATGGTGATAGTACTCCTTTAAAACCTTAGCTGGCTATCAATTTCTTCTTTGGGGACACTGTTTACTGATAGGTTTTCCAGTGCCAGAAATCTTGTCAAGTCATACTCTTTGAATACCTAAGTCTGTTAAAGGGGACTGCCAGGGCTAGAGGATTTACCGTGGCTTGGCACAGATCTCTGGGAGCTGAGGCAAGGAGGCTGGGAGCTCTAAAATGTACCCAACCCCCTCAATAGACATGCCTACAATACTTAAGGTGGAGACATAGTCACATCAGTGCTGTGGAATGGCCCTGGGATTGGATCTCTCTGATTTTTCTGGCTTCTCTTAAATATCTTATTCCAATAGCCAGGGAACCACAATTTCTAAAATACAAGTTAGCTCAAGAAACAGCATGGATTATGGCTGCCAGGGCAGCTGTAAGATTTTCAATTCTTCAACTCATTGGCTTCAGACAGAAAAAGTTTCTTTGAACAAGTTTATCAACATGTCCTGTTTTTTTTATCAGTTTTTAAGACAGCTATGTGAAGTTAGAGTGTGTCTTTTTCTCATAACTTACTGGATAATAATACTCAGTTATTAGTTGTTTAAATCAAAGAACAGCCAAATGTGCTTAGTTTCCTGACAGTTTTGCCACTAAGTATCATACTTGCTTTCAGAGACAGATGGCTTAAGTTTAAAAGATGGCAAGTGATACTACACAGGAACTGCCAGTGTCCCATCCCAGGATGGGGTATCGCCATGGCCTATACCTTACTTTGTCTCAGCCGATTCCATACTTTGGGATCTGAGTTTGCAAATATCCACTCTCACAATTCATTTCAGGGCTAATTAAGACACTTTGGTTGGATGTAACAAAACCAATTCTAGCAAGTTAAGCAGTAAGAGATCTATTTACTGGCAGGACAGTTGAGTTTCTCAGAATTCAAGGACAGGAATGCAGTTGGTTTTCAGGAATGACCTGCAACCAGGATTTGAACATGAGGAGTGTTTCCATCTTTTGTTTCTCTTCCAGATGTGCTTGCTTCACTTCTGTCTGCAGACCATCTTCCTCTGCTTCTCCAGTGCATCTGAGTTGTATAGATTATAGGGCCAGCCTCCACGTTACAAGTCCATTCTTCCAGTTTCTCAGATCAAAAACCTGGCGCCCCCATGATTGCTCTTTCTCTCTCAAGTTGGGGCCACTAGGAAATCCTGTTGGTTCTACTTTGAACATATGTCCATAACTTAACCACTTCTCACCACCCTCACTGCCACCACCCAGGTACAAGCAATCCTCACCTCTTGGTCAGTTTACTGAAATAACATAATTGGTCTTTCTGCTTCTTTCTTGACCCCCTGTGGCCTATTCTCAATACAGCAGTCAAAATGGTTCTGTCACTGCTCTAAACTCTCAAATTGGTTCTCTTTTTACAGAGTAAACCTCAAAGGCCTCATATGGCCTACATGATCACGCCTATACCCCATCATCTCTATGCCTTTGTGTACTCACCCCTTGTTCACTCCTCACTGGCCACCTTGTTCTTCAGTTCACCAGTCTCACTCTGCTCTCAGGGCCTTTGTACTTGCTTTACCTTGCATGTTCCTCCCCCAGATACCTGCTTGATTCATTCCCTTACTTCTTTGGATCCTCATGAGTCACTCCAATGTGTCCTTCCTTGGTTAAGCCCTAGCCACCCTCACTACACTGATATTTCCTATCCCGCTTCCCTTCTGAATATTTTTCTTCACAGATACATCACTATTGATACCCTGTACCAAGTTTTATGTTACATGTTTTCACACATGCACGCACACACTTAATCCCTCTCATAGCCCATCAGCTTCCCTTGCCACAGCTCCTCCTAAACTCCTCCTTCCCAATGCCCCCAAAATTCCTCATTTATTACCTGTCTCCTCTGCAATGTAAGTCCCTTGAGCACTGGGATTTTACTCTGTTCTTCTCTTCACTACTGTATCTCCAGGGTTAAAGAAGTGCCTGTCACTCAGCATTGTTTTTTTTTTTTTCCCTTGAATGGATTAATAAAACCATTAATAAAAACTCAGTTCTCTTTTTCTTCCCCTTTTCTTTCCTTCCCCCAAATAAAATACCTGCAAATAAGAAAGAATTGCTAGTGGCCTGTGGAAACAGTGAGGCACAGAGGAGAGGGGAGGAGGGGGGTCCTAACACAGCTTGAAGGGGCCTGAGCTAGGAGAGGCTTCTCAGAGCTCAGACCAGCCTCCATTTTGTAGCATCAGGAGAATTGTTCCTAACTCTGCCCCTTGGGGGTCAAACCCAGATCCTCCTCAGAAGTAGAAATAATAATTATTATTATAGCTTCCATTTTCTGAGCGCTACCCTGGTGTTTTCCATATATGACAATTATAAGTAAGTGCAAAGATTTAGTGTAGTTTAGTCTATCTGTTGAGTCATATGAAGATCTGAAAACGATTTCTGAAAGTAACTTGAGAACCACTCAAGTATGTTATTGTAGGTCTTGGACCCTGGGATGGGAATTCATAGCAACTCTCTAAAATCCCTCTTTTGTGAATGATGACATTTTGGAGATCGTGGCAATGGTTGCAAAACACTGTGAATGTAATCAGTGCCCTTGAATTGTACACTTAAAAGTGGTTTGAATGGCAACATGTTTTACCACACACACACAAATTTAATCCCTCTTTCATATCCCATCAGCTTCCCTTGCCACAGCTCCTCCTAACCTCCTCCCTCCAA
Organism: Orycteropus afer afer; assembly: GCF_000298275.1. Taxonomy (NCBI): domain Eukaryota; kingdom Metazoa; phylum Chordata; class Mammalia; order Tubulidentata; family Orycteropodidae; genus Orycteropus; species Orycteropus afer. The sequence continues at coordinate 1,401,291 of NW_006921627.1, read as the reverse complement.
AATGCCCCCAAAATTCCTCTCCTGGAGCCTCATTTGTGCCCCTTATCCTTCTCTCTCATCCCCTCTTTCTTCTTCAATCCCTAAAGTCCCCAAAGTCTAAGCAGAGAAAGAAAAATGCACTAATGCTTTAGTAATGTTTTGTCCCATCACATTCATAGTTTCTCATCCCTTGAGGTAGGTGGTGTTCTCAACTATAGAAAAGGAAACAGTTCAGGGAGGTTGTGACTTGCCAGAATCTCAAAGCCAGTAGGTGGCCCAGGCTGGTCTCCCCTCAGAACCCGCATGCTCTGTCCACTCTGCCACGGAGGGCTGGAGTCCAGGAGATGACACGACTTCTTCCCCCCTCACTCAGCCTGAACAGCCACCGCCTCTGAACAGCAAGCAGCCGGAGACCCACCAGCTCTCTGTGGTGCTGCAGAATGTCCAACCAGGATCTGAAGTAAGCTGGGGCTAGGACAGCCTGTCCTCTCGGCCACATTTTGGGGTTGCTGTGGCAACAGCACATCACTCAGCTTCTCCCAGATTCCTGAAGTACTAGCTGAGTTCTGGGGAGGGGCAAGCAAGGCCCACTTTCTCCAAATGGGAAAATACACATATTTATAACTGTTGGGAATGCGGCTTTTTAGATTGTAAGTTTTAAGTCTTTTTGTGTATGTGTGTCACAACGTTTCTTACTTGCTTATCAAGGTTCATGTGTGGGAAACCTATTACCTACTTTTATCACTTCCAGATAATCTACCTCACGGTTTGCCTCCAGCCTGAAAGATAAAATTTTCTAGGTTCCTTAGAGTCTTAGGAAGCTTTACTTTCTATTTTCAGTCCTCTAAAAAATGCTATACTTCACCAGGATGGAGGAGCTGGCATTATCAAAAGTGTTTTATTTCTTCAGTTTTGACTAGAATTAAGTATCTTTGTTACGCTGACTAGAAGTCCTGAATGTGAGAAATACCTGTTCTTGTATTAACAATAAAAGCTGTCCTTTATTGGAGTACATTAGCATATTTAATCTCCCTTGAGGCTAATTTTACAGAAGAGAAAGGAAGGATCAGAGAAGTGGCACAGCCAGGATTCAAACTCAATTCTGGCTGACCTTAAGCCTGAAGTAAGAATTACAGTTTGTTTGAAAACCCTGCCACACAGGTTTGCAAGGGTGTGATAAATCCAGAGAGGTCTTTAGTGAAGAGACTGTTCCAGGCCCAATCTGAAGACTCCCCATGCCCTGGTGGAATCCCAGGGGCCAGACTTCTTGGAATCCCTTGTAGCATCTTGGCTGTATGAGCACTTCCCTATCAGACTGGGGCAAGATGCTTCAGACCTGATGAGTGCAGTTCTAGAGCAGGTGGGCCAGGCACTTCAGCTCTCTGCCCTCAGCCCATGTCTGAACTGGAGGCTGGGGAAGGGAAGTGGGCTGGGGCTGCTGGGGAGAGAGGTCTCTGGTCACCTGTGGGACCTGAGGTCCTGCGCACCACCATTTCCACTCTTTCTCAGCTCTGTTCCTGCTCCTTTACCAGAACCCAGCCTGTCCTCCCTCTTTGGCCCTTCCCATACCCCCAGTTCTGTGCAACTCTGTGCCCTGCTCTGTACCTCCCTCACTTCCTCCCTTGGCCTCAGTGTCACAGCAAAGCTCATCAATGGAGGCGTGGCAGGGCTCGTGGGGGTGACCTGCGTGTTCCCCATCGACCTGGCCAAGACTCGACTGCAAAACCAGCACGGAAATGATATCTACAAAGGAATGTAGGTATTGGTGGGGATAGTGGGTCACCAGGGGGAGCCCAGAAAATGATATGGGGCCTCACTTTTTCCACAGTTTCTTTAGTAGGTGTGTGAATGAAGAGTGTGGGGGTTGGGGAGACAGTCAACTAAGGAGTGCCTAACAGCTTTACGGGTGAGGAGGAGGCTGTTGGAGCGGTCTCCTGTTCACCACTAAGTTATTTTTCCATAGGATTGATTGCCTGATGAAGACGGCCCGAGTGGAGGGCTTCTTGGGCATGTACCGAGGTAGGCTTATCAGGCATCCCTGGGGAGGCCTGCACGTAGGGTGCAGGGGTGTCAGCCTTTGTGAGGTTATAAAATGTTGGGAATCTGTGTTTCTCTATTCAAAGGACTCCAGGAATGAGACCTAGGGCTGCTAGGCCATCCTAGAGTACGGTTGCTCTTCACTAGCCTCGTGCTCTTTGGTGGAGATAGAGGTAGTTATGGTTCCTGGTGAGGGTTCAGTGGGCACCAGGAACCACACTGTGGTCACGCTGGCAGAGCCCAGAGCCCCAAGTTCCAATCCCAGCACCACCACTGCCTCTCCAAGTGATGATAAAAGCAAGTGAGCCCCAAACTGTCTTCCTCTTCCTTCTTCCCTCTTGGCTGCCTTCTCCCTCCTCTGCTTTTCCAGGCCTACAGGGCATCCAGCTACTGATAGCAGGAGATGGGGGAGATGTTGAAAGGGACAGACAATGGAAAGGGCTTTGAGTTCCTTGGGAGGATTTATGAGATGGTTCTTCCCTGACACAGTCCAGTGTCCCCACCCAGGGCAGCACGGCCATGATTATGCTTGGAAACCTCCAGGAAGCACAGAGCTGCCAGTGGGGCTGGGCTACTGCAGCAGAGTAATTGAGACACCATCCTTGTCCTCTAGGGGCTTATTATTGGCCTTAGGATTGGGACTGCTCGTTTACCTTGGAAGGTGGACCATACCAGCAAGGACAAAAATAAAATGACTTCCTGGCAGCTGGACTAATGAGCCCATAAAGAAAATAAATACATATAAAAATGGAGGAAAATGTGGTCATGGAGGGGGTGAGGCAGGGATAAAAAGAAAATTTATGTTTCAATAAAGTAGGCCAGAGGTGCTGTCTTTGACCCCCAGAGACTCCTTTGCCCTGGAGGTTTACCTGCTAGGGCTGAGTGCAGGCCACCTATGAGAGGGGCACACTCAGAGCTGTTATTCCTGAGAGTCTTTCTCATTTTTCACTAACAGGGGCAGCAGTGAACCTAACCTTGGTCACTCCGGAGAAGGCCATCAAGCTAGCAGCCAATGACTTCTTCCGGCAGTTGCTCATGGAAGATGGGTATGGGCCAGGTCGGGGCTGGGACAGAGCTCCTTCACTGCATGGCTATGATTTCTAGGAGAAGGCAAGGGGAGGCTGACAACTCTGCCTCAATTTACCTGTGCGCATGTCTATAAATATGTGCACACATTTGTCTGAAGGTTAGTGTGTTTTGGCAGGTGAGAAGGGGAGAAAAACAGTGTAATTTGAAGTTTCTTTCTTTTTCTTTCTCTCCTTCTCCCTTTCTATATAAACTCATCGCCATTGAGTTGACAACCCTACAGACAGCGTAGAACTGCTCCATAGGATTCCAAGGGTGTAAATCTTTATCAATACAGGCTGCCATGTCTTTCTCCCACGGAACAGTTGGTGGATTCAAACTGCTGACCTTTTGGGTAGCGGCCAAGCAGTTTAATCACTGTGCCACCAGGGCTCCTACTATATAGACAGATATATATGGGGGCAGGGGGAGATAGAGAGGTAGATAAAGGTATAAGTATATAAAGAATATATGGAACCAATAGAATATATATATATATATTGTTGTTGTTGTTATTTGCCGTTGAGTCAGCCCCGACTCATAGCGACCCCTCCTTGGGTTTCCGAGGCAGTATCACTACGGAAGTAGGATTGCCCAACCTTCCTTCCGAGGAGTGGCT
>NW_006921627.1:1383317-1397346 GCF_000298275.1 Orycteropus afer afer | reverse complement strand
TCTGTTATATATACAAGCCAATGAAATGTTGGCATTTCAAACCCATGAGCTGCTCTGCAGTGGAAAGATGTGTCGATCTGTTTGTGCAAGGATTTACAGTCTTGGAAACCCTATGGGGCAGTTCTACTCTGTCCTATAGTGTTGCTATGAGTTGGAATCAACTCAATGGCAATGAGTTGGTTTTATTACACACACACACATGTATATATATAAAATAGAAGATATATATGTTGTTATCAGCTGCTGTCAACTTGTCCTGATACATGGCTACCCTGTGCACAATGGACTAAATGCTGCCTGGTGGTCCTGAGCCATTCCTGTGATTGGTTGCAGATCTGATTCTTGTAATACACAGTGTTTTCACTGGCTGATCATTGGAAGTAGACTGCCAAGCTATGTATATATGTATATACACATATACATACATCCTGCACAGATATATTGATCAGTTAACTGATGAGTTTTAATCAGACCCCAAACACTTTCTATTTTCTCTGTGTTTTCCATTATCAGGTGGTATTGCTTAAAGGACCAGAAGAATCAAATAGCACCAATAGGTGGTCTCATTTTTACTGTTTCAGCTTCTATGTAGGTGCTACCTCCCTAGCACCCTTTGTTTTAAATACAGTTTCATGTCTTTAAGGAGCCCAAGCCTGACGTCAGGTGATTATTACCCTACTGGGTATGGCAGCTGATGAGGACAGGGCTAAATACTATCCATGGGAAGTCCCAACCACCAGGCGAGGGCAGATGGGTCAAGGCAGGGATAGGGCTGCTGTGTGACGGAAGGAGCCTGACTATTGGTTCCTTAGGGCACAGCGCAATCTGAAGATGGAGATGCTAGCTGGATGTGGAGCTGGAATGTGCCAGGTGATTGTGACCTGTCCCATGGAAATGCTCAAGATTCAGCTGCAGGATGCTGGACGACTTGGTGAGCCCTAGCTCTGATTTCACACGGGATCAATAAAGGGCTGTGGTCAGAATAGGCTCCCCACATCCCCACCCTCATTTGCTAAACTGTGTGATCCAGTCAGCTGTCTAGGTCACTGAAGTCTTTACTTTAGGATTACCATTCTAGATTTCAACACTTCCAGCTCTGCCACAAATAGCAAAATTGGGGATCTTGATACAGGAGGGACAGAACGTAACACCTCTATCATAATGCCTTGACATTCACATTTGATTTCATAAAGATTTTAAGGATTGCCAATGGCCTGCTCATTAACACTTGAGTCAGTAGGGATTTATGCCATGGAAGCTGGCCTACAGTGGGAAGGCATGAAAAAGAGTGTTCCCTGGAACAGAAGCTTGGCCCTTTCTTAAATCCTGGCCCTCTTAGAAATAGAGTGGAATAGATACCAAAGCATGGAGGTGAGAGCTGGGGCTGGCGTCTAGGAGGCCAAACCTAGTGGGAGGCATAGACGCACCTCTCATCTGTGGCAAAACCACAACGTTTGAGATAGATAAGCCATCGGGTAATGTGCCTAGCATAGCATCTGGCATGGAGTGGACTGTCTCAGTAAATGCAGGTGCCCTTCTCCTCCTCAAACATGCTAGAATTCAACCCAATTTTTAAATTAGATTACCCTAGCCTGAAGCAAATAAAAATACAGCAAGAATAAAGTTCAGAGACTGGGAAGTCCCCACTGTGTTTTGATCTGCAGGGTAAAAGCCCTATAATGTTCAATTTCTCAGTCTTAGTGAGAAGCTTTAGTATTCCTAAAACATTTAAAAAGAAGTGAAAGGATATGGATTAACTGTGTGAATTTAAAGATGACATGGAAAATAATATTCACAGTGATTAACTAATTACTTACAGCTAATTGTTTGAGACCTGCACCTAGATTACTACCATACAAAAATATTTACAGTAATTGTTTCCTAGTATGAAATGTTGGCTTAAGAAGAACATACCTGCTGCTGTCTCAACCCCATGAGGTCAGAGTAGAGCTGTGCTCCACTGGGTTTTCAGGGGCTGATTTTTCAGAGGTAGATTGCTAGGGCTTTCTTCTGATGTGCCTCTGGGTGGACTCAACCATCAAACCTTTCAGTTAACAGAAATCATGTTAACCATTTGCAAAGATAATTGTTTGAGACCTACACCTACATTACTACTATCAGAAAATATGCGCTATTTTTCTAGTATGAAATGCCCTCCTGGATACCAGACAGAATTGGGAAATTAAAAGCTTCCCTTTACTAAAGACTTAGACTACAGGCAAAACTTCTCAAACACTGAGATTTTAGAAAATACATATTTACACAATTTCAGTACATTAAATCCTGTGGTCTTTGGTGAGGTACATTCACATTTGAAATTGCTTCTATTTACTATGGTCAGGAAAAAAGCAATTCCATTTTATTTACTCAATGCTGAACTTATCAAATGATGGGCATTAAATTAATCAACTAAAATGGACTGACATCTGAAGAAGCAAACTCCGTATCATGGAGGAGGATATAACAAGGGAGAAAAAGACAAGTCCACCTAATCTAGGAGGAAGTTTAGGAACCCCTGGAAGACAGGAGTGTTTTTGAGAGAAACAAAAGGAATTTGTTGCTTTCCACATTAGGCAGATGTATGGGATTCCTATGTCCCCAGTGGTTCAGAGACTGGTGGCAGGTTCAGAGACAGAAGACAGATCAAAAATACAGTATTTAAGGAACTTGGGAGAACTGCTACACCTTTCCATAAAGAAAGCAGGGCAGGAAATGGCTGTCTCATGAAGCATTGTGTGCAGCTGCCATCACAATGTAATCAAATCCTGGGACGGCTGGTCAATCTGTCCAACTCAGTGGCATTTGTCCTATTCTTCCTCAGGGGTAGCTCATTAGATGATGAAGACCTTAGAAAAAATTCCACCAAGCCAAAATTAATATTCTAAAATTAGGACAGTCCACTTGGGCGCCATACCCTAGGAAATGTTTTCCAGCCTCAACTGGGGCTGGATTTTGATAGGACGTCTGTCCTTTCCCTTTCAGCGGTCCATCATCAGGGTACAGCCTCAGCACTTTCCTCCTCTAGGTCCTATACGACTGGCTCACCTTCCACCCACAAGCGCCCATCTGCCACCCACATTGCATGGGAGCTGCTTCGTACTCAAGGCCTGGCTGGCCTCTACAAGGGTCTAGGTGCCACTCTCCTCAGGTGAGGCTCTCCCTGAACTTGGAACACAACCAGTCCTGGTTTCCTGAGTGAACAGGGAGAGGGAACAGGCAGCCAGAGAAGTTGTTGCCCCAATCTGTCTCTGTATTCTTCCCATTCCAAACCCAGGACAGCAAACAGTGTCCATGCTTCGGAATGTTCTGTCCAGAATTTGGCAGGGATGTATAGAATGGGTACCTGGAGGACTGAAGCTTTACTCTTTCTCCAGTGACTAGGTCCTCATGACTGTTGGGTATTGTGTGGCCCACCATTGCAGATCTATTATAAATAAAAGAATAAACTTGTTTACCTTGCAACTTGGCTTTTAATTGAGCTTTCAGGGTTGTTTTTTTTTTTTTTGCCCTTAAAGTTGGTCAGAAGAGTCCCAGGCCAGGGGCTAGTTTTCTCATGTCACTTAGGCAACATATACATGAACTTACCCGTCCCTTCCCTTCAAGACCTAGAGCTGTACACCAGCCACTAGCTCAATTTAAGCCTTACCTTAGCTTTCCTAACCCTTAGTAGAACAAGTTACCAGTTTTGAGTCTATCTGGTTTCCTCAGTAAGAGGCTGCAGGGCAGAGTAATGAACTGGGAGGGTGGGGTAGATAAACAGATTTCTCTTACGCTGTCTATCCCTATACATTATCATGGGGTGCCAGAGTAGGAGTGGGTAGCTATGGCTTGTCTGACCCATCAGACTTGCATCACAGCTCATGGGAAAGGCCTACTGGATGACCTAGGGGGGAAGCCCCAGAGCTGCATGTTGCTCAGTGTTTCTTCTTCCTTTTCTGCAGAGATATCCCCTTCTCCATCATCTACTTCCCACTGTTTGCTAACCTTAACAACCTTGGGTTCAACGAGCTTACTGGGAAGGCTTCCTTTGCTCATTCCTTTGTGTCAGGCTGTGTTGCAGGTTCTGTAGCTGCTATTGCAGTAACCCCTCTGGATGGTAAGTGCATGGGAGATGTAGGGGCTAAGTATCTGGGGGACCAAAGGTTGACGTGTTTGATAAATTAGGTATTTGTGTAGTAGTCTATGGGGTAAACAGTACTTTTGTTACGCTCAAGATAAAGATGAAATAGCCTCAACCATCCTAGGGTCTCAACCTGTGACTACTGGCAGAAATACACCAAAGGTCCTCATAGAGAATGAAGAGCCAAGGAGACCTGCACTCTTGTTTCTTATCACTGACAAATTCCTTCACCTTCTAGCTGCTGATTCCATTACCTTCCTGTACCCTAATGGAGTTACGAGCATCATAAATAATGACTGCTCACATTTTTAAATATGAGACTGAAAGTAGCAGCTAAACAGTGTGAGAGGACATTTGATCTGTATTTGGGGTTGCATCTTATTTCTCTAAGACACAAGTAGAGCCTAGGGATAGATCTTTCTATACGAAAGATCATGTCTCTAAGTTCCTCATTTCATGAGGCTCAAAGTAGGAAAGATCTTCTATTACAGATCACATACTGGCAGAACTGGCCTCATGATTCAGTTTTACATATGTGGTTCTAAAAGGAAACCCAGTTACTTCATGTTGAGAGTATACAATAAGGAAGATAACTACCAATTTTTACCTTTCCTTGACTTAGTTTTGAAAACTCGCATCCAAACCCTCAAGAAAGGCCTGGGTGAGGAAGTCTACAGTGGGATCATAGACTGTGCCAGGTAAAAGCCAGTATCCATTACGTACAGCAGCTGGGATAATTGCCTCTGCAGTGGTGTCAACCGAGATCAGATCTAAAGACAAACTACACTGAGCTCTGGATTTTCTTGAAATCTGTCACTTACTCTCACCTCCCAACAAAAATAGGATGTACTAGGAGCTTTTTTCTTCTCCTTTTATCCCTGTATCACCATTCTCCTAAAGATTCTAGCTAGATCAAGCTATGTCCAGAGCCTCCAGTCAATTGCAGTATAACCAAACTGCATACATGTCATGGGCAAGGCTTGGCTCCCACACATCTGGGAATCTTGATTTTGCTGTGGGAAGTGACACCTATTTTCAAGTACAAATATTTGACGAAGAGGATACCATGCAGTACTGCTTGCCATGTGCTTCTGCCCATTAGTTCACCAGGCTCTTCTTTCTTCGCAGGAAACTCTGGATTCAGGAGGGACCATCTGCCTTCATGAAAGGAGCAGGCTGCCGAGCCCTTGTCATAGCACCTCTCTTTGGGATTGCCCAAGGTGTCTATTTCATTGGTATTGGAGAACGTATCTTAAAATTTTTTGAGTAGATGCTGGCACTGGAGGCCTTTACTTGCTGCCATCTACCTATCCCATTCCACCTAGACTAGATGGGGTCAGAATAAGATGGCCCATCCATGTTATAATCTGTCCTCTAACTTATAGAGCTACCTCAGTCTGGGAAGAAACAACCCTATTCTAATAAGCAACATGGGTATCACCCTATTCCCCCCTACATGATATCTGCATTCATTTTCCTTGGGAGTATAGCTATCGAGGTTCTTCAGAAGCCCCTAACCACCTACTTTTCAGCAATAATAAATATGATACCTAGTTTGGTTATATTAATGGCAGGGCCTTAAAAAAACAGTAAAGGTAGAATGTTGTTTTATTTCTATTTCACAGGCAAACTCAGTATACTCATATTTCTTTTAAGATTTAGTTTTCTTAATCCTTAATTAATTTATGATTAGTCCTAGTAGTACTGATTTCGGGGAAAGGGAGGATCAGAAATTCAAGGGGACCAAGAAAGCCCTCAAAGTCAGGACTTAGTTCGAAACCAAACACACACTTTTTCAAATCATGCTGGTTGAGGGATTAGGTTGAATCTAATTGAAGAGCTTGGGCAAAGTTAGGATAGCCATCTGTCACAAACCCTCTGGAGCATGAGCTCTCTCAGGGCCATCCTTACCAATGTTCATTGAACACTACTTGAAATAAAGTCAACTGGTTAGTATCTCATCTACAATCACCACTGTCAACTTTTCTGCATACATTTCAGAACCAAACAATATTAAAACAAGTACTGAATAGGTCACTATCCTTTAGTCTTCAAATTGTTACTTATGAAGATGGAGGACAATAACCATGGAGATACTTTAAGTTATACTAGATTTTGAGCCTTGGTTAGTAATTATTTATTGCATCATCTCGAGGAACTGAGTATGCTGTGACAGTTTTTTCCACGTGCCTCAATTCATTCCCCAGAAGTCTGCCACAGAGAAGTGTCACACATGTAGGGTCAGGCTCTAAGGAAAACATACCTATTCCAGGAGTTATTTACATTAATCCCCACCTAATGTAAAACTTGGCATAATGAAGAAGGTGATGGTGCTGAGATGGTCAGCCTTGGTGGCCTTTTAATTAAGATGACTGTATTTGAGCATGGGCTCTGCAGGCTGATGTGAGTTAAGATTCCAGCTATGCTAACTCTGTAAGACCTTGGGCAGTGCTCAGCTGCCATGAAGAAAGGCTACCTAGAGAAGGGGGGTGAGGAGAAAACAAGGCCTTTTGTGACAGGGTTTAGGCCTAACACACAGTAACCCAATATTACCTCAATAAAGCTGTAAAACTCTTGGAGAGGACACTTGTGTGTGTGTGTGCGGGGGGGTGGCAGGTTATGTGGGTAGGAAAGAATACTTTTACTGAGGGCCTGGTGCTAGTGCCCAGGAAATGCCAGCACACAAAAGGTGAGTGAATTCAAGTAGTGACAGCTGTAAGTTTATCAAATGTGACAGGAACTAGGGAAATGGTCCTTTTCTGGTTACTAAGAATTTTTCTCTCAAACTACAAATCTGTGGTGCCTTGCATAAGAAAATTAAAAACAAAATCCACATAAATCTTTTCTTTTAATAAATAAAGCATATTCATGGTTTAGATTTGAAATCACATTTACAGACGAGGAAAACGTCTAGGCTTAACTAGGGAAACAGTGAAGCTACTATAGCTGGAAGAATGCACGCTCCACATGCATTTTAAACCTAAAGTGCAAAGCCTGAAGGCAGAGAACACCATACATGCCACCCTTTAGACTAAACTGTGAAGTTCATGCAATCACCACTGGATCCCCTCACCTTCATGCTGCAGAACCAACTGAAAGTTATGTAGCTTTTATATGAACTAGAGTTTGGCTCTTGATCATCTTAAGTGATACTTGCTCCTGTTGCTAACAATCAGACCAAGGGCATTAGCTACAATAGGATATTCCATTGATAAATACAGAACACTATTAGAACAACAAAGAGGAGGTTACATAGATAATCCTGGTTCTTCAAATATCAGAAACTTCCATATCTTATCAGTAGAGGAGTGGAATGCTTAGTCCAAAAACTTCCTATTCACATTAGCACCAAACAAGGCTCCCCGTACTTCTGGCATCATCTGCAAAGAAATAAAATTTTCTTTAATAAATAAAACCAAACTCAGTGCCAATGAGTCGATTCCAACTAGGGTTTCCAAGGCTATAAATCTTTACGGAAGTAGATTGCCCCATCTTCCTCCTAAGGCATAGCTTCTGGGTTTGATCCGCTGCCTTTCTGGTTAGTAGCCAAATTCCTTACCCACTGTACCACCAGATCGTCTGTCTTCAGTAAATAAGTGTCAACTGAAGAACTTGGAAAGAACTGCCTATCTTAACCTCAGGGAAAAGTCATTAACTCCTATATAGCTGGAAAGGGAAATCACAAAGCTAAGTGCGTCAAATACGTCCTTTACTTATCTGAAGCACTGCAACAGAGTCCTTGATGAGACTTAACTAATCAGACATTTGGAGTTAACACCAACTGCTTACAAAAGCTTTGTAAAGAAGGATGGGGAGATGGAAAAAAAAAAAAAAAAAAACCCGAGTTATTACTGTCTCAGGTGTCTGTTATACTGTGATGTAGAGAGAAGAGATCAGCTCATTAACAGTACTACTTCATCACAAAACTCTGGATCAGCTACATTCTTTCAACAAATATTTAACTGAGTATCTATTATGTGCCCTCTGTTTGGAGTAACTGAACATAAAATTGAAAATGCAAGTTTGTGAAGTAGCACAATGAAGCACTTACTATGGCCACTGAAAAATCCTTAGGAGGATTTAGCTTCACACTTCCATAGCCAACCTGCCTACCCTAGGAGCCATTAGCCACATGTGGTTACTGAATACCTGGAATGTGGCAACTGTGACAGAAACGGGATTTTTAGTTTTACTTAAACAGTCCGATGTAACTAATGGCTGCTGTACTGTGGGCAGCATAGTTTTAAGGTTTAAGTTATCAGAAAATGATACTGAAGGTCCAAGTACTTCAGCTATAAGACAAGTACTTGCACAAACATCAAATACTTCTTCTAAGTTAGAGAAGGAGGAGCTCTGGTAGTGTGGTGCCTAAGGCATCTGACTGCTAACCAGAAGGCTGGCGGCCACTCCATGAAAGAAGACTGGGCAATCTACTTCCATAAAGATTTGCTGCCTCAGAAACCCAAAAGGGGTTGCTCTGAGTCAGAATCAACTCAAAGGCAGTGGGTTTGGTTTTCAGCAATAGAAAGCCACTACTGAAAACTGCCCAGTATTTTGGAACGACTGGAAATTTTTCCAGCTTGTTTCCTAGAATTCATTTATGCAAACCTAGAAGCAGTAGCACTAAAGTGATTTCTTTAAACAAGTGTTTAGTCCCATCATCCTTGTTGGAGAGAGAGGCCACCATCTCTAAATACAATGAAATGTACACATTAGAGTTCTGGATAAAAACCCTTGTTCTGACCCCAAATCCTCCGGCAGATGAATGATATCACCTCAGTAAATGCCACTGAATGCCTAATCCTCATTCCTTTTAAGGAAATGTGAATAGTGACAAATCCCAAGATCAGTGAACAGACATATATATGTTCTTTGTGTTCCTTTAAAATCACAACAGAGCAACTAACAAGCAGTATTCCCACACTCACCTGCTGGGCTATGAGATCCAGCCGGCTTTCCAGGGTGTTGGATACCTTTATTTTACGATCCCCATTATAGATCTCAACACCACCAGCTCTACAGAGAACAGAGGAAATAACAATTTTTGTAGATGTGAGGAAGATAGAAACACACACATTTACCTTATTCCCTCAGAGGAAAGCAGTTTTGGTATATGTAAAGTATCTAAATATTATACGAAGCCAATAAAAACAAAGAATAGGCTTCAAATAATTTTAAAAGCTTCTGACAATTAAGGCATGTGTGTTGATAACTGTCGTTAACCAAGTGCCTGCTATGTGCCAATTTAATTTTATGTTATAGGACCTCATTTAATTCTAACCTCCAGCCCCCTCCACCAAAATGAAGAGTAAGATTTACTCCCATTGTGTAAATCAGTAAGACAGAAAAAGGGCAGAGCTGATACTAAGTCGTAGAATCAGGATTCATACTAGTCCATAAACTGCTACAAAATGACTTCACCAACAACTCCTGAAGAATCCTCATCTGAGTATTTTTAAAGCCCCAACACTGCTAATTACTAGGGAGCTTTGATAAGGCAGCACTCACACGGCTTTGTGTATCAGATAAAAGATACCATTGCTACCTTCTGCTAAACTCACTCTCAGAAAGTTCTGCCTCTAGCCATATCTCACTTCTGCCATTCCCTTCCTCAAAGTTTCTTAGCACTTGAGACATGAAGTCAACAAGTCAAATTCTGTAGCAAGGAACTTCAGGGAATGAAATTCTGCTGTATTAGAATTTTATTTCATCAAAGACTGCTTGAAATAAGCAGGCTATCAGCCAAAGGCTGGAAAAGGTTTTGCAAATCTTCTGTGGAATATTTTAATGGACAATGTATGACCTTAATATTATTTTCTTACTCTTCCCTACCATTTCTGTTTCATCTATCTTCAGTTTCTCTAAATAGATTATATTCTTCATAAAGGCATGGTTATTTCTTGGCTGAAATCCTGACCCAATGTCTGTGATAAAATTCTTTATCCATTTTGGAGAAGGAAAGGAAGACTAACATTAAGTGATAATGTCTACTATATGCCAGACACTCAGTGAATGTAAAGTCAAGGGCTTCTCCATCTTCAGAATGACCCTATGAGATTCTTAATATCCTCACTTTTTTAAAACAGAGCACTGACAGATAACAGCAATAGTTGCCTGTGGAACACAACCACACCCTTAACCTCACAGAGGTTAAGACTTCACACCTCATATCAAATGGAGGAATACTCCTTACATGTCCTCAGGCAGGTAGGCCTCCTGATCTATTTGGACATCAACATCTTTTTTGGTGGCAATTTTGTACACAGGGATTGCTTTTTGCACTGCAGCCTAAAAAAAAAAGAAAGCAGTGAGAGGTTTTGGCAGAAAACTACAGAGCAGGTACCCCCCCGCCCCAAAAAAAAACCCAATGTAGTATACCAATAAAGATATTGCTATTTATTCCAAATAAAAGAATATATGGAAGCAAGTGTTCACCACTGCACAACATAATTAGTGGAAAGTCCTGTCTTGGAACAGTATTATCTACACTCAAATATACATGTAAATAACATTTCCTAGAAGGAACTTAAATGTTTTTCTCTGACGGTATTACTAGTTGAACATATTGATGCATATACTCAACTCTGCCCTGCTCCTCAAACCTAATGCAGTGTCACTCTGGGGAGCTGATCACTGACACTGAACAGTGTAGAAGTTTCAAGAAAAAAACTTGCTTGGGATTCAGCAGTATGATGGTGCCACCTAGAGAAGGTCAGTTGGCAACTCAGACCGTCCTCCATAGAGTGGTATCACCTTGGTGAATTACCACAATAAGGTTCTGCCCTCTGTTTTGTGGGTTCATGAACAAGGTACACTGGAACCACATTTATAGCGGACAATGTGTAACTGAGGGGAATGAAAGAACACCTATGTTGTCCAGCTGCCACACTTCCTGGGAGACAGATTATACTGAGAATATAAATGTATTGTGTATTACAAATGTATTGATTTATAATATAAAATATATTTGCCAGAGGACCAGTAACATACATCTTTGCCTTAAAGCAAACTACATGAAAATAGAATTTTAATCTAAAGAGCAACTTGATGACAAAAAGCTATGGGAGTCCATTACCCAAAAACCAAACCCATTGTCTTTGAGTCAATTACAACTCACAGTGACAATACAGGACAGTGTAGAAATGCCCTATAGGGTCTCAAATGCTGCAAACCTTTTACTGAAGCAGACTGCCACATCTTTTCCCAGAGAGCAGCTGATGGGTTCAAACTGCTGACCTTTCAGTTAACAGTTTAATCACTGCCCCACCAGGGCTCTGACGGGAGTCCATCATGTAATTTAAAATTTAGTAGCTCAGGTTCCTTCTGTCTGAAGCAGCCACCTATTACTACAATCTGTGTGTCTGTCATGGGGCCAGACTGGTCACACCCTCAGACCATGGTAGCTTCTCCCTTACACAGTGCAGAAAGCAGGACTACATTGGTTGCCCCTGGGAACTAAGTAGTTTTCACTGCTGACCAACCTCCCCTTCTGGTACCCACATTCTTTCTCTAGGTATGTGAATATATTTAAGTTACAGCCAAGACTTGCTGGCCTGGGAGTGGTATGCCTCTTTAAGATGGTGTTGTCTATCTTTGCTCCAATCCAGTAGGTGCTGCTTAATGTTTGATTTTTACAAAATTATGACATTACAAAGTTCCTGTAAGGGAGGGGAGCACCAGCTCAGACGGCAACCTGACCTCTTTAAGAAATTATTAGAGGCTTGAGCAAGACTAAATTAACAACATCTGAAGTGTGCTAAGACGCCCCCAATTCCTATAGCTGAGATGTCATATGAGAGCATTCACTGTAGCCTAACATTTTGATCTTTGACAGAGTTCTTCTAGGCACTTTACCTTTACCAGAGGGAAGTCCTGTTTCCTGCAACGAACAATCATTCGGGGCTCCAGCAACTGGTATAAACCCTACAGAATACAATCAGATGTAACTGGTAAGAAATATAAACTACAAAATAAAGCAGTGGCAAAATAAATTATTTTTATATTCTTTCAGAACATGGAAAGAAGGTCTTGATATCACAAATAGCATAAATATACCCTCTGCTCTGGGGTACAGACAAATTCATATGGTAGTCTTTTCTTTCTTCAACCAGGTGAAGGACCAATATTATAATCAACATAAGGAAAATATGGACTCACTGCCTGGCTTAAAATGTATAGTCTTTGGTCTAAACTCCAGTATGTAAGTACTTTAGTAGTGAACTTCAAATTAAGGAAGCTTAATGCTGAAGATTGTAAATAAATTTGACACAAGTTATGAAAGCCTGGAAGTCTTATCAGACCAGACAGACACTACTATCCTATGCAGCACACGTTTCTGTATAAGACAAGGAAAAGAGGAAAAAAAGCTGAGTAGAAAAGAACAACAAAGTTGGTCTCTAACATATCCTGTCACATTTTTTAAGAACTGTGGCCAGAGCCAGCAGTTCCAGCCTTGGGAGGGTACCTGGAGGACCAGTCCGTCCAGCAGCACTTGGTACCTGGTTGTGTCTTTTACCACCTTGCTAAGTCTCTGTTTCGCTTCATTGAGTAGGTCCTACAAAGAGCGGAGAAGAAAAAAGTTGTTTAGATGTCTGAGTAGTTAGTTCAGAACCCACTGTGAGGCTGCTCGTGTCTCAGGTCCAACCACTTCACATTTCATTGCTGGGTTTTCATTCCATACATTCCCTAAAGATCTATGCCAATCCAGATTCTGTTCCAAGTATGTTGATACAGAAAGCATGAAGCACTCGTCCTGCTCCCAAGGAGTGCAGTCCAGTGGAAGAACAGCTTAGGTCTTCCGGTAACATAGAGGGATAGGCAGACAAGCAACACAGACCCTCTTCAACAGAGAAAAGAAAAACTAATTGACAGAGATACAGAAGATAATCCTGGAACCCTGAGCTTTGAAAGAAACTATACAGAAGTGGATTAGGTACCAACTAGTGGAAAAACCTGAGCAAAAAGAGTGAGTACAGAGATGATCGGGGCTGCGGACTGTCAGCTGCTCTGACGAGACCAACAGCCTGAATATTTCCAAGTGGTGTTGGGACCTGAGAATTGACCTAAAGATTAGTCCTGGTCACCAAGGGCTTCAGGGACAACTGCTTTGGTGGCCTATGACTAGGAAGGGAAACAGCAAGGAGGGAGACAACCTGAGCTGTGGACTTTCTGGTGTCTGGAAGGCACAGCCATTTTGATTGTTTACATGTGGCAGCTATTTTGAATGTTTACAAGTGGCAACCATTTTGGATTTTAAAGTGATAGCATTCTCATTCAGATTCCAGGGACCTAAGAACAGGCTCTGTTTGCCAGGGTTGGCAAGGACATCAAGAGGCTGACAAAGGAAAGGAAACAGGTGGTGAGTGTATAAGTGCTGTCAACTAGTGAATAGAGGAGCACAGCACACTGCCCTGCCTGTATAGATAACATACAAAGAAAACAAAAATCATGGGCATGTCACTCCAACATAAAATCATCAATTAAATAGAAACACAAAAACGTCACAATGCCTCAGAGACAACAGAGCATCACAGTCCACACAAAGAAGCAAGATAAAGCAGGAGAAACAAAGGACCAGGATACAGATTCAGAACACATCCCTGAGGAAGACACAGCATTGGAACTCCCTGATAAGGAATTCAAAAGAATTATATTTAGGTATCTTCGAAGGATTAAAAGACAGACCAAGGAAACCACAGACCAATCCCTAGAAGAATTTTGGAAGAAAATACAAGAACAAAATGATTCTAAATCTACAGATAGAAATCCAGAAGATTAATACAAAATTGTCAGAAATAGATAACACATTGAAAGGACAAAGGAGTAGAACTGATGCAATGGAAGACAAAATTAATGAGACTGAAGGCAAATACCAGCATACTTCTTTGGAAAGGGATCAATCAGAAAAAA
>NW_006921627.1:1370820-1383217 GCF_000298275.1 Orycteropus afer afer | reverse complement strand
ATCAATCAGAAAAAAGATCAAAACAAAATGAAGAAAGCCTAAGGTTCATGTGGGATACCATCAAAAGGAATAACCTATGTGTCACTGGAATTCCAGAACAGGAAGAGAAAAATGAAACCACTGAGAAAATTATCCAAGATTTGTTGGAGGAGAACTTCCCTGATATGATGAAAGATGAGAATATATCCATTCATGAAATCCAACGAACTCCAAACAGGATAGATCCCAAGAGAAAAACACCAAGACATATCATCATCAAACTCGCCAAAACCAAAGACAAAGAAAGAATCCTGAGAGCAGCACAGGAAAAATGAAAAGTTACCTACAAGGGGCAACCAGTAAGACTAAGCTTGGATTTCTTGACAGAAACCATGCAGGTGAGAAGACAGTGGGATGATATATATAAAACACTGAAAGAGAAAAATTTCCAACCGAGAATTATGTACCCAGTAAACTTTTCCCTCAAATATGATGGTGAAATTAGAACATTTCCAGATAAGCAGAAATGAAAGGAATTTGTTAAAACCAGACCAACCTTACAAGAGATGCTAAAGGGAGCCCTTTGGACAGAGAAGCAACAACAACAACTGATCATTAATACACATGATAATATAACCCATCTATGGAAACCAACCCAGCTATGGAAGTATCCAATTTATAAGCCTACAAGATTGTAAACAGGGAACCAGAGATACCAACTGACAAATGAGGACAACTACAAATCAAAAAGAGGGAAAAAAATCTGTGTCGTTACAGAACTTCTAGATGGTAGGGAAGTCAAGACAATTACAAGATAGAATGGACTGTTCTAAACTTGGGAAGAAAACTATAAATCACATGGTAACCTCAAAGAAAAATGATAAAACTTCACATCAAAATAAAAAAGTGGACCAACATAAATATTCAGCAAATATTAAATAGCAATGAAAGAAGTGATAACATGATTCATAAACAAAACGGGCTCAGCATAGGAAATTATATGGAACAAAAAAATTGACACAATGAAAAAGCACATGACAAAAATGACAGCAACAAATTCATATTTGCTGATAATTACATATCTGGCAAGGGACTTATCTCTAAGATTGATGGAAAACTCCAACGCCTCAACACCAAAGGAATTAACAATCCAAATGAAAAATGGGCAGAAGACATGAATAGGAGCTAATACATGAAAAAATGCTCACAATCACTGGCCATCAGAGAGATGTAAATCAAAACAACAATGAGATATACCGTCTCGCCCCAGCACTGATGGCAAGGTTCAATGAGACAGAAAATAACAAATGCTGGTGGGGATGTGGAGAGATTGGGACTCTCATACACTGCTTGTGTGACCATGAAGTGACACAACCACTGTGGAAAGCAATATGGCGATTCCTCAGAAAGCTGGAATTGGAGATACCATTTGACCCAGCAATCCCATTACGAGGTATATATCCTAGAGAGGTGAGAGCCAAGATAGGAACAGATACATGCACACTCATGTTCATCACAGCACTATTTACAATAGCAAAAAGATGGAAACAACCTACGTGCCCATCAGCAGAAGAGTGGATGACCAAACTATGGTACATACACAAAATGGAATGCTATGCAGCACTAAAGAATAATGTAGAGTCTGCAAAACACCACATAATATGGATGAACTTGGAGGATATTATGCTGAGTGAAATAAGTCAATCACAGAAGGACAAAGATAGTTCATTGTTGTGGAGGGTCAAGGAAAGGTTTATATATGGAGGGAAACTTTGTTGTTTGTCAGGGGTGGGAGGGGAGGGGAGAGAACACTGAAAAAAAAAAAAAGCATTGAAAAAAAAAGAACAGCTTAGGTATCAAATCAGTTCAGAAACCTACACAACTGACTGACAGAAAGATCTTATGATACAGATTTGAAAAGCAGGCTACTGAGATAGTTATAAAATATGATTCTGTTTTTATTAGGGGGGAAAAAACAGATTATGTATATAAACAAGTCCATAGATCAAAATATCAACAATGTTATCTCTGAGAGGCTGGATTACCAATGATTTCAATTTTCTTTATGCTATAGTACAATTTTTATTATAGATAGATACTTATATAGAGGTAGAGGAGATAGTTAACAGTGGTTAGATTATGTGATTGGTTTGCCATTAAACAGTTTGTCATATATCAGCACCACAGTAAATTAGAAAATACAAACTAGCATAAAGAAATTAAAGTCATTGGTAATCTAGCCTCCTAGAGATAAACACTGTTGATATTTTGATCTATGGACTTGTTTATACACATAATTAGCAAGTGACAGAGCTGGGGCTCAAATCCAGACTGACTCCAAAACTCTATACTGCCTCCGAGTCAAGTTCTGGTTGCTAAGGATGGGGGAGGGATGGGCTAGCAAGCACAATCTGCCAGGAAGGCACAAGGGCAGCTGGTACTCATTTCTACCCTCCCCCAGGTCATATGACTGAAACTTTCCTTCCCAAGTGGGATTTGTCTGAAATCCATTCACACATCTCATTTCAAACAAGTGTTTATTTATTTTAATACCTGCCAACTGAAAGTATATCAAGATTAGAAAAAACAAAACAGGAGTACTCATTTAAGTGCCAATGTAAAAAATTAAATTTAAAAGATATAAGTACCTCAATAGCACCACCTAGTATTTAAATATGATATATAATAACAAATGCTGGCCCTACCTCTTCCTCTGCATACTTACTTTGCAAGGAAATAGATTTCAAAGTCAAATCTGCTATGAGAAAATGGAACTACAAATGCACTCATGATTTCTTATGAAGAGTGTGTGTTCAAAACGATCTTCATATGAATTTTATTTTTAATAACAAGTATGCACTACCACAAAAGTTTTAAAATTTGTAACTGGACAACTTCCAACAGTTTCGTGAAGGTGTTCTGAGGATCCATGTCATTCAAGATTATAATGAAGACTACTAAATTTCTATTTTTTAAAAAATTAAATAAAAAGATTGCTTAAAAAATAGTATATCTCACATACTGTTTTATGTTAATATTATCTTCACTGGATTGAACATCTAAACAAAATCCTTACATTGCACATTATAATGTCTCTAGAATACTCTGGTGGTACAAATGGTTAAGCGTTCACTCAGCTGCTAACTGAAGGGTTAATGGTTGGAACCCACTCATCAAAGACCTGGCTATCTGCTTTTGCAGATCATAGCCAAGAACAGCCTATGGGGCCATTCTACTCTGTGACATGAGATTGCTATGAGTCGAGATTGAGTTGAAAGCGCCTAACAACAACAGGGCACATGAAACTGAGAGAATAACAGAGTGATGGTATAATCCATCTGGCTTTTCATAGAAAGACTAACCACACTAAAAGCGAGTTATTTGCAGAGAATTAAGTACAAAAGGGCTCCTCTCCCTAATTGCAAAAATAAACTAGTCAACCTTTTTAAGAGTAAAATGCAAGAATTCAAAATATTAGGCCATGAAGTTTCTACTTCAGAAAACTTTTAACACTTGGTTAAACATTTTTTTCTTCTTACATTTCATTCTACATTACAATACATACACTGTCCCCAAACCAATGTTGTTCACTGGTCAATGAATCGTGTTTTCATTCATATGTAATTCATTTTAAGCAAATTAAATGGAGCACACCACTTGGTAAGTGGAGAAAAAGCAGGAATTTTGTATTATAACAATTTTAAATAATCGTTAAAGTTTAGTCTTTACTATAATTTTTTTCTTAAAAATCATTCTTTATTACATTCCACATAAAACTGATAAATCGATTAAAATGACCAGTGTAGTTTATAAGATTCTAGTTTATTAATAAATCAAGGAGATAGAAAACGCTCCTCTACTGCTTCCCTATTATGACCCCAAAATAGGAGTCCTTTATTAACACGGCCCTATTTAAAGGAAAAGAAGCTGTGGTGGGGTAGTGGTTGAGACATTTGGTTGCTAACCAGAAGGCTGACGGTTCAGCTCCTCCGTGGAAAAAACATGGGGCAGTTTACAAGATTTACAGCCTTTGAAACCCAATAGGTTCACTATGAGTTGGAACTGACCCTTCTTCGGTACCAAGTTTTTTAATTTATTGAAAGAAAAGGCCCAAGTAATGGAAAATATTACAGTCTGAAGCCTGAAACAAGTTAGCAGGTAAGTTTTGCTAAATTTACCTGTCAAGCAAACCAAATACTTTTAAAGTAACAACACAATGTTCAAACGGGTCAGTCATTTCTCTTCTTCTTCTAAACATAAACATTAGATGATAATCACTTCATTTTTCCCATTGGTGGGATTATCTTAGTGGTTATGCTGGTGTTAGCTCTATTCCACTTCCTTTCAGTTGTTGGCCAGCTTTTATCTTGATAATGCATTTAAGCTGACAGATGTTTCAATTGTAGTTGCTTCAACTGTAATAGTAGATGACAACTACTATTAAAGGAACTCACTAGAGAAATTATAAGGTCATTACCCTTTTCATTACATTGTATGTGACTAGCTTTAAGATTTTTCTGGTCCCCAAAGATTCCATTGCCTCACAATAACCTGGAGACTGAAGACAAAGGGTTATAATTCTGCGTGAGATCAGAAATGGAAAGCGATGACAAGAGCGATGTGAAGAAGAATGTTATTGGGGGAAAACAAAGGTGAGAAAATGGATTTTAGGAGTTTCAAACAAATTGTGCAGAATATCATGCCTTGACAAGACATTTTTGGAATTACAATTTCTATATGAATGCAGTGAAACCATTAAGAGCTGGTAAGAGATCAATCTCTAATTTCAGGTGTCCATCAGAACAACTTAACCCCTAGAAATGTTATCAACAAAATCCTAACAGCCTATTAGGACACAAAATAGATTAATATCTTCAAAGATCCTACTTCCAGACAAGGTCATATTCACAGGATTGGGTTGGGATCTCCTTTAATTCTGTCCATAACAATGCCAAATCTAAAGATCACTGTACGCTTTCTACTGTGATTTCCTGAAGCACTAAACACGACATTAGATTATCAATTTGTCCTTCAAACTTTCTCCTCTTGGTTTCTTATTCTCCTCCAACATAACTGCTTTTTCCTCACTTGTTTCCTTACTAGTCTCTTACTTTCTTGCCTATTAAATCTGATGCTTCTCAGTTTTGTTCACTTGGCTCTCTTCTCTTACATATAAGTCCCAATCACCCCTGAGGCCCACACTCATACTGGTTCACCTGGATTCCCAAGGCAATTCAAACTTAAAGGTTTATCACAATTCCTTAACTGCTCTTCTTATATTTCTAATCTTTGCTCACTTATTCAGTTGCCCAGCCCAGACCGCTAAACCATTCTTGACTCCTTTTCCATTTACTCATCACAACCAGAATTTCTTTCTAAAACCTAAACCACTATATACTTATTTAAAAGGATTTAATGCAGCTTATAGAAATATAGGGAGCTCTGGTAGCATAGTGGATAAGACACTTGCCTGCTAACCAGAGGGCTGGCGGTTCAAACCCACCAGCCACTCCTCGGAAGGAAGGTTGGGCAATCCTACTTCCGTAGTGATACTGCCTCGGAAACCCAAGGAGGGGTCGCTATGAGTCAGGTTTGACTCGACGGCACATAACAACAACAACAACAACAACATAGAAATATAAATAAAAAATTTAACTCTAAAATAAAAAATAACTAATAAAATACAAACAAGTAAATGAAGAAATCTGGGCAAAGAGAAAACAAGGATAAAAAATAGTAAGCACAATCCCAATGAATAACACAGGCATCCCTTTTGGGTTCCTGAATATAATTCAAATACTTCCAGAGTTTCTTGATTAAGTGGTAAGTTTCTGCCCTCTTCCTTGGATAACTGCAATACTTCCCAAACAGTTTTCTTGTTTCTTAACTTCTTCCCCGTTACTAGCCTACACACTCACACCATGAGCCCTACACACAAAAAGACAAAACAAAACTATTTCAATGACTCTCTATTAAAAACAGTGAAGTCCTTTAGTCTTGTGCTCATGATCCCTATATTAAGGCCCCTATCTTACCTTACCTCTCTACCCTAACTAGCCTCATCAGAATTTCACAGCTAACAGGAGGAATTACTTACTGTGATAAGGTCATCTCTCGCTCTGAGGACTTTCAGTCTTGCTTGATTCATCAAATTGGACATCTGTCTACAAAAGTATAGACAAATAGTATCAATACAGCATAAAAAACTAAAATAAATATATAGTTTCATATCCAGTACAGTGAAGATTTGATACATGACAAATACTTTTCTACTTTTTCAACTTCTTTTCAAAGTGCTTACAAACGACAAGCATTTTCTATCTGTTATTACAGTTGAAATTACAATATAATCCTGTGAGGCTTCCATTTTCACAGTTAAGCAACTTACCCAAAGTCAGAGAAACAGTGGTCAAGACCTCAATGCTATCTGTCCAACTCCCAAGCTCCTGCTTTGTCCTCTTACCCACACACCTCTGAAAGTCTTTAGCTTAATACTGTGACAAAGACTACTTACATTTTCTTTTGCTGTTCAATCTGCTTTTCTTTCTTCTCATAGTATTCCATAATCTTCAATCTTTGGGTTTGCACAAGACGACCCTTCTCAATGTTGAACTCTTCTTCTGCCTACCAAGGAATTAATTCCTATGAATTCATTTCATTTCACAGTTTTAAAAACTGTGGTAAATACGTACGTAACATACCATTTTCCATCTCAACATTCTTCACATGTACAATTCAATGACGTTGTGTTCATAATGCTGTGCAACCATCCTCATTACCCACCTCCAAATGTTTCCATCTCCCATAGCAGAAGCTCAGTGTTCCCTAAGCAGTAAGTCTCCCTTTTCCTTTCCCTCTCTCCTGCCCCTGGTAACCACTTACCAACCTCAGTCTGTATACATGGCCCTTCTAGATATTCCACAAAAGTGTAATCATACAATATGATGCCCTTTTATAGCCTATTTTACTCAGCATGATGTCTTCAAGATTCATCTGTTGATGGACATTAGACTGTTTCCATCTTTAGGCTACTGTGAATGATGCTGCAATGAACACTGGTGTATAAGATCTGTTTCTGTTCCTGCTTTCAGTTCTTTTGAGTATTTTTAAGGAGCTGGTAATCAGGGGCATTTGTACATGATCACCTTATTTCACATCTAAAATAGGGAATATACTGTGACTCTTGTCTTCAAAGATTACTTCTAATTTATTAAAAGTAAAGACCAGCAACTGCCATCATAAACAATGAGCCAGAAAACTAAAAATTTGATCAAGCATTATAGCAGCCAGCAACAAAGGTTACAAAGGATACAATCTGACAGAAGATTAATTACGCTCATGAAAAAAAGTATTGTTGTTGTTGTTGTTATGTGCCGTGGAGTCAGACCTGACTCATAGCGACCCCTCCTTGGGTTTCCGAGGCAGTATCACGACGGAAGTAGATTGCCCCATCTTCCTTCCGAGGAGTGGCTGGTGGGTTTGAACCGCCAGCCTTCTGGTGAGCAGTCAAGTGCCTTAGCCACTATGGGTACTCTAAATTTAATCCATTTGCTTACTCGTAAGGGAATAAAAAGAACACAGAATTTAGAGTTTAGAAGATCTGGGTTACTGCCTATGAAATTTGTTGAGTCAAGTAATCTAAGCCTTAGCGTCTTCCCTTGTAAACTGAAATAAAAATAGTGTTCTTTCTTCATACATTGAATAAACAAGATAACTGTGACAGACTTTTTAAAATTATAAATTATAAAAACTTATTAGTTTTATTAGTACAAATTATTGAACAGTTACTCTCCCACAACTTTCAAGCAGTAAGACATTGTAATTTTGAAAAAATTAGCTACAATTGTTGATTTGGGTGTTTAATGTCTGGCACAGGTACTTAAGCTTTCACATCTTAAATGACTAACAGCTTATATCTATAACGAACATTGGAAATGAGTACAGATGACAGTGTAATACAAGGTCAAGAATAAATAAGAATGCATTTATACTAGCTATGATGTTATGTGTCAAGTAGGCCATGATTCCCAATATTGTGTGGTTGTCCTCCATTTTGTAATCTGATATATTTATTCTCCATTTTGTGTCTGATGTAGTTATCCTCCATTTTAGGTGCTATAAATCCTAGCCTCTATATGTTAATGAGGTAGATTAACATGGTGTTTATCTTGAGTCACAGCCTCAAAAGAGAGGGTATGATTCAAGTCACACTATTACTCTGATGTAAGGAAGAGTTTCCCTGGAGCTGTGACCTGCATCTGACCTTGGTTCTTGGGACTTGAGTTAGCAGCCTGTCATCTCATCGCCTGACTCTGGGATCTGCCAGCTTCTGTTGCCCTGTAAGCCAATAGCATGTCATCTGTCCTGCCACCTGGGTTCATCAGTCCCTGCAACCACACAAGTCAGGAAAAGCCTCTAGCCTGATGTGTAACCCACAGATTTTGGGATGTGACAGCTTCCATAACTGCATGAGCCATTTCTTTGAGATCTATCAGTCGATCAATCTCTCTCTCTATGCATTTATGCGCTTTACCGATTTTGCTTTTCCAGAGAACCCAGCATAAGACACCAGCTGAAATAAATTTCTACCGGTCATCCAAAAAGAAATAAAGGAATTAATACTGCAACGAGTCTATGAGCATCAAAGCAATACTAAGTAACAGCCTGTCAACTGTTTTATGCTAGTGAAAGGCAAAACAAACTTTTCTTTCTTGAATGATAAATTAGTCAAATAGTTCAAAGTTTTAGTCCTGGAATACCATGCCCATACAACATTAAGGCTATTATGGTAAGTAACAAACATGATTAAAACAGAAAAAATTAAAAGGACCATGACAATAAAATAAACAACACATAACCATATTTTAATAGCAAGTTTTTTAAAATGCCTGTTATGACAACACCTAGGGAAAATTTGATACATTATTGAGGAATGTAAAATGGTGTAGATAATGTGCAACTGGAAATATCAAAAATTTTAAACTGAATGAACGTCACCTTCAAGACACGCTTTCATTTTATCCCTTACATACTTCCAAGCCATCTTCTTTTTGGAATGAGCACAGATTAATTAAAAAAAATAAAAAATAAAAAAATACTATACCTTTCCCTAACCAACTACCACAATTACTCACAGATGCTAAATTTCTGATGTTTGGATTCCATGAGAAAATTAACCAATCCATTACTTTTCAATCCCTATCATAAAATGGCAGGACACTAATTGTCAATCAGAAACAATTAGAAGGGAAAATTTATTTTTTTAACATTAAAAATACTTACATTCTTATAGTTCCATGTAGTTTGCTATTAAACAAGTTTACTTATAATATTGTTTAACAAAGCAAAACAACATGAAACTACGATAACTTCTCAACACTAGAAAACAGAATCTCACCTTTGCATCTATTTCTTCTGCCTTCTCATTGGCTTCTTGTTCAATGAAAGCCATCATGTGCTTAATCTATAAGGGAAAAGAAGATTATTTTATTTAATTCAACGAGGAAAAAATAAGACATTTGTTTTCTCATTCATTCAATAATCACACACTATTAAATATTATAGGCTAAGCACTGGGTACAAAGATAAATGCCCTCGGGGGATTCGTATCTGGAATTTGCACTACCCGATGAACAAGAGGCAACACATATGGTTGTTGTTAGCTGCTGTTAAGTCAGCCCCTGACTCATGGTGATCCCTATGCACAACAGGACCCGATCACTGTGATCCATAGGGTTTTCAATGACTGATTTTTGGAAGTAGATTGCTAGGCCTTTCTTACTAGTCTATCTTAGTCTAAAAACTCTCCTAAAACCTGTTCAATATCATAGCTACACGCAAGCCTCCACTGACAGATGAATGCTGGCTGCACATGAGGTGCGCTGGTCTCCAGCATGGAAGGTGAGAATTCTACCTCTGAACCACTGATGCCCACTGCAATATACAACTAACACAGACTAATAGGACATCATCCTACTCTCAAGAACTTGGAGTCTATGGGAGAGGCAGAACTGCACACATACCCTCCTCCACATTATATCCCACTTCAGCCAGCACCCTCTTTTTCTTTTCTCTATTGCTAATAAAATGTATCCAAGAGCTATCTATATTTACTCTTTCAACTTTACCTCCTGTTCTCAGCACATTTCAGTCGGACTTCTGCCCCCTTCACTCCATTAAAAGTACTCTCATAAAGTCACAATGATCTCTTGGCTCTTAAATCTTAGCCTACTTGATTTGTTGACCAACTGTTCCTTGTTGAACAATCTGACTCCTTTGCTTCTATGACTTCCCCCTCTGTTCTTTGGTAGCTCCTTCTCTCAGTCTCCTTTGGGGTCATACTCTTCCTTCCTCTGCTTCCTACCTAGGCAGCTCTTGGATATCCTACTACTCCTCCCACCTCAAAAAAAAAAAAAAAAAAAAAACCCTAAATCCACTGCCATTGAGTCAATTCTGACTCATAGTTACCCTATAGGACAAAGTAGAACTGTCCCATGGGATTTCTAAGGCTGTAAATCTTTTAGGAAGTAGAATGCCTTATCTTTCTCCTGTGGAGCAGCTGGTGGATTTGCTAAAAGAACTATCAAATCTGTCCTGGAAGAAGTGCAGCCAGAATGCTCCTTGGAAGCAAGAATGGCCAGACTTCATCTCACACACTTTGGTCATGTTGTCAGAAGGGACCATTCCCTGGAGAAAAATGTCAGGCTTAGTAAAGTGGAGGGTCAATGAAAAAGGGGAAGGTTCTCAACAAGATGGATTGACAGAGTGGTTGCAATGATGGGCTCAGGATTAGCAAGGATTGTGGGGCTGGCACAGGACTGGGCAGTGTTTTGCTCTGTTGTACACAGGGTCGCTATACGTCAGAGACGACTCGATGGCACCTAACAACAACGACACAATTTGTTCACGTTTCTCTACCTTCACAGGTACTACCACAGTCCTTGTCATCATCATCATCTCTGAGCTGAATGATTCCAATGGCATCCAGTTTGTCTTCCTGCCTCCAGTCTTCTCTCTTTAAACTACTCCACTCTGTAACCTGAGTCCTTTTAAAAATGTCTCTTGTCAAATATCACACCCTCCAAGACTTCTGATCACCCTTAAGATAAAGTGCAAAGATTTTAAAAGGTAATGTGATTACTGCCCACTTTTCCAGCATGTAATAATCCTTTGTTGTTGTTGTTGTTATGTACCATCCAGTGGGACCTGATTCATAGTGACCCCTCCTTGGGTTTCTGAGGCAGTATCACTAGGAGGCAGTATTACTAGGGAAGTAGACTGCCCCATCTTCCTTCCCAGGAGTGGCTGGTGGGTTTGAACCGCCAGCCTTCTGGTTAGCAGTCAAGTGCCTTAGGCACTATGCTACCAGAGCTCCCAATAATCCTTTACCACTCTCTAAATTCTTATTTACTGCCACATTAAACTTATTTCAGTTCCTTAAGTTCATCATTCTCTTTCTCTCCTCTAAGACTTGAAATGGGCTGTTCCTTCTACTTGGAATAACTTTTCATCCCCTTCTTCACCCTAGGTAAACTTCTCGACCCCAGCTTACTTAACTGTCACCACCTTTGGGAAATCTTTCCTGAAAGCCTCACCCATGTGTCCTATATTTCCTCTAACATGGCATCTAAACACCCGTTAGTAATTACTTGCTTACTTGTCCCTATTCCCAACTAAACTATGAGGTTAAACCAAGAAAACCACCAAGCTAGTTGCCATCAAATTGATTCTGACTTATGGCAACCCCTTGGGTGTCAGAGTAGAACTGTTCTCCGTAGAATTTTCCTGGCTGTGACCTTTTGGAAGCAGATCACCAGGTCTTTCTTCCAGGGTGCCTCTGGATGAGTTCAAACTACCTTCCTTTTGGTTAGCAGCCCAACACCACCAATTATAAGGCTGTTGTTGTTATGTGCCGTCAAGTCAGACCCGACTCATAGCGACCCCACCCTAGGTTTCTGAGGCAGTACCACTATGGAAGTAGATCTCCCAACCTTCCTTCCAAGGAGTGGCTGGTGGGTTTGAACTGCCAGCCTGCTGGTTAGCAGTCACATGCCCTAGGCACTAGGCTACCAGAAGAAACTTGTTAAAGGGGTTTAAATCCTTGGCTACAGGTGGAGAATCAAGTCCACTGAAGGCTTCTGAATGGGTCTTGGGGTGATCCATCCAACTTAGACTCATAAATGAAATACTGTCTCTGTTAGCAGACATAAAATATATCAGGCAACACAGCTAATCAAACTCTGATTGGCAAACCCACTGGCAGTGGGTCAGTAGTTTCATTTCACAGAGGCTCTATATAAAAGTAATGAATAATAAAAAAAATTGATGGTTCCGGCAAGATGGCGGACTAGGCAGAAGGATTGCACAGACCCTCTTCAACAAAGAAAAGGGAAACCAATTAACACAGACACAGAAGATA
>NW_006921627.1:1322839-1359334 GCF_000298275.1 Orycteropus afer afer | reverse complement strand
AACAACAACAACAACAGGGGTAGTGACGAATAATGTCTCCATAAATTCAATCTGAAGTCTCAGTGAATTTACTCAGTGTGGAATCTTAAAAGTAAGCTAAAGATCCTGGCAAATGGTCTGCACTCAGCTAGTCACCCAAAGGTTCCCTGTTTGAATCCATTCAACAGCACCTGAAAAGAACCATGCGTGGCAAGTGGCTTCTATAAAGGTTACAGCCAACCCCACTGTGAAACCAGTGGAGTCTCCCCAGATGAATACATAAACAAATGACAAAAGTCGCTTAGTGAGATGCAGCAATCAAAACAGGTGTTTATAAATGCTACAAAACATGTTTGGCCTGTAAAGGTGAACTACTTCAAATATGCATTTTCTGCCTTTATTACTGCTGCTGGACTCTCAGCTGCCAGATCTAACAAGATCAGCATAGCTTAGAGCAAAATACACTGATTTGAAGTCAGAGAAGCCTAACTATTTACAGTCAACACAATCATATTCTGTCTTTTAAGAGTTCCAAGAAAAGAAACAGCCAACTCCTCAAGGACATTTAAGGCCATTCTTAATACAGAAAATTCTAGTCTTTAAAAGCATACTTTTCTTCCTCCTGCTAACCCAGTAATTAAGTTTTTTGAAAGGATGAATTCCTTTGAAAACCTGATGAAATAGATGAACATGCTCCCCAAACAAAAAGGAAACACATACACAAATATTTTAATACATTAAGGAAGAAGTCAGGGAATCCAGGATTTATTAAGCACCTTGTATGTGGTTGGTAATTGGCCTATTCACTACTGGGAACTTAGTGAACAAAATACTACTTTCAGGGAGTTTATGAGCTTATATTCTAGTGTGGAAGGCTATAGACAACATAAGATTTCTTCATTTTTCTCAGTCTTAGAGAACGAAAAAATGATTTGGTCTAGATTCCAGGAAAATACACTGTTTTGCCTTTATACAATCTTTTTTTCAGGGGACATCTTGTTGTGCGTCGTTGGGTCAATTGTGACTCATAGCAATTCCATGTGACACAGCAGAAATGCCCTACAGGGTTTCTGGAATCTGTTCAGGAGGAGATCACCAGGTCTTTTTCCTGCGCAGCCACTGAGTGGGTTCAAACTGCTAACCTTTCAGTCAGCAGCTGAGCTCTTAACCCCTGTCCACCAGGGCTCCTGGGGAGGGCTTCATCTTCAATGTATTAGAACAAGGTGGAAGACGAAGGAACAACAGGAAGAAGAGAATTAGTACTAAAATTGTGACTTCTGGATTATGTGGAGGGCCAGCCCAGTATCCTTCCAGGGCATCAAGTTTTTCCCATATTAAAAAACCAGAAGCAGTGCTGACAAATTAAAAAAAAAAAAAAAAAAAAAAGAAGAAGAAGAAAAGAAAAATCACTGTCATGCAAGAATATTGGAAGATTTCTTAAAACTTCTCTGCAAGTGCTATTTTTGTTACCCTTCTTTCCCTTTGTGATTAGCACTAGAATCATCTAGAATCATTGAAAAGAAGACACATTCCACTCTTCTTAGTGCATATTAAATTAAGAATAAAATGAAACAGCATTTTCAAGGAAATGGAAACATCCAAGGAAAAAAGTATTTTATCCCATTGCTCATCCAAGATTCATAAACCAGTGTATTTTAGTCAGAGAATTTTCCTACTACTTCAAAAAGAAGTAGGTCTAGTTCTCTAAATTATGCAGAGATTAAAAAGCAGCCTTAAACTTCCTCTTCTGAATAAACTTAACTGGCAATGTTGTTGTTGTTTGCCATCGAATCAGCCCCGACTCCTAGCGACCCCTCCTTGGGTTTCCGAGGCAGTTATCACTACGGAAGTAGGATTGCCCAACCTTCCTTCCGAGGAGTGGCTGGTGGGTTTGAACCGCCAGCCTCCTGGTTAGCAGTCAAGTGCCTTTGCACTATGCTACCAGAGCTCCTTTACTGGCAATATGACTACTAAATTCAAGGACCCTGGCTTCGGGATAGCTATTAACAGAACAAATGGGAACTCTTTTTCCTTACGCTAGTTATAAGCCTATCAAAGCCACCATATTCCCCTGAAAGACTTTTGCATTACAACATTCCAATTGAATTGTCTTGAAGGTATGGCACATTTTAACAAAACGAAACAAGTTTCCCAGGACCGCGTACACACTTGCAAAGCTGACGCGAGTCCACGACTTCTGTAACAATTCTTTCCTTAAACCTTGACTCATCTACTCTGTGCCAAACACTGTTAGCGGCTGCGGCTAAAAATGTAAGAAAAAGCGGAATACCAACATGTGACGAATACTAACACAGAGACGAGTGGGAGATAAACCATTACAATTCAAACCAATACAACTGATACAAGAGATTCCACCACGACAAAAAATAACACTTCACAAAGAGGATGACTTCAAAACAACACTAGAGGCAGTTCTCTTCCCTTAGCATTGTTTCTTTCCTTTCATATACTGTGATCCCGTCCCTCAGGATTAAAAATCAAGTGCAAGAGACTGTTTTCAATCGCTGCCTAGATCTCCGCTCTATCAAGCACGGCAAATATTCTGGGAAAATAGGGACTGGGCGCTCAAGGAGGCAGCAGCGCGTAAAACCTGACCAGAAGTCACATGACCTACAGGATAATCCCGGTAAGCAAGACCCCCTTCCGCAGCCAGACCCGAGGACTTGGGAAAAGGACCCTCCTCCAGCCTCTAGGCTGCCCAAGGCTCCCACCCTCCCTGAGCCCGGGTTCCAGCCCACCTCCCCCGGCAGTGGCGCCGCGACTTCGCGGAACTAACTTCAGGGCCTCACCTGCTTTTGCACGTCAGCATCACTGAGGGCCATGGCGAAAGCTCTGCTAGACCGGTGGACAACAGGCTCGAGTTTAGGTTTGAAGACAGCGATGGAAAAATAAAAGAGCAACACCCACCGTAGGTTTCAGCTTCCTTTGCTTTATAACCCCGGCTTCCGGTTCCTGCCAGGTGACAGCGCAGCCCACCCCAAGAGCTCTCTCAGCCAATGGAAAGAGAGCGGGGCCCAGGAAGTCCCGCCCTCTCCCCACCCAGTTTGACCTTCTCCTGATTGGGTTTACGGGCGTGCTGTGCTGCTGTGGAGTTCTTTTATGTCACTGGCTTTTGATTTCACCCGGCCCTGCTTTCCTAAACCGCCTGCTACTGTGTAGAAGAGAGAAAATGAGTTCTTGGGACTAACATTAGTCATTAGTTATCATGCCTTGTTTGTCTCTTTTAATCTGGAATAATTCCTCAGACTTTCTTTGTATTCCCTCTCCTTGATATTTTTGAAGAGTACAGGTACAGGCCAGATGTTGAAAGGCCCTCAATCTGTCTAATATTTAACTCATAATTAGATTCAGGTTATGCACGATAGCAACAGGACTACATGTGTGATACTGTGTCCTCAGTGCATCCCATAAAATAGCAGTTTATCCTTTTAATGAGGATGTTGTTATTGCTGTTTCTCATAGCGACCCCTCCTTGGGTTTGCAAGGCAGTATCACTACAGAAGTAGATTGCCCCATCTTCCTTCCGAGGAGTGGCTGGTGCGTTTGAACCAGGAGCCTTCTGGTTAGGCAGTCAAGTGCCTTAGGCACTACACTACCAGAGCTCCTTTTAATGAGAATAGCACCCATATACTTAAGATGCTGCCAAACTGTTTCCCAGTTTGTACTGTACAACGTTCCTAGTAGTGTGTAACAGATTTTACACTTAACTGAGAAGTCTGGTAATGTAGGATAAGAGAAGGATTTAACCACCAAACAAACAAAAAAAACTCATTGCCATCCAGTCGTTTCAGACTCATAGCCACCCCCATTGGGTTTCCCAGACTGTAAATCTTTATGGGGGAGCTCTGGTGGCTTAGTGCCTAGGGCATTTGACTGCTAACCAAAAGACTGGAGGTTTAAAGCCACCAGCTACCCCTAGGAAGGAAGACTGGGCCATCTACTTCCGTAGAGATACCACCTCAGAAACCCAAGGAGGGGTTGCTATGAGTCAAATCTCCTGGATGGCAGTGAGGTGGTTTTTTTTTTTTTTTTTTTTTAAATCTTTAGGGAAGTAAATGGCCCGGTCTTCCTTCCGCAGAGCAGCTGGTGGGTTTGAACTGCTGACCTTACAGGTAGCAGCAGTCAAGTGCTTTATCCACTACCCCCACCAGAGTTCCTTGCATTAACCACAGGACAATAGAATTAACAGGGCAACAAGTTAAAGTTGACTTTAACTTGATCAATATTCTAATAACTGAGCTAAACCAGGTGACAGGATTGTTTCTCTCACTTTGTTAATTCTTGCAGTAATAACCTCATTTTTCACTATCCGAAAAGACAGATTCTTAGGATTCTACCTCCGGTCAGCATTCTTAGCCCAGGATGAGGTAGAATTCACACATTTGGATTACAACCCACCTCCAATTGATTTTTAAAATATTCTGCATATAACGAGATGGGGAGTGGAAGCAGCAACCTAATGTCACATATCATATAGGTGATGAAATTAATGCTTAGAGTAAAGGTAGCACTATCTAGCTCAATGTGCTTTTGGTTCAATGATCAATATGCTGATATGATTTATTTATTACTATTTTGAAACATTAAAAACATACAGAAAAGTACAAACAATAGTTCAAATATGAAGGGACCAAACCCAACCCACTGCTATCAAGTCCATTCAGATTCACAGTGCCCCTGAACTGCCCCATAGGGTTTCCAAGGCTAAGAAGTTTACAGAAGCATACTGCCACAGTGGCTGATGCGTTTGAACCACCAACATTTCTGTTAGCAGTTGAGCACTTTGACAACTGCACCACCAGAGCTCCTCGTACCATGTACCACCACCCATAATTGACAATTAGCATTTATTGCATTTCTTTCAAGATTTTTATTTAAATTAATTAAGTTCAGATACAGATACAGTTTATTGACCCTTTCATGCCTGCTCCCCCATATTAAAAACCAAAATCAAACCCATGGCCGTGGAGTCAATTCTGACTCGTAGTGACCCCCCCACTGGGTTTCCAATGCTGTAAATCTTCACGGAAGTCGATCATCTCATCTTCCTTCCATGGAGCAGTGGTGGGTTTGAGCTGTGGGACTTCTGGTTAACATGCAAATGCCTTACCCATTACACCACCAAAACTCCTATGTTCCGCATATGCTCTCTAAAACCACAGCTCCTGCAGTGTTTTGCTGATTCACCAAGGAATAGGCCAGGGCCTGTCTGACAAGAATGTGGTAAACTTCACAAAGACAATCCCTAGAGTGAAAAAGTTATTATGGGTAAATGCAGAGTAGCCAACTGGTAGTTTTCCAAATCCATTATTTTCCTATACTGCCTTGGTCTTCTGATGAAACTATTAAAACAGCTAAATGGAAATATTTAAAAAATCCCACTGCTGGATAAACGTATTTGCCTGTCTTCCCCAAAATCACTGGCCTAGGTAACTGTCAGGTTAGTCACAAAGAGATGGTTTGCAGCATTGTTTCACCTACTCCCATGCTGAGGCTTCACTATGTGGTTTAATCAGAATCGAGTCAGCAGAATAGATGAGCTAACTCATGAGTTTCTTTGCTAGGGAGGTCCTAGAGGGAAAGACCAGAAGTTAATGTAGATCATTTCCATCTTTAAATGTTTGAAAATCAATTTTAAAAGGGAAAACAAACGGTAGCAGAAAGTAGCATAAATTTCATTAAGGTGCCCATACTTTTTCCCTTTTCCAATCAATTTTCCACACAGTAGAGTGATTTAAAACCCAGATGGCATCCATCCACTCCTCAATTTATAATCCTCTAGTTGGGCAATCTACTTCGGTAGTGATATTGCCTCAGAAACCCAAGGAGGGGTTGCTATGAGTCGGATCCGACTCGACTGGCAGTGAGTTTGTTTTTTTTTTTTTTGGTTAGTAGCTTCCATAGGAGTTCTAGTGGTGTAGTGGTTAAGGCATTTGGCTGCTAACCAAAAGGTTGGTGGTTTATAAGCTATAACCTAGCAGCTGCTCTGTGGAGGAAAGATTTACAGCCTTGGAAAGCTTATGGGGATTTCTATGGGCCAGAATCAACTTGACGGCAATGAATTTTGTTTTGAGTAGCTCCCATTTGCTCCTGAACACCTCACAACATGGCCTCTATGAGTGCTTCCTGATCAGGGTCTTCCTCAATTTTCTAGATACAAGTTTTTTGTCAGATATATGTTTTGTGAATATTTTCTCCTATAGTTTGTCTTTTCATTTTCTTAATGGTATATTTTGATGAGCAGAAAGTTTGGATTTTGATGATGTCCAATTCAATTTTTCTCATATTATTCATGTTTTTGGTGTCCTAAGAAATTTGACCTTCCTCAAGTTTGTGAAGATATTTCCCTCGTTTTTTTCTAAAAACTTTACAGCTTTTGCAATTACATTAAGATCTATGATCCATCAAATTGATTTTTGTATGTATTGTGAAACAGAGGTTGAGATTCATTTTTTCCCCATACATTTATCTAGCTGTTCCACAACCACTTGCTGAAAAGAATTCCCTTCCTCATTGAATTACGCTGGTGCCTTTTATCAAACACCAATTGACCATATGTACGTGGGTCCATTTCTGAACTTATATTATATTCTGTTGATTTGTCTATCCTTATGCCAATACAGCATCTTAGATACTACAGCTTTGTAGTCAGTGTTATTATCAGGTATTGAGACTTATAATTTTTTTAAAGATTGTTTTGGCTATTCTAGGTCCTTTGCATTTCTGTATTAATTTTTAGAATGAACTTGTCAACTTTTTTTTTTAACAGAAAAAGCCTGTAGGGATTTTGTTTGGGATCGCTTTTAACATGGAGACAGATCAATTTAGAAAGAACGGATGTTTTAACAATACTGAGTCTTCTACTTTCTGAACATGGTACAGCTCTGTATTAAAGCTTAGTTTCTTTCAGCAGTATTTTAGTTTGTATAGATTCTGCATTTCTTTAAAAAGAAACTTACTTTTTAATGCAACTATAAATGGTATAACTAAATGTTTTACTTTCCAGTTGTTTGTTTCTAGTATAGAAATTAAATTGATTTTTATATCTTATGACCACGCTAAATGCATTTACTGGTTCTAGTAGTTGTTTTTAGATTCTATAGGATTTTCTATGTAAGCAATACATAAAATGTGATGTTTTAAACAGAGCTCTGACTATATATCCTTACTTAGCTATATTCTATTGGCAAAAAACTGCAAAGAAATCTTAATCTTCACTCAGTTTTATTATACTAGTAAATATGTATTAATTTTGCTATTATTTTTATGTATGTTGTTGTTGTTACGTGCTGTCAAGTCATCTCTGACTCATAGCAACCCCTCCTTGGGTTTCTGAGGCAGTATCACTACGGAAGTAGATTGCCCAATCTTCCTTCTGAGGAGGGGCTGGTGAGTTTGAACTGCCAATCTTCTGGTTAGCAGTCAAGTGCCTTAGGCACTATGCCATATTGTTGTTGTTGTTCTTATGTGCCGTCGAGTCAAATCCGACTCATAGCGACCCCTCCTTGGGTTTTCGAGGCAGTATCGCATAGTGGCTAAGACACTTGCCTGCTAACCAGACGGCTGGCGGTTCAAACCCACCAGCCACTCCTCGGAAGGAAGGTTGGGCAATCCTACTTCCGTAGTGATACTGCCTCGGAAACCCAAGGAGGGGTCGCTATGAGTCGGGTTTGACTTGAGGGCACATAACAACAACAACAACAACAATCACTAAGGAAGTAGGATTGCCCAACCTTCCTTCCGAGGAGTGGCTGGTGGGTTTGAACCGCCAGCCGTCTGGTTAGCAGGCAAGTGTCTTAGCCACTATGCTACCAGAACTCCTTGCCAATATAGTATAGGATAAAACAAGTAAGTTTAGATTGTTATTAAGAACCAAGATTGTGCAGTAAGAGAGAGACATAAATATAAAATTGAAAAAAGAAAAGCCCTTAATGTTATATTTGAATTAGAGGTATCAATTTGAATTTATGACTTTAAATAAACCCATTGCCATCGAGTCAATCCCAACTCATAATGACCCTATAGGACAGAGTAGAACTGATCCATAGGGCTTCCAAGGCTGTAATCTTTACAGAAAGAGATTGCCTCAACTTTCTCCCACAGAGTAGCTGGTGGGTTCGAACCACTAACCACTGGTAAGCAGCCAAAGCTTTAACTATTGTACCACCAGAGCTCCCTTTCCTCTAAAAGGAACCAGGGCTCCTTGAAGAAATGGCTGATTCCTGGTCTGGGGTGGGCAAGGTACAAAGTGAGTCTGGACTTCTTTTACCAGTGTACAGCAAAGTTCTTAACATATGGGCTGAACATTTATATCAGGTAGATACTCTCTTTGGAGTGATCAATCATGGGAGAACAGAAGGGCAGTGTATGCATAGAGAGAGCTGGGGGGGGGACACAGGAGTGCATGGGTGGGAAGAACACAGGGAAGAGGTAACTATGGGGAGGCAGTGGGAAGAGAGCTGTTACATTGTGGGAAATTGCAATGTCCTGAGACAAAATGTTTATGAACTGCTGTATGGAAAATGAATTTGCTCTGTAAACTTTCACCCAAATCACAACAAATATTTTTTTAAAAAAAAGTCTTAAAAAGACTCCTGTGTTCTTTGACACAGAATTGTGCTTGAAAGGGCTGCCACCAGCCAATGTGGAAGTCAAAAATAATGACCTGTCCCCAAAACCTGATTACATTTCAAATGCAGTTTTTCCACATATCATTTGGATTGCTGGTTTCATGCTTTTCCCAAATTCTACTTCCAGAAAACCAAAAAAGAAGATATTCCTTGTCAGCTTATCTACACTGGTCGTAACATTTTTTACATTGCTGGAGCTTATCTTTTGAACTTAAATCATCTAGGACTTGTTTGGTGCTGTATTATTTGGTTGAATTTCTTTTCCACCTTTCCTACCTGTTTTATATTTTAGTGATTAAAAAGTATCAGAAAGGGTTTTGTCTGTGGGTGTTTGTTTTGGTAAGACTTCTGACTTTCTCTGCACTCACTGTTGACTTTGGTCTTGCAAGAGCAAAGAACCAGAAGTTTGATTTCAGTACTGGAAATTTCAATTTATTGGCTGTTAAAATTGCTCTTTGGGCATCCACTTGGATTACTCAAGCACTTATGATGTGGAAATTCATTAATTTCCAGCTTAGGTGGTGGAGGGATTCTATTCTCAGGCGCCCATTGTGAAATAGAAACCAACAGTGACTAAAGGCCAGTCTTCTAGAAAAGGAACTGAAAATGGTATAAATGAACAGTATTTTCAAATGGAGGAGATTCTCCCCATACTAGAAGACTCATTATCTTCATAATGAATTACAAGCTAATTAATTAATGTCTCCAAAGAAATCTGCTTTTTACTCTTTAAGTACTAGAGAATTTTCTGTTCCTGAAAATAGTTTGTGCTGTTTGATTGTTCCTGTTGTTCTGTTCCATGCATTTTTTTCAAAAGGGCATTTGAGGGAAGGATGAGCCCAATGAGTGAAAAAAAAAATATTTTAGCTTAACCTAGACTTCAGAATAGCTTAGAGACCATCACTATATTTTATGTTTTACCTTTGAACATTTTTCTAATGATTTGGAGAGATAACTATTTACAGATATTCCACATATCAGTGATACAATCTCTTGGCTCTCATCAGTTTTTTATATTAGCAAGGTGGCCTATTCCAGCAAGCTCATATTTCTTAAAGATATCTTTCAGGATAAAATGGAAATACTATAAAGTTGAAAGTCAGACTTTAATATGTTTCCAGTGTTCTCTAATTTTTAGCAGTTTTTTATAGCATTTATACCTGGGGAAAAATTTGTAAAAATCACCAAAATAATTGTGTACTTTATTTTATAGGTAGTAGTTGTTAGTGTTATATTCTTTTTTCTTTTTCTAAAGAAACTACATACTAATGGTTACAACATGTGGATATCTGTTGTCATATATATTGAATCAAACTATGTTAACATAAAAGTACTTGTGAAGAAGTAAAATTTTTCTCATGCATTTTAAATACTTGTAAATCGGAAATCAGAAAATTATTTATTATAAAACAGATTCTGTTCTGCAAATCTGTACCCAAAGCCCAATAATAACAATAATAAGAAGAAAATTATTATAAAGAAGAAAATCTGACTTACATGGCCCTTTTTGTTATGTCTATTAATAATGATTCTTAATAGGCCTTGTCATAAATTTGATGTGCACAGTATCTTAGAAAAATATTGTTTAACCTACAAATCTTTTTAAAAAATAACATCTACTTGATTTATATCTATAAAAAGAATGTCAAGTAATTACATATAGAAAACAGTTAATGCACTAATCTTAAAGAAATATATAAAGTTCAGAAAAACACTTTTTGTATGTTATAACTATAGCTTTGGTTCCATCTTTAAATAACATTTATCTATATAAAACATATGTGTGTGTGTGTATATATATATATATATATATATATATATATATATTTTATTGTGATTTGGGTGAAAATTTATACAGCAAATTCACTTTCCATACAGCAGTTCACACACACACTGTCTCATGACATTGACTACAATTTACAAGGCAATAGCTCCCCTCCCACTTCCTCCCAATAGTTACCTCTTCCCTGTGTCCATCCCTCCATGCACTCGTGCCCCTGAGCTGTCTCCCTGTGCAAAAGCAACCCTTCCTTCTCCCATGATTGTTCTCTCCAAGGAGTGTATCTACCTCAGGTAAATGTTCAACTATATGCCTGTCTTTTGTTTGGCTGGAAGCCATAGCTGTGGGTTCAATTCTGGACCTGAAGGGCAGCTAGGGGCCACAGTTTCAGTGGTTCCACCAGGCTCTACCAGACCAGCAAACCTGATCCCCTCCCCCTTTTTTTTTCCTCCAAATGATTTTTGAGTTTTTTTCCACATTGTTCTCCCTCTCTATCCAGGAATAAAACATATTTTTGAGGAATCTCTTCAGAAAGGCTCTAAAATGCATTTGAATAAAACATTTCATTCCTTTTTCTATAATTATCCCTTAAAATCTTTATAGCTATACTTGATTTTTGTCTTTACAGTACATATATTTATTGTTCCTTTTGATCTTCACATCTTGTTTCCCAGTTCTCAATTTTGTTATGAGCTATGTTTGTGCCATATTTAGTGTAAAAGTTGCAGACTTATTAGATCTTCAGTTTAAGTTGTCATGCTGCTAGAAAGTTGTGCTTTCTGGTTCCAGTTGTTTACGTATTTCCTGGAAAAAAAAAATAGCTCTGTGTAGCATAATGGAATTTCAGTGGAACCAAATTTTTGCCATAAAACTGGTATCATATTGAACATATACATTGAGAAATTAATCAAAACAAAAATTTTTACTTTCAAAAGGAAAAAAAATAATAATGACTTGGACAAGTTGGAAGTTAAAAAGAATAATGACTGTAATTCATTTTAAAACATTAAATAAAAATCCACTTGTTCATCTAAAACCATAAAAAGGGAGCTCTGGTGGCCTAGTGCCTAGGGCATTGACTGCTAACTAGAAGGCTGGCAGTTCAAACCCACCAGCCACTCCTGGGAAGGAGGATTGGGTAATCTACTTCCGTAGTTATACCGCCTGGGAAACCCAAGGAGGGGTTGCTATGAGGTTGGATCCGGCTCAATGGCAGTGATAGTGTTAAACAATGAAAAAGAATGAAAAGAATAATTAGCTCAGCATATAGTGATTATTACAGTAACTCTTTATTTTAAATGAATGCTAAAAGTGTTAGGTGAAAGTTTATTGGGGGACAGGATCAAATTTAGGAGCTCTGGTGGCACAGTGCCTAAGACATTCGACTGCTAACCAGAAGGCTGGCGGTTCAAACCCACCAGCCACTCTTCAGAAGGAAGGTTGGGCAATCTACTTCTGTAGTGATACCGCCTTGGAAACTCAAGGAGGGGTCGCTACGACTATGAGTGGATTGGACTCCATGGCAGTGAGCTTGGTTTTTGGTTTTAGTTTAATGATGGGACACAAGACACATTAAGTGCTCCTACATAATGCAGTCTGAGATACACAACCTAACCTATGAAGAATTTTTTTCCCAGAAATGTTTAATCTGATTCTAATCAAGCCATTACATCTGGTCTGTTCAAAGAGCCAATGTCATTTTTTAAAAATAAAAAAAATATTCAAAAGACTAACAAAAGATAAAACAACCAAATGCAATGCATGAACACTGATTAAATCCTGGCTTAAAATATAAAAGTATAAAGGAATTACTTGGGCAATTGGGTAAATGTAAGTATGGACTGGATATTAGATAGTATTAGGAAATTATTAAATTTCTTAAAGGCTCATTAAGCCTTTTCTTGGCAAATCTCTTCCCTATTTCTGTTAATAGCACCACCAGTTTCTGTCACTCAGGCTTAAAGCTTACTATGACACTCGCCTCAATCTTCCCATCATTTCCACCAACTGTACCATCAGTTTCGGTTTTTATCACTTCATTTTTAACAACTTTATTATCTCATATATCATATGACTTACCATTGATTACCCAACCATCACTCCAATCAATTTTAGAATATTTCACCATCCCAAAAAGAAACCCTGTACCCATTAGCACCAGCTTGCATCACTTCTAAGCTGGCTTCTTACAACAGACTTCTAACTCCTTACCTTCAACTCTCTCTTTGTTGCAATTCGTCTCACGTACACCACTACCAATCTGACTTCCCTAAAACATGGTTTAGATATTAATCCTCTCCTCTAGATACCTTCACTGACTTCCCGAAAGTACGCTTCGACTCAAGTAAACAAATAATCCATTACACTGTAAATCCCAAGGTCTGTGCTAGGTGCTGGGGACACAGGATTCCACTGCAGCCTTAATTTCTTCTACTTTCCTACACTCTACTAAAAACGGGTTAGTACACAAGGTTTCCTTTATCGTCACAGTGCCTCTGCTCGGGAAGTTCCCTCTGTCAAGAAAGCTTTCTCTACCCTATTCCCTCATCATATCCTTGGAAATTCTCTCCAACCTTCAACGACTGTCTTCCCTGATAAGTGGATGCGAACCCCGCAGCACTCGTGACTCTTATCTAATCTGCTCGCCTGCACACATCCAAAACTCAATACATATTTGTAGAAGTGAATATAATCTGTGGATGCAGCAATGCTCCTTCCCACGAAATCTCCAGCCTCCCACCCAGCGTAGCTATCTATTTTCACCTCTTTCATCTAGCCCTCTATGACCGGAAATGACTTAGGGATAGGGCGCCTCCAAAATCCCAGGAATCATAGATTGGAGCGACTCCTGGGAAGAGCAGGCTAGAAGGGGTCAGCTCTTCCGGGTCATGTCTGCGCGAAGAAACCTCCAGTCCTCAGTTGTCCGATCTTCCTTTTGGGAGGACAGAACCGCCCCCTTCCCGCGCTCCTCGGCGTCCCTGGCCCGCCCTGACGCTGCTGGTGACGGAAGCAGGCTGGGGGTGACCTCACCCTCTAACATGGCGGCGGCAGTAGATTAGGGCCGTGGGTCGAAGCAGGCACCGCCGTTGGGGGACCCGCTCAGAAGCAACTGCCGCCGCCGCCGCCGCCGCCTCTTTCATCTCTTCTGGGGCAGGGGCCAGGGCCAGGTGAGGGGAGTGGGGTTCTGGGCAAGCAGAGCTGGGTGAGGAGGCGGTTTCATCCCAGTAGGACGGTGTCCAGAGACTGTGCCGACCCCACCGGCTCCCCAGTGGCCCCAGCGACGCGTGAGTGAGTGAGTGAGAGAGTTTGTGTGTCTGTGTGTGTGTGTGCCGACGCCCCTTTGCCTGAGAGTTTGCGAAGCCAAGGAGTCCATTTCATTATAATTGGACCTGTCCAGCGTGGTCTTACTGCGGACGCATGTCGAGCGGAGTTTGTCCCTGAGTGGGCTCCCTGAGGCGTATGAACTCGATCCATTCTCCATACTGCCGTTCTTCCCCACTAGTATCTTCACACGGAAGAAAATCTGGTTCCAGTTTTAGGACCAGGCTGGGGAACGTGGACTTCTCTTCATCTTGGAAGAGGTTTTCATGTGATTCACTTGGAATGATTATAGATCCGCTCTGACGGTCGTTCATTCTCATAGATTGCTAGAAATCCTGGACTTACCTTAAATTCACTGCTCTTCAGACACCCATTAATTTTTCATAAAAACTTGCCTTCTTGCCGTCAGAGGCAATACGTTCCACACTAAATCCTTGTTTCCTCTCTACATTACGTTCCGAGGAGAGGAGTTACCAATTTGTTTCCTTCATAACCGAATACGAGGGAGAACAACTAGACTTTCTGAATTGAGACTTTAACCTAGGGTTGAAAGTGGGACAGATCTGGCTAGTAATCCACACGCTCTTGATTGATAGTAGCTTTGTTTAGCTCTTAACCACTCCCCGAGCAAGTGTTTGTTTATTCATAATCTCTCTGTCTCTATTTAGAAGTTTTGAACTGAGCTGACAGTGTCTCCCCCGCTCCTCTATTTCTGGCTTCATGATGTAAAGCAATACAAACAAAAAATCTTTTTGTGAAATTGTCAGAGAAATTTCCCCCGGAGGTTTGATATAAACCAGACTGTTGATCTCTGCCCTGACTTGTTGTGTGACCTTGGATGAATTGCCACACCCTTCTTGTGCTGTTTTATTTTTTAGCCCCCAAAAATTAAGCAAGTGTTGT
The DNA here is from genome assembly GCF_000298275.1 of Orycteropus afer afer. Classification (NCBI taxonomy): domain Eukaryota; kingdom Metazoa; phylum Chordata; class Mammalia; order Tubulidentata; family Orycteropodidae; genus Orycteropus; species Orycteropus afer. The sequence goes on along the minus strand of NW_006921627.1, from coordinate 1,344,700 downwards.
GTAGGCGGTGAACTGCTTAGACTTCATATACACAGTTGGACTTTTATATCCTGCAAATTGAAAATATTTAAGTCATTATTAAGTACTCCTGATAACAGGCAGTTAAGCATTTTGAAAATCCTGTACTTTGATGGTCAAGGTTTTTTTAAATGACTCATTTTCTTTTGGAGGAATGTACCATAGAAGTTGAATTCTATTTAAGATGTGGAAGGTTGAGTCCATCCATTTTGTAAAGAAAAATGTGTTTGCTAGCCCATCAGTTAATAAATATTTATTAAATACCTTCTACAGTAAGCTTTTAGGACAAGTGATTTGCAGCAATAGTAATCGCTGTTTTAAAAAATATTTAAAATTTTTCAGATATACGAAAAGGAATTTTTTAAACAATCACTTGGTACCCACCATGCTGTTTTTTATCACTGTTTTTCAAACATTATTTTGGTTCATATCTTAATCCAAATATGGTCACTAAGAGTCCTTGTTTAGTATGTATAAGTGAGTTGAAGGGGGGTCATTTTCAGAGCAGCTGATTTTTTCTTCTTTTAACCCCTTCGTTGAGACATAATTAGCATATCATACAATCCACCAACTGTACAATTTAGTGATTTTTAGTATCTATAGAGTTGTACAATTATTTTCATTACCCCCCCTCAAAAAAAACCCCACCATATCCATTAGTAGTTCCTCCCCATGTCTGTGGTCCACCTCATCCTTCCCCATCTTAGGCAGCCACTAATCTACTTTTTGTATAGATTTGCCTATTCTGGACATTTCCATAAATGGAATCATATAATACTTGGCCTTTTGTGATTGATTTCTTTCACTTAGCATATTTTCAGAGTTCATCCATTTTGTAGCATGTATCATTCTTTCCTTTTTACAGCCAAATGTTTTATTATATGAACATACTACATTTTGTTTAGTACTCATCAGTTGGCTTACTTGTTTCTACTTTTTGGCTTTTATGAACAATGAATAATGCTGTTAGGAACATTTGTGTGTAAGTTCTTGTATGGACATGTATTTTTATTTCTCTTGGGTGTATACCTGGGAGTGGAACAGAGTAACTAGATTTTATGTGTATTTTCAACTTATGTCTTTAATGACTTTTATGTTTATATGGAATTTCATGTCCACAAGCTGTATACACATAAATGAGAAGCCTGATTATCCTATTACGAGAATCAGATTTTGTATGTATTTGTGGGAAGAGGGGAGAGTGAGGCATGTTTTACCTGGAAATGCCAACTGCTGAGTGACTGTTTTTTAGACAGCTCATAACACAAGATTGAACTAGATTGTTTGAATTAGGCATGCATGTTTTGTTGGAAGAAGCAAATCTATATAATAGTACTTCATGTACCTTGCCTCTCTTGCATTTCTCAGGTGGGTGGGATGAATTTGCAGCTTCACAATTTTTATTGGGATTATTTAATTTTACTTCTTTTGGAGAAGCTTCTGGGATTCTGTGTTGTTGTTGCGTGTCTTCAAAGTGACAGAATTTCATAGGAACTAATAAAGTATAGATTAGAAAATACAGTTATTGGATTTCATGTTTAAAAAATTCCCTACTCAAATTACCAGTGAGCCTTGAGATGAAGGATCTGGTAGTCCAGAAATGTCATTAAAGTTTAAAATTCCAGAGTTTTAATTGATGACTGAGTTATCTGTAAATTTTTAGATTTTTATTTTTCTCTGTATAAACTGGAATTATAGATGTTTCAGCTTTATTACTAGAATATTTAACAGTCTTACTGCATTATAATTTTATCTTGGTGAAAGTAAATGGTTGAAAGACAAAGAGCTTCCTGAAATAAGTAAACATAAATTGTAATATATTTTTGTTATTGTTCTATTGTAAGGTTAAGTAATAAAATAGAAGTATGAGGTGAGTCCTAGGATTTTCTGTTTTTAACAAGCATCCAAAGTGATTATGAGCAGATAAATTTTGGATAAAAACTATAAACAGCACTGATGTTGCTGTAGATTTTCTTTTCTTAAGGAGTTACAGTAGAATTCATTAATCGCTGCCTACCTTCTAGATACAGTTTATAAATAAAATGTATTTAACTTCTGCAGTACTATCAGAGCTAGCATGCTGGAATCTGCACTAACCAAACCAAACAAAACTAAGCTAAACTCACTGCTGTGGAGTGGATTCAACTCATAGCAACCCCTCCTTGGGTTTCCAAAGCAGTATCTTTGCGGAAGTAGATTGCTCATTCTTCCTTCTGAGGAGTGGCGGGTGTGTGTGTGTGTGTGGGGGGGGTGGTTTTGAACTGCCAGCCTTCTGATTAGCGGTCCAGTGCCTTAGACACTATCCCACCGGAGCTCCTGGAATCTGCACTAACATAATTGAAAAGAGCCCTGGTGGTGCAGTGGCTAAGCAGTCAGCTGCTGACTGAAAAGTCTCTGGTTTGAATCCACTAGGAGCTCTGGTAGCATAGTGCTTGAGGCACTTACTGCTAACCAGAAGGCTAGCAGTTCAAACCCACCAGCTACTCCTCAGAAGGAAGGTTGGGCAATCTACTTCCGTAGTGATACTGCCTCGGAAACCCAAGGAGGGGTCGCTATGAGTCGGGTCTGACTGGACGGCACATAATAACAACAACAACAGCTGCTCCCAAAGAAAAAGATGTGGCAGTCTGCTTCCGAAAAGATTACAACCTTAGAAACCCTACAGTGCACTTTAGGGTCTCTAAGGGGCTCTAGTGGCATAGTGGGTAAGGCATTTGGCTGCTAACTAGAGGGTTGGTGGTTCAAATCCGCCATCCACTCCATGGGAGGCTGATGAGACAGTTTACTTCCACAGAGGTTTGCTGTCTTGAAAATCCAGTGGGGGTCGCTATGAGTTGGAATTGACTCGATGGCAATGGATTTGATTTTTGTATCCATAATTGAAGTTTGGTCTAAAAAAAAAAGCAAGCATTTATTGTAGCATTATGGATATTGCATTTGTATTGAAGGATGATAGTATTGTATTTGCTACTGGTTGCAGAGATGCTACTAAATTGGTGTATAAATACAGGATTTAGTTATCCTAAGCTTCCTCAGACTATCCATTTGGCTAATAACTACTTAAACTAAAAGTCTATGGCAGGGAAAGAAACAAATGGGTCGTATAAATGTATTCAGTAATTTTGTTTGAACTATGCAAAAAAATGGACTTCCATATTTAAAGTTATTAACATATTTAATCAATTTTTGATAGCAAGAGCACTGGAATTTAATTTTAATTCTAAAATGTTCTATTAAGTAAAATTTAAAGAGTAAAAGTAACTGTGTCCTTTTCATTATTTAAAAAGAACTTGAACTGTCTGTCTTTCAAATATGAAATATACTTACTTATATTGGTGAGGCAGTAGTGGAGTGGACCTGAGCATTCTTGCGTTTCCAGAAAGTTTGGGATGGTAGTTCCCAAATCGTATTTATCTTCCATCTAGTCTATCTTTTTCCTTTTTTGTTTTTTCCCTTCCTCATTCTCAAAATCAACAAATTTATTTCAGTTCTCTGAGTGTTCAATATTAGGAAAACTACTTTGTTTTTCTGCCACTGCTTCCCACTATTATTAGTGTTAGTGTTTCACCTCTGCATTCCTCTTACGTAGCATATTGCCTGGCATGCAGTAAATTTGTGTTGAATGAATATAGTTAAGAGCTGTTGTTGTTGTTATGTGCCGTCCAGTCGGACCCGACTCATAGTGACCTGTCCTTGGGTTTCCGAGGCAGTATCGCCATGGAAGTAGATTGCCCCATTTTCCTTCCGAGGAGTGGCTGGTGGGTTTGAACTGCCAGCCTCCTGGTTAGCAGTCAAATGCCATCGGCACTATGCTACCAGAGCTCCCAGTTAAGAACTAAGAGTTAGGCAATGAAGAGGATGTACCTAACCAAGTGATTAGGCATTGTTAACTAGCTGTTAGAGTTTGAATAAATACATTGTCTATTCTGTTTTTCCGTCTATAAAATTGAGACAACACCTACTTCTTACTTATCAACATGGTTAAGTTTCAAAAACCAGGTCATTGTGCAAAAATCAATGTTATTTCGTGGATGAACTTGGGGGACATTATGCTGAGTGAAACAAGTCAATCACAGAAGGACAAAAATAGTATTAGTTTGTTGTTGTGGAGGGTCAAGGAAAGGTTTATATATGGAGTGAAACTTTCTTTGTTGGTTGCCAGGGATAGGAGGGGAGGGGGGGAACACTGCAAAAAAAAAAAAAAATGCATTGACCCATGTCACTTTAGTTTTGTGTATTTCAGTGTACATAAATTATATTTCAATAAAATGCATTAAAAAAAGAAAGAAAAAAAAATCAGTGTTATTTGAAAATGGAGGATGACCACATCAGATCACAAAATGTAGGATGACTGTCATTACATAACTGCCAAATTACATCATCACATAACTGCCAAACCTCTGAGAATCATGGCCAGCCAAGTTGATACTTAAACTTAACCATCACAGTGTTGCTCTCACCTAGCACCTCAGCATTCGTTACTGCCAGACATATGTCATTAGTATACAGAATAGTCAGATAGTAGATTTTTTACCATTGTTGTAATACAAAATGTCAAATAATGAGATAGTGGGTAAGTGAGGAGTAGATGTATTAAATCTTTTCCTTCTAACATAAGAGATTACAGTGACAACACATGGTAATGTGATTTGGAAGTAGAGGGTCATGGAGATAAAGTTTATTTATAGTATATGTTAGAAATGCAAGAGCCCATTGTGCAATATGCTAATTAGACACTGCAGAATGTTGCAAGGTAAGTGGACACTCTCTCTTTCCAGAAGGCCCTTTAAGTACAAAACCCTATAGTAGTGCTTTGGATCGTATATTTAGCATATTCTCAATACCTTTGACCTATAATTTAATACAAATGCATTAGAAATAGAATAGTGTTCCTGGGATCTGTCTACCCTATTACCTAACCAGAGGTCTGAATGAGGTACTTTGTTGTAATACTGTAAATTCAAGCTAAATTAGCTGTTGGATGAATATCTTATACTGTAGGTATGGTATGTTTGTAACTAGAATGTTAAATACACATTTAAAGTTTAAAAACTGTATTCTAAAGCTCAAGTGATGACAGTTTTTCATTAGTTCATTCTCCATTAATGTGGATCATTGAGAAATCCTTGAATACAGTCATGAATCACTTAATGTCCACAGTATATTCTGTGAGATAAGACATTATATGATTTGGATATTGTATAAATATATTGTAGTCTGGTTCTACTTTTTCTTTAAGCATATCAAACACGCTTTGAACCTCAGCAGTAACTGTTAGTGTGCTGAAAGGGATTCACGTCTGTGCTTGGTCCTCAGTCCACATCATTAGCAATTTCCCCATACCTGATATAGGTCCCTCTTGTATTTTCATTAGATTTGTAGCTTTCAGTGGAGCAATACTTTAACAGCATGGATAATTTTTTCTTTGTTTTTGACGATCATCATGATTGTCAAGTGTGATATACCTAAGTCGTGAGCAATAGCATACACTGATTTTCCTTTGTGGTGTTTAATAACCTTTTGTTTCAGTTCCAAATCAATACTTTTTTGCCTCTTGCTGCTGCTATCACTAGCACTGGTTATACTGCATTTGGGAGGATGATGCACTTCATGGTAATATTTTCAAAAGAAAATTTAACATAGAAACCGTGCTAAACACTTGAGATGTGTGATACATGAGAGTGGATGGTGCTACTTAGGAGTTGAAGCATATACACTGTTATATAGTAAACTTTTTAGATAGAAAGTGCAGAGCATACATAAGCTAGTAACATAGGTGCGTATTATGATTATCAAGACATGCGTATTATAGGTTACATATGTACTACACCATTTATACACCTGGCCGTGCAATCACTTTGTATATAAGAGACATGAGATACATGTGCAATGTGCAGGAAGCTGTTGCACTCAATATGTCTCATTCTTCAGTTGGGATTTGTAAATTCTACTCTAACCTTAAGGAGCTCTTTTAGTGTTGCAGTTAAGACATTTGGTTATTAACCAAAAAGATTGGTGGTTCCAACCCACCAGCTACTCTGTGGGAGTAAGACATGGCAGTCTGCTTCTGTAAAGATTTACAGCCTTGGAAACCATGTCGGGTCACTATGAGTTACAATCGACTTGATGGCAGTGGGTTTTGGTTTTTGGTTTATTAATTAGCCCTGGTGGCATAGTGATTCAAGCAGTTGGCTGCTAACTGAAAGGTCGTCAGTTTGAAGCCACCACATGCTCCATGGAGAAATATAGGGCAGTCTGCTTCTGTAAAGATTTCCACCTAGGAAACCCTGTGGGGAAGATCTATTCTGTCCTGTAGGGTCACTATGAATCAGAATTGACTTGGTGGCAATGAGTTTTTATTATTGGACCATGGACATATATGTGGTTAGACACTGTTGGGAGCTCTGGTAAGGCTGGCGATTTAAACCCACCAGCTGCTCCTTGCAAGGAAGGTTGGGCAATCTACTTCTAGTGATACTGCCTTGGAAACCCAAGGAGGGCTCGCTATGAGTTGGATCTGACTCAACAGCAGTGTGTTTTTTGCATTGGTGTTACATGAATGTTACATGGTGCGTACTATATATTATCAAATATGTGGTATGTGGGTATTAACATATAGCATATTTACTAGGGCTAAGGACTTTATTATAAATGAGGTAGTGAATATGGAAAATGGAAAGTTATGAAATCTATGGCCATTGCGTTTATAATTTGTCATTTGGGATTTGTAAGAAAATTTGAAAAGCGTTAGGCTAAGATTCAAATTTGTGAAATTGGTGAAACTAAGTCTTTGACTTCTCAGTGGGGCAATGAGTAAAATATCTTCAATAATACAGATTCTTGATAAATCTAAGAAATTTAAATACAACAAATTAGCGAATATAAATTTTTTCTTTAAACTATTATTCAAAATATAAATATTTATTTCTGTTACCATAAAATAACTTTTTAAAGATTAAATTATTACTGATTTCATCTGTTTTCCTCCTTTCTTTTAGTATTTTACTCCATAATTGGTTTATAACTCTTTATTGGCTCCTTTTCCACTGGGTATAAACAGGCTTAAACAAAAACAAAACTAAACAATTAAATTCTGACAACTTTTTGTCTATTTGGCCTCCATTTTTAACTTCCCTTCAAAGTGAACTCTATCTTTCAAAGAATAGACTAAAACTCACTTTTCCTACTTCTCTACTTCACTTCCCATTCATTCTTCAGCTCCTTGCATTCTCATCCTTGCCCCTGCCAGTCAACCAGAACTGTTCTGTCAGAGATCACAGATAACTTCCTAATGCCCAAATCTAATTGATTCTTTTTACTGTGTGTATGAAATAGCATTTGCTATTGCAACATTCTTTGTTGTTCACCTATCACCCTTACTCATTCTTCTCAATGTACTGTTACCTTTGACACATTAGTCCACTCCCTCTGGCTTCTGTGATTCCACTGTTTCCTTGTTTTCTATCTACCTCTGACTTCCACTCCACACTGAGAAGTCTCCTTTTCTCATCTTTGGCCCACCTGTAAGTGTTAGTGTTGCTCTGAGTTTTAATTATGTTTCTTTTTCAAATTACACCAATATTTTTCAGCATATTTGTTTAACCCATATCCCGTTTTGGTAAATAAAAATTTCCCTGGCTCCTATTCTGGCAAGAGGGAAGTAGTTATTCTTCTGTCCTGTCCCTCCACTGAGAATCATATACAAATAAGATTGAAGACTTACTGTACTTTTACTTCCTGTAGTTTATAATCTAAAAACAGTAGATAATTTTTCCTTTTCAAGGTATGAGATGGTATATTAAATAGGCTTTTTCAAACTATATTTTCCTCTCCTGAAATTCTAAGACTTCCACCCCATTGAAAATCCCTGCTTTTCATCCATTCTCCTTAGAAAAATTGATTGATTTGCATCTGGAGAGTGTATTTACAGTTGCCTGCCTGGGCAGTCCATGTGTTGTGTGCTGTTGAGTCAATTCCTAGTCAGTGACCCTATAGGGTTCCCAAGGCTTCAGTCTTCATGGAAACAGATTGTCATATCTTTCTCCCCCTGAGCAGCTAGTGAATTTGAATTTCCAGCCTTTCAATAAGCAGCTAAGTGCTTAACCAGTGTGTCATCAGCACTTCTTGGACAGCCTATAGGTTCTGCAGTATGGCCCAAAGTGAACTTGTTCTCCTCTTCCACAAAACTACCTCTTCTGTATTTTCTTGTTTGAGAAATGGGAGTAATATTGCTTTCCATGAACCTATTTGGATTATTCTCTCATTGAGCTAGTTATTATCTTTGCCATTTTCCTCCTTAACATTTTTTTTCTGTCCATCCCCTTCTTCTTTCCAGCATTTCTGCTTCAGTTCAGGTTCTCATACTTTTCTCGTTTAAATTTTTCCAATATTTCACTAACTCATCTTCTTGCTTCCAGTCTCCATTGTATTTCTGCACTGCCTCCTCGGTGATTTTTCTCTAATCTTTTATGGTGCCTGCCTTGTTTAAAACCCTTCAGTGACTTCCTTATAGAATTCTACAATAGATTTTATTCTGTTTTGGATCATGGACTGGTTTGAGAATCTGATGAAAGAAATGGAGTGACTTTCCAGAAAAAGACTCATGCACACAGAATTTGCACACAATTTTAGGGGGTTCATAAATGCCTGTTCATGTACATAGTTAAAATAACTCCTGGCCTTTAGGGTAAAGCCCAAACTTTCTAGCATGCCATAGTGTACAAGACACTCCAGATGCTGACTGCTTTTACTCTTGCTCAGCCCCCTTATATGTTACAATCTAGACATCCAAACTCCTTAGTTTTTGTGTTTCAAAAGGCTTCTGTATCTGTTTCTAATCTTCTTTATGTCTAACAGTCATCCTTATCCTATACTCAACTAGTTCACGTAGCGAAACCTCAGGTTCCAACATCAGCTTGGGTTTTACTTTATAAAGCCTTTCCTGATTTCTACTTCCTTTTTCCCTTCCCCAGAGAGACTTGCCTGCTTCCTCTGGGAAATATAGTCTGCAGCTGTTTGGCTATGGATGGGCCTGGGTAAAATTTAGGAGATTTTGATACTAAAAGGGATAAGAGAACATATACTGCAGGGGGCTGGGGTAGAGATGGGGCATAAAGTAGTTAGTGTTTTCCCCATATAGGTGAAAACAAACTAGAAAGAGATAGTTGTTGGGTACCATTGAGTAGATTCCCAACTCATAGTGACCCCATGTGATAGAGTACCAAATCCCCGTTGAATTTTCTTGGATGTAATTTTTATAGAAGCAGATCACTAGTCTTCCTTCTTCAGAGCCACTGGGTAGGTTCAAACTGCCAGCCTTTCTATTAGCAGCCAAAGCACTTAACCTTTGGGCCACCAGGGCTCCTTAGAAAAGAGAAGGAAAATTTGCTTTTGACCTGAGATCTGAATAAATTCCCACTTGTAAGTGAATGAAACTCTTATATTTTTTTATGATTACTGTGAAGAAGGTTCTAGTGTCTCATGTTCAGATCAGGAAATATATTTGAGGGCAGACAAATTTGAGAGGGAAGAACACAGAGAAATACACAGAAATTCCTCATCTAGCCAAAGTCTCCAGTTATTCAACTAGGTAACAAAACAAGTATTTCTCAGACTTCTGGTTAGTAGTATTGCTTTTCTGAGAAATACCTGTTTTGTTACCTCGTTGAATAATTGGAGTCAATTATGGGAAAATGTACTCATATATAATAAACTTTAAACTGAAAAGTGTTTCGTGTTTTTAGGTTTTACACATCAGTAAGTAGACCTCTTTGGAGTTCTGCCAACCAACTCAATGGCGTCCTCTACTGCTGTGCCTCTGGGATTTCACTATGAAACAAAGTATGTTGTTCTCAGCTACTTGGGACTCCTCTCTCACGAGAAGCTGCAGGAGCAACATCTTTCCTCACCCCAAGGTATTATCTTTGGCTTATGGTGGTGATATTAACCAATAATAAGGGCTTGATGTATAAAAGTATTTTTAAATTTGTATCTAAATAATTTATAAATGTGTTTATAAAACCAAGTAATATTAATAGCTTTATAAAAAATAACTCTTTACCTACTCTCCCATTCCAGTACCCAGAAGCAACTACTTTTAATGCTTTCTAAGAGCCTGATACTTTAAATGGCCATTGGTACAGATAAAAATATACTACATACATATAAATGGGAGCTCTGGTAGCATAGTGGCTAAGGCACTTGACTGCTAACCAGAAGGCCGGCAGTTCAAACCCACCAGCCACTCCTCGGAAGGAAGATGGGGCAATCTACTTCCGTAGTGATGTGGCCTGGGAAACCCAAAGAAGGGTCGCTATGAGTTGGGTCCGACTTGACAACACATAACAACAACAACATATTGTTGTTGTTGTTAAGTGCCGTCGAGTTGTTTCCGACTCATAGCGACCCCATGCACAGCAGAATGAAACACTGCCCGATCCCGCGCCAGCCCCACAATCCCTGCTATACTCAAGCCCATCATCGCAGCCACCGTATCAATCCATCTCCTTGAAGGCCTCCCCCTCTTTCGTCGACCCTCCACCCTACCAAGCATGACATCCTTCTCCAGGGAATGGTCCCTTCTTACAACATGACCAAAATAGGTGAGATGAAGTCTGGCCATTCTTGCTTCCAAGGAGCATTCTGGCTGCACTTCCTCTAGGACAGATCTGTTAGTTCTTTTAGCAGTCCATGGTACTTTCAGCATTCTCCGTCAGCATCACAACTCAAAAGCATCAACTCTTCTTCGGTCTTCCTTATTCATTGTCCACAACAACATATACATATAAATAAAAAGAAATTCATCTGTTGTTAGAGATTTCACATGTAACAAGACATGGATGAGAATTGCATGATTATTTTTTTATTTCAACAATTGTTTATATGTACAATTCAGTGACATTAATTACATTCATCATGTTGTATGACCATCACCACTATCCATTTCCAAAATTGTCATCCTTAACATAAGTTCAGCACCTCTGAACAATGATTCCTTCTTTCTCTTCCCTCCCACCCTTAGTAACCACTGATTAACTTTGATCTTTGTAAGTAATTTGCTTCTTCTAGATATTTCACAAATGGGATCATACAATATGATCCTTTGATGACTGATTTATGATCGTGTAAGCCTGTGTTGATCAACTTTTGTTCTTACTTGAACATAGAACTTTTTCTCATCTGAACATCATAGGGTCTGAGTGGAAAATCTGTATACAAATGTGTAGGCTAACTTTCTAAAGGAAAAGATGAGATTGTTGTTGTTGTTGTTATGTGCCATCAAGTCGGACCTGATTCATAGTGACCCCTCCTTGGGTTTCCAAGGCAGTATCACTACGGAAGTAGAATGCCCAACCTTCCTTCCAAGGAGTGGCTGGTAGCTTTGAACCACTAGCCTTCTGGTTAGTTGTATTGCTATCTTCTTATTGCTTCTTTGTTTTCCTATTATCTAAAATGTGATGTAGAACTTATGCCTTTGTCATGCAGAGAACCTGCCATAAGAGCTTATTGGTGTAATATGGTTAGAGTTTGGTTTCAAGTATATGAAGCAGTACGTACTTGAAGAAGGAAGAGGCTAAGTAAGGGAAGTGACCCTATTCATGGTTCAAGATTTCTATCACATTACTTGCATTTCGTTATTTCCTAAGTGAGTGTTGTGACAGTGCTGAGTACATAGTTAATTCTTCCACACTGTGCTAGTTTATGCTGAATATAGTCAGTCCTGTTCAGAATTACGTATTCTGAGAACTTTGTTCTTTTTCAAGATTGTGTTGGCTATTCCATATGAATTTTAGGACCAGCTTGTCCACTTCCGGGGGTGGGGGGAGAAGGCAATGGAATTTTGACAGGGATTACATTGAATCTGTATATCACTTTGGGGAGTATTGCTGTCTTAAATCAGCTTTTCAAGAAAAGTTCTTTATAACTCCATCCTATCCCTATGTAACAGCTTCAAATGAAAAGTCTGAATCCCATTTCCAACTGTGAGTCACAGCTCATTCTTTTTGAAGATGTGTACTGTTTCATTTCTCTTTCAGACTTTGTACCAGGAACAGGAGGTATTTGATTTAGACTTTGGTTAGATGAGGAATTTCTGTGTGTTCTTCCCTCTCAAATTTGTCAGCCCTCAAATATATTTCCTGATCTGAACATGAGACACTAGAACCTGAACACTACTGTCACCATTGAATTTTTTGGAATTTAGTTGCTTTTTTAAAAATCTGATTTCTAACTTATTGCTAAAGTATCACTTGGGAAAACTTATTTGTGCTATTGATTGAATAATTGAATGAAGTAGTACATATATTCATTATACTAAACCCATTGCCAGTGAGTTGATTCCAACTCATAGTGACACTATAGGACAGAGTAGAACTGCCCCACAGTATTTCCAAGGCTTTAAATCTTCATAGAAGCAGACTGCCGTATTTTTCTCCTGTGGAACAGCTGGTGGAATTGAGCTGCTGACCTTTTGTTTAGCAACCAAGCACTGACCACTGTCCCACCAGGGTTCCTCATATGTTTATTTCAAAACAGGAGCTCTGGTGGCATAGTGCCTAAGGCATTTGACTGCTAACCAGAAGGCTGGCGGTTCAAACCCATTAGCCACTCAGAAGGAAGGCTGGGCAATCTACTTCTGTAGTGATACCACCTCAGAAACCTAAGGAGGGGTCGCCATAGCAGTATCACTATATTGTGTAGTTACTTGGGTTGTCAAGAGCAGCATTTTCCAGAGCTAATTGCCTAAATAGTTATTAAAACAGAGATCATGAGCTATACCTAGATTTACTGAACCAGGTACACAAGGTTGTGGCATGAGAATCTGGATTTGTAGTAAGTTCTGTTGGTGATTTTAGTGCATACCCAGTTTGAGTAACCATATGTTTAAAGAGTATTTTGATCTGGGTACGCTAGACCATACAAAGGTCTAGATTTTGTTAATCACATTTACTTTGAAAGACTATGAATGGATTTTTAGGGCTGGGACATGATGATTGAGCATAATGATTGCTGACTCACTTGACTCTTCTTTTAAGCTGAGGTAGGTGGGATTTAGTGTGCTAAAGTCTGTTTATCTTTGAAATATTTTTCTGTGGGTTTGTAGTGCAGGATGTGTGCTGCATTGGCCCCACTGAGTAGCTCTCTATGCTTTTGAAAGTCTAGGTGGGGGGATTTGATTAAATGAAAATCACTGAATCTGTCTGTGTCATTGGTTAACTAAATAAATAGCTTTTTGTATCCTGACAGCAGTAGACTTTTTCTGGGTTAGATTTTCCACATGGCTTATTATCAAGTATGACAACTTGTCATGTGTAATCAGTATCACATTAGTCTCATGAGAATAGGTACTCCTTTAATCAGCTGCTTTTCTATAGTCTGGCTGGGTAAGGCATATGGTAACCAAGACATTATTGTCATTTATTGGTGGTGGTGTGATTGGGTGTGTGAGTGTGTGCATGCTTTAGGTATGTAGATTTTCCAAAAGTGGCAGATGGCAGATGAAGCATTCATGTATTCCTTATTTTTTACTGTGCATCAAAAATTATAATCATATATTCTATTATTCATGAATAACTTTACTTGCTGGAAGATCTAATTTCTACTCTTGTTTTTGCATCATTTCATTACACATGGTCAAATAATTTAAACCCTCTAAATCCCATAACAGCCTCTACAGACCCTTCTAACTCTAAAATTCTATGATTCAGTCATTGATTGAAACTTTTCTAAGTATGGAGATAACAGATGAATCTTGTTCTTTCCATCACTCCATTATCAATATTCTCTATCGCAGTGCAAGCCCCATAAATAAATGGTCGTTTACTGTCCCATGTATGTGGTTGGTCTATTCTCTTAGTGATTTGTTTAAAATGATTTCTCATTTTTTTAATTTATTTTAACTTTTTTCATTTGAGCTAACTTCAGAATATCCTGATAACTTTGTTGTTTTGTGTTCCTCTGAATTATGTATAACTTTCATTTTATTGTCTTATCTTTTTTTCTTAAATGTCCTCTCCCCAGCTAGGTTGTCATGTATACATAGAAAAGAAAGCCATTGTGATTCTTTGTGTTTTCTTCAGTATTATTTACCAATCAAGTATTTGAGTATTTTTTCAATGCATACTTGACACAAGTCTAGGACAAAGGAAGTTATCTCAAGAAAGAAATCTGGTCAGAATAATGGTAACAGTATGAAATCAGTATACAATATAGGGTATTTAAGTATTAAACTGTGTGGCACAGACTATTTGATATAAATGTTCAGAAGTCAGTGATGTGAATGTAGTAGTGAAGACATTGTTGAGAAGTAGAGTCTTAGATTGATCCTTAAAGGGCAGGTAGAATTTGAATAATCAGGAAAAGAAAGGGAAGTCCAGGGTATGTAAAAGTATGAACATAATCTTGTTAGTGAAGGAGTTGGCATGCATTAATACTAGGTAGGGGAGCTCTGGTAGCATAGTGGCTAAGGCACTTGCCTGCTAACCAGAAGGCTGGCGGTTCAAACCCACCAGCCACTCCTCGGAAGGAAGGTTGGGCAATCCTACTTCTGTAGTGATACTGCCTCGGAAACCCAAGGAGGGGTCGCTATGAGTCAGGGCTGACTCGACGGCACATAAAAACAACAACAACAACAATACTGGGTAGAAACAGAAATGAATTTATTTATTTATTATTATTCACAATATATAATTTAAGGTAGCTTGGGCTTATAATAATATATAAGACATCCTGGTGGCTCAGCAGTTATGTGCTCAGCTGCTAACTGGAAGGTTGGCAGTTCAGACCCACGTATGGCTTCATGACAGAAAGACCTAACAATCTGTTCTTGTAAACCCTCTGGAGCAGTTCTACTCTATCATATTGAGTTGCTATGAATTGGAATCAACTTGATGGCACCCAACAGCAACAATAACATAATAATACATAATGAGCCTGGGGTCTTAAAAGCTTGCAAGTAGCCATCCAAGGCATGACAATGAGTTTGTGTTTGTGTAGAGCATCAGAGGAAGAAGGAGAATCAGGATTAGGAGGAGAAAATGTAATGTGACTTAATTGCCTCCATGAACAACTTCATCCTTTGCCATGAGACCAGAAGAATGTGATGGTGCCTGTCTACCATTACTGAACATTTTGATCAAAGGTTTATGGAAGAATCTTGATCAAAAGGGGGAAATGTGGAATAGAATTTCAAATGCTTTGAAATCCAATCTTCCTAGAGCCATAGAGGCTGGATAAACCCCTGAAACTATTGCCCTAAGGTAATCTTTAAACCTTAAACCAAAAATATGCTTTGAAGTTTTTGTAAAACCAGATAATGGTTTAGCTTAACTAGTAAAGAATGCTGCCTTTAGCATTATACTTTTTTGAGATCTGTTTATATGGGATCAAATTGATAACAGCAACTCAAAAGATTAAATAGGAACTTCAGTGAGGGCAGTGAGTTTATATTAATGGGAGAGGAACAACTCAGAAAAGGAGGATGAGAATGGTTGCATAATTCAAATAATATAATTAGTATCACTGAATTGTACATGTAGAAACTTGAATTGTGTTTTTTGCTGTGTTTCTTCTCAACAGCAACAAAAATAAATTAAAAATAATAATACACAATGAAAAAATTAAATAATCAGGAATAGGAAAACTATACATTTCCATAGTAGGAATAGTAGATCACAGATAGGTCATCAATAAGGGCCTTTACAGTTATACTGGCATTGAGTAGTGAGTTTGATGCTGAGGCAAAGCCAGAAAAAAAAAGTGGAGGGATGCTTAGTTTGAGGAGTTATTTTGTCCATGACTAGACTATACTATTCCTTTTGGGAGGAGTGTTGGTTTTTAAAAGATACCTTTTCATTTAGAGCTTTGTAATGTAGGACACAGGAATGCAGTCAAAAATATCAATATGAAATACAATATTAGGTTTCAAGACACTGTCTTTTAATTTGATTCTGGATAAAAGTGAAGGAAATGACACCAAAGTACAATTTAGGCTAAACAAATAGTTAATGCTATCCAGGAGCCTAGACTATATGCAATTTTCTGATGGTCCAGCTGAAAATGAGGATAAAATCTAGACTACAGAGGAATAGAGAAGACTACCTGTTGTGTTAGAAAACTTTCTAAAGGAATTGGATCCAACAAGTTGTATTCTTTGTCAGGGATAGGAAGTGTTTAGGTATTCTGTGTTTCTAATTGAGGGCATGTCAAGAGCAAAACAGAAATGTTTAGTTTGAAATATTTTTAGAGAGTAGAGTGCCTAATCCCCCACCCCCAAAAAGAAAAAAAATTCCCCACATGGTAGTTATCCTAGTTCTGCCATGGAAGTGTATTGAAAGAGTACCAATAGATAAAATATAGATTCCTCTTAAAACCAGCTTCAGTCACTGTGGCAGATTGCCTCATCTTTCTTCCGTGGAGCAGCTGGTGGATTCAAATATCAGCTGTTGGTTAGCAGTCAAATGTCTTAACCACTAAATCACAAGAGCTCTTTTTGTTAAATATAGCAGAGGTTATCTTAGCTTGGAGGCAAGTCTCTTGGAAGCTGGTCATCCTTGAAATCACAGAAGAACTTGGAACATCTGGTATGAAGGAATGAAGCTTCTTAGTAAAACTTCCCAGAAGAATTTCTTATGAAATGTATCCTCCAATGAGAAAACAAGCTTACCTTCCTTCTGAATTTTTCAGTAAAACCAATTAAACTGGTGAACATATACTTTGAAAAAAAAAAGTTTTAGTTTAGATCAATTAATATTAGGCCATTCTCTCTAGCAGCAATTGAAGAACAAGAATAATTGTCTATTCAAGATTCCTTTTAGTTTGTGTTGTAGCAGCCCTATTTTGTATCACTTAAATTTATCTAAATTGTCAGGAGATCATTCCTGGTAATCCTAAGTTTTACAGTATTAAAAGTAGGTTCTGTGTAAGAATCGGTGATTAGCGATTGTGACAGGCTGATTCTGTTCACAGATACAAAGGTTGGAGGAAATATCATTGTCTGATAGTAACATTTAGAAAATCAGAAGAATTGATGGGATGTGATCTTACCAATATGATAGAGTAAGAAGTTTTATACATAAACCTAAAGAAACATCAAAAAAACATGTGTGAACTGTCAGACCTAATTTTGTTGGAATTCTGTTAAACATTCAGAGGCTTGCAGCAACCAAGTTATTGGAATGCTGAATCAAGAAAAAGACAAAGTCAAGAAAATGGCAGGAATACTCTAGGGCCATTTTGTTACTGAACCCCTCTCTTACTTACCCTACTCAGCAGCCAGCTTAAACTAGCAGCTCATATTTCTAGCTCGGGATCCTGGTCTTGAATTCTGAAGGGTGCAGACCACACCTTATGTGTTATTATGTTTGTCAGTTTGAACCTGTCAGGTTGCTACTTTAAAGAGTGAAGCAAAGTGTATGCCTATGTTTTGCCCATCTTGAAGGTAGCACAGGGGAGCTGTAGGCACATTAGAGTGGACTGAAAGGTTTGTAGTTGCTCCAGCACAAAGCCAGTCTGCAAAACTGAGGGATGATTCCTATCTTTGTAAAAATAGTTTGGAAAAGTCGCTAAGACTACTTAGAGTCTTCAACAATAGAAAAGAAACTACTTTTCTTTCCTTGATCCCAAGGAAAAAGGAGAAGCCGATTTCCAGATTTACCATATTTTATTACTCAAATGCCCTGTTTACTGTTAAAAAAAAAAAAAGTTAGACATAGAGTAAGAAGATAGGATGGCCCATTCAAAGGAACAAAAGAGAGAGACAGATCATCCCTGAGAAAGCCAAGATATGGGACTTGTTAGATAAAGACTTTAAAACAGCTGTCTTACATATGCTCAAGGAATTAAAGGAAAACATGGACAAAGAAATAAAGGAAATTAGGAAAACAGTAGATGAACAAAATGAGAAAATATCAATAAAGGTATTCTAAAGACCCACAGATAATAAAACAATCAAGTTTCTTGACCTAAATGTGTAAATCTACTTTTAAATTCAGAATTCTTTAATTTGCTTGCAAAAAATGAAAACTCCACACAAAAGGCTAATCTCTCTCTTTATAAAGCTTGTCAGTGGTGGAAAATAGTGATGTGAACAACTGAAGGAGTGCTGGAAATGTATCTATAAATACATCTGAATGGGAGGGGTGTAAGGCCTGGATTCAGTGTTCTAGATGAAATGATGAAGCTTTGCTCCAAATATCTGAAGCAGAAGTTAGTAAATTGTCATTTGTCTACCTGACTCTCCTTTGTTCCCCATTCCTTACTTTTCTTTTTATTGCATGAGAATAGCTTGTGCCTAGTACTTTTGGTATATTCATGTTGTTGTTGTTGTTATATGCCGTTGAGTCGGACCCAACTCATAGCAACTCCTCCTT
Source organism: Orycteropus afer afer (assembly GCF_000298275.1). Lineage (NCBI taxonomy): Eukaryota > Metazoa > Chordata > Mammalia > Tubulidentata > Orycteropodidae > Orycteropus > Orycteropus afer. The sequence continues at coordinate 1,326,314 of NW_006921627.1, read as the reverse complement.
GGGTTTCCGAGGCGGTATCACTATGGAAGTAGATTGCCCAACCTTCCTTCCGAGGAGTGGCTGGTGGGTTTGAATCTCCAGCCTCTGGTTGACAGTCAAAGTACCTTAGGCACTATGCTACCTACCATAGCTTTTTTAAGTTGTAGAATATAAATCTGTTGATCATGGGCCTTCTCTTGGGCTACAGATTGCATGAAGAAGTGAAGATTAAATAAGGGGCCATGAATATCAATATGAGAAGACCTTGTCATTGATCTAGACAATCTTTCTGATTTCCTTTACTGTTTAGTTATATTAAAAATGTTTCTGAGATATTTCCTTCCTTGAAATGGTTTAACTCTAGCAGAGGCCCCCAGCTACAAGACTAAGAGGACACAGCATGAATTAATGGCTTTGTAGTTAGACTGACCTGAGTTCAAATCACAGCTTCTCCATAGTTGTGACATAATCTGTGCAAGCCTCAGCTTCCTCTTCTTTGAATGAAGCTATTATTTCATCTCTCATAGGATTGACATGAAAATAAAATAAAATAATATACATGAAATGTTGGCTTGCTGTCTTCCTGTCCCTCCTAAACTCCTCAAGTTATAAATAGTTTGAGGAGAGGACAAATCTTACTTATTTTTGTGCTAGTTAGGTGCTCAGGACAGTGCCTGATAAATAGCATGCTGTGTCACGGTGACTTTAGTAATTTCTGCCACCTCCACCCCCTAGGCTAGACTATGAATTTTGTGAGGTTGGAGATTAATCTTTGCTATTTAGGTATAGAGTAGATTCTAGAAATGGTCTCAATTATTTCTGCCCTCTACCTTTGCCCCCTTTGAAATGTAATTTTGCAGCTCTTCCCACTAAAAATTAGATAGAGTCAGTTCCTCTCTCCCTTGAATCTGTGCTTGGTCGTGTGATGTGTTTTTGCCAGGGGCACGTTTGCAGATGTAACACATGCAGACACTTGAAAGAAATTTGCACTTTAGGGCTTGCATATTTTCTATTCTTGAGAACCCTGCATAAGGGTCATGTGAAGGAACCCAGGCCAGCAAGTGATCGATCACCTTTGCCCTAGCTGGCATCAGGCCAACCACCAGACACAGGAATGAGACTATCTCAGATCACCCAACCCTAGCCAGGCTGGTCCAAATCCAGCAGAGCTACCCAGGCCACTGAAAGAATTATGAAAAATAAGAAAATATTTATTGTTTTAAGCCCTTAGGTTTGGGGATGAATCACTGATTTATAAATGAAAGAAACAGTGACTATTCCAGTTTTCATAAGCTCTGTAACGTCTGCTTACATACTTCATTATGTTATAGACATAGGATCTTTGTTTTCTAGGTATAGGTCCTGGAGAGAGAGGGCCACAATTTCAAAGAATACTCACTGGCTGGGTATCTAATTAGCCTAGAGTCAGGAAACATCACAGGGTTGTATTTGGGGATTTTGGTTGGGGATTTTGGTTGGTCATGACTCTCAGGTGTCCCCTGATGAAGCATTACACACTATCCGAAAAACTAAGTTCTACTCATAGCTGCTGCATTCCTTACACACTGGCCTTTTCAGTAAATGAATGAATGAATGGTAGGTGAAACTACAGCTTGGTGGTGAAAACCATGCTACTTCTCCTTTTGCTAGGATTCTTGCAAAGAGCAGTACAGTTGACCCTTGAACAATGTGGGGGTTAGGGGTGCTGACCCCCTGCACAGTCAGAAATCCATGTATAACTTTTGACTCCCCAAAAACTTAACTGCTAATAGCCTACTGTTGTTCAGAAGCCTTACCGATAACAAACAGTTGATTAACACAATTCTTGTCGTACGGTAATGATTTTCACACAAAGACACACATACACAACACAAAAGTTTAACTGTACAGCATGATGATTATTTGTTATTCCTTAAGCGGAAGTGGATCATCATAAAAGTCTTCATCTTCATTGTCTTTATGTTGAGTGGGTTGAGGAGGAGGAGAAGAGAAAGGATTGGTCGTTCCATTTTAGGGATGGAAAAGGTGGAAAGGGAGGCAGGAAAGGCAGGAACACTCTATAACTTTACAGAAATACATGGTAATTTCTGTCTGACTTTTTTGCATTTTCATTTCTTGAAAAATGTTTCTATATGGTACCAATCCTTCTACTGTTTGCTTTAGTTTCAGTGCCCATATATATCATAGAAGGGTCATGTTGTAAAAAAAGTCAAAAGCAGTCTTGAATAATTGAAACCCATCTGCCAGATTGTCTAATGTCAATTTGTTTTCTGACACTGCTTTTTCAATGTCTTCTTCCTCATCACCTCACACTGGTTTGGAGGTGCCCATCTCCATCAAGTTATCTTCTGTTAATTCCTCTGGTGTGGTGTCTATTAGCTCTTGAATTTCTTCAAGATCTATACCTTAAAAAAAAAAAAAAAAAAAACTCTCTCCTTCAAACTTGTGTTGTTCGAGGGTCAACTATATAATTAAAAGAAAGGCCCTTCCCCCACACCCAGGTAAGGAATTTGCTGTCACTCATAACTACTTACTTATTTCAAGGAAATTTTACTCTTTAACCAAAATTTGGTCAGCAAGTATCTTGACTCAAATGTCCCCTGGATATTCATATAAATTTGTATGTAAGTCCTAGATATGATCCAGATTTCTACAATGACCCAGAATTATTCTGATGTCTTTGAACACCTTTAGCTGAAACTAATCTAGGATTATTTGTATGATTGTTACCCTGAAGTATGACCCAGGAATATGGATTCTGTTAAATGTATCAATTGACTTTTTTGTTTTATCAGAAAATTTTTGTTCAAATGAAAATCTTTTCTCTACGGTACTGAAATCATTTAAAACAAGAAGAAAAGTTTATCTACTGAAGAAAGAATATTTTTACAATGTAGTGAGAACTTGTACTTAGTTAGCTTTTTAAGCCTAAAAAAGAAATTGCTGTATATCCAAAAAATTTGCCTACTTTTAACCTTCTGGAGAATCTTTATGATTTCTTTCATGCTTTATTCTCTGGATATAAACCTCTTTCTTTTCTTTTTCTCTCCACAGTTAGATTACTCTTCTTGATTGATGTCAAGTCCTTTAGGGATGATCATTGACTGTTGCACATTAAGTCATCAGAAAACCAAATCTACTGCCATGGAATTGATTTCTGACTCAAAGTGACTCATTAGGACAGAGTAGAACTGCCCAATAGGGTTTCCAAGGCTGTAATCTTCACCGAAGCAGATTGCCACATCTTTCTCCTGCAGGGTGGCTGGTGGGTTCAAACCACTAACCTTTTGGTTAGCAGCTGTGTTAGACTGGGTTCTCTAGAGAAACACAAAAACCAACAAAGCGTATATATATATATAGAGAGAGAGAGAGAGAAATTTATCTTAGGAAAATGGCTCACAAACGTATAGAAGCCGGCAAGTTCAAAGTCCCTGGAGGAAACTTCGGCTGGCGTCAGCCTTAGCTTCCGCAAGCGCAGGGGGCCGAGAAATTCAAG
>NW_006921627.1:1310769-1311904 GCF_000298275.1 Orycteropus afer afer | reverse complement strand
TGGGCAATCCTACTTCTGTAGTGGTAACTGCCTCGGAAACCCAAGGAGGGGTCGCTATGAGTCGGGGCCGACTCGACGGCAAACAACAACAACAACAATAACAACGTATTGTGCCAATTGAACATGCACATGATGTTCCCTGACACTATGGTCACGAGCCAACAGGCCCAGTGATTCTCTCCTTCAAGGTGTTTGGTTGTCTCTGAGAAGCTACTCCAAACTTGTGCTCTGTTACTTCTGTAATTAGTCATATTTTTTAACTAGAGAAACTCTAGAGAATCCATGAATGCCCTAATATTGCTTAACAGAACGTTCTGGGGAGACGGGCCTTTATTATTTTATTCAAAATGTCTAAGGGGCTAAAATTCCCTTAGTACTTTTGTGATTAAAACCAAAAGACCAAATTCACTGCTGTCGAGTTGGTCCCGACTCATAGCAACCCCTCCTTGGCTTTCCAAGGCAGTATTTCTGTGGAAGTAGATTACCCAATCTTCCTTCTAAGGAGTGGCTGGTGGATTTGAATCACCATCCTCTGGTTAGCTGTCAAGTGCCTTAGGCAGTATGCCCCCAGAGCTCCTCTTTAGTGATTAGGAGAGCTTTATTACAATGGCAGTCCTTCATTTTTGGTGTTTTATTTTTAGAGTCTACACTTTGAGACATTATGAGAGGCAATGTTGTATGGTGGTCGAGAGTCCAGATCCTAGAGTTAGACTGCCTGGGCTTGAATCCCAGCTTTACCACTTCTTTTCTATGTGTCCTTTGGGCAGGAAACATGACTTCCCTGTGCCTCAGCTGTCGCATCTACAAAATGGATATAATAATAGTACCTAATTCAAAAGTTGCTTTGAGGATGGCTTCTGGTAAGATGGCAGAATGGGCAGACAAACTACACAGACCCTCTTAAACAAAGAAAAGAGAAACCAGTTGACACAGATACAGAAGATAATTCTAGAGCCCTGAGCTTTGAAAGGAAGGAAACAGGAGTGGATTAAACACTAACTAGTAGAAGAACTCAAGCAAATGGAAGAAATGAAAAGGTCAAAGAGCTGAACAGAAGATTTCAAAGAGCAGCTCGAGTAGACAAAGCCAATTACTATAATGAAATGTGCAAAGACCTGGAGTCTGAAAACCAAAA
>NW_006921627.1:1304393-1309184 GCF_000298275.1 Orycteropus afer afer | reverse complement strand
TGCACGGGATCGGGCAGTGTTTCGTTCTGCTGTGCATGGGGTCGCTATGAGTCGGAAACGACTCGACGGCACTTAACAACAACAACAGTAGAAGAACCTAAGTGAAAACAATTCAAGGAACCCAAGAATAGGCTCTGCTTGCCAAGGACAGCACAGACATACAGAAGGCTGACAACTGGAAAGGAGACAGGTGGTGAGTGCATAAGTGCTGCCAGCAAGTGAATAGAGGAGCACAGTACCCTGCTTACTCAGATAACATCTAAAGATGATGAAAATCTTGAGTGAATCACTCCAATGTACAATCCTCAATTAAATATAAACACAAAAATGTCACAATGTCTCAGGGACAACAGACCATCACAGTCCACACAAAGAAGCATGATAAAGCAATAGAAACAAGGGACCAGGATACAGACCCAGAGGAAGAAGCAGCATTGGAACTCCATTATAAGGAATTCAAAAGAATTATATTTAGGTACCTTCAATCCTAGAACAATTTCAGAAGACAACACAAGAACAAAATGACAAGGAAAAAAAAAAGAAAAATTAGAAAGTATACAAAATCTACAGATAGAAATCCAGAAGGTTAATACTAAATTTTCAGAAATAGATAACATTGAATGGGCAAAAGAGTGGAACCGAATCAATGGAAGGCAGAATTACTGAGATTCAGGACAAATACCTCAACACTTCTTTGGAAAGGGATCAATCAGAAAAAAAGATCAAAACAAAATAAAGAAAGCTTAAGGTTCATGTGAGATACCCAAAAGGAATAACGTACATGTAATCGGAATTCCAGAACTGGAAGAGACAAATAAAACCACAGAGAAAATTGTGGGAAAGAATTTCCCTGGTATGATGAAAGACAAGAATATATCCATTTAAGAAGTCCAACGAACCCCAAATAGGATAGACCCCAAAAGAAAGTCACCAAGACATATCATCATTACACTCACCAAAACCAAAGACACAGAAGGAATCCTGAAAGCATGGGAAAAACAAAAAGTTACCTATGAAGGGCAACCAATAAGACTAAGCTTTGATTCCTCAGCAGAAACCATGCAGGCGAGAAAGTAATGTGATGGCATATATACAATCCTGAAAGAAAAAAATTCCAAATAAGAATTACATACCTGGCAAAACTGTCCCTCAGATATGATGGTGAAATCAAGACATTTCTAGATAAGCAGAATTTAAGGGATTTGTTCAATCCAGACCAGCCTTATGAGAGATGCTAAAGGGAGTCCTTTGGACAGAGAACCAGCAACAGCAAACGACAACCAATCATTAACACACGATGACATAACCTAGAAGCCAATCCAGTTATGGAAGTATCTAAAGTAAATAAGCCTACAAGCCTTGTAAACAAGGAACCAGAGACATCAATTGGCAAATGAGGACAAGTACAAACTAAAAAGAGGTAAAAAAAAATTGTGTAGTTATATAACTTCTAAATGAGGACGAAGTCAAGACAATTACAAGATGGAACAGAGTCTTCTAAATTTGGGAAGAAAATTATAAATCAAAGGGTAACCTCAAAGAAAAATGATAAACCTTTACATCAAAATAAAAAAGAGGACAAGCACAAATATTTAGCAGATACTAAAACAGGAAGGGAGTGCGTCAGGGTTGTATCCTTTTACCATACTTATTCAGTCTGTATGCTGAGCAAATAATCTGAGATGCTGGACTATTTGAAGAAGAATATGGCATCAGGATCGAAGGAAGACTCATTAATAACCTGTGATGTGCAGACAACACAACTTTGCTTGCTGAAAGTGAGGATGACTTGAAGCACTTAACTGATGAAGATTAAAGACTACGGTCGGCAGTATGGATTATACCTCAACATAAAGAAAATGAAAATCCTCACAACTGGACCTATAAGCAGCATCATGATAAATGGAGAAAAGATTGAAGTTGTGTTAGACTGGGTCCTCTAGAAAAACAAAACCAGTAAAAGTTTATATATATGTATATATAGAGAAATTTATATTAGGAAAATGGCTCACACACTTAAAGGAGCTGGCAAGTCCAAAGTTCCTGGATCAAATGTCAAGCTGGAGGCTTTTCCATGTCATGCTGGAGGCTTTTCCTGACTCTTGCAGTCACAGGGGCTGAGGAGCTCAAGGCTGGCAGGCAGTACACAGGCAGTTGACTCCAATGAATGACGAAGCCAAGATTTCCAGGCCGAATGGTGGATTGTTCACTCATGGACAGTTGTAGGTAGCACAACAGAATCACAATTCACAGAAGAATGTCTCCTCTCCCAGGATGTCCACAGATATACTGGAAGCAGGCCACACCCCTAGGGAAACTCCCTTTCAACAGATTGGTTGTTCAAAACATAGTCATCTGATCCCATCATGGGAACAACCACATCACAACAGCTCAAACCACTCAGAATTGTGGTCCAGCCAAGTTGACACACAGCTCCAACTATCACAGAAGTTGTCAAAGATTTCATATTATTTGGTTCCACAATCAACACCAATGGAAGCAGTAGTCAAGACATCAGACAGTGTATTGCATTGGGAAAATCTGCTGGAAAAGACCTCTTTAAAGTGCTGAAGAGCAAAGATGTGTCTTTGAAGACTGAATTGCACCTAACCCAAGCCATGGCATTTTCAATTGCCTCGTATGTATGAGAGGGCTGGATAATGAGTAAGGAAGACTGAAGAAAAGTTGATCCTTTTGAGTTGTGGTGTTGGCAAAGAGTTGTGAAAGTACCATAGACTGCCAAAAAAACTAACTAATCTGTCCTTGAAAAAGTGCAGCTGGAATGCTCCTTGGAAGTGAGAATGGCCAGACTTTGTCTCACCTACTTTGCTCATGTTGTCAGAAGGGACCATTCCCTGGAGAAGGATATCATCCTTGGTGAATTGAAGGGTCAATAAAAAATGGGACGCTTTCAATGAGATGGGTTGACACAGTGGCTGCAACAGTGGGGTGAGGTATGGCAAGGATTGTGAGACTGGCACAGGACCAGGCATTGTTTTGTTCTGTTGTACATAGCGGTGCTATGAGTTGGAAATGACTTGATGGCACCTAACAACAACAAAAAAACAAAAGCAATGAAGGAAGTGATAACATGATTCATAAACAAAACGAGCTTAACACAGAAAATGATATGGAACAAAGAAATCAGCAACATCATGAAAAAAACACCTAACAAAGTATCAGCAACAAATTCCTAGTTGTCAAAAATTACACTGAATGTCAGTGGATTAAATGTACCACTGAAGAGACATATTGTTGCAGACTGGATAAGAAAACATAACCCATTGATATGTGGTCTACAAGAGCATATTGTAGACATAGAGAGAAAGACAAAAATAGACTAAAAATCCAAGGCTGGAAAAAGATATATCAAGGAAATGGCAACCATAAAAGAGCAGGAGTAGCAATATTAATTTCTGATAAAATTGACTTTAAGACAAAAACCACCATAAGAGACAAGGAAGGACATTATACACTGGTTAAAGGATTGTTTGAACAAATAAATATCTATGGATCTAATGCAAGAACCCCAAAATACGTAAATTAGACTTTAACAGAATTGAAAAGGCAAATAGATGACTCCACAGTCATAGTAGAAGACTTTTATATACCACTTTTCAATCAAAGATAGAACAACTGGAAAGAAACTCAACAAAGACACAGAAGAACTAAACAGTACAATCCACCACCTTGACCTTATAGACATCTATAGAGCACTTCATCCAACAACAGCACAATACACACTCTTTTCCAATGCACATGAAACATTCTCCAGAACAGACCATATGTTAGGCCACAAAGCAAGCCTTAATAAAATTTAAAAACGTTGAAATACTGCAAAGTATCTTCTCAGATCATAATGCTGTAAAATTAGAAATCAACAGTAGGAAAATCAACGGAAAAAGAGCAAACACATGGAAATTGAATAACACCCTCCTTGAAAATGACTGGGTAATAGAAGAAATAAAAAATGAAATTAAAAAATTCCTTGAATCAAGCAAGAATGAAAACACAGCATACCAAAATCTTTGGGACACAGCAGAAGCAGTCTTCAGAGGCCAATTTATAGCAATAAATGCACACATCAAAAAAAAGAAGAGTGAGCCGAAATCAACACCTTAACCCAACATCTCCAACAATTAGAAAAAGAGCAGCAAAAAAAGCCTATAGTCACCAGAAAAAAAGAAATAATAAAGATTTGAGCAGAAATATAAATGAAACAAAGTGAAAAGCAATAGAAAAAAATCAACAAGACTAGAAGTTGGTTTTTTGAAAAGATTAATAACATTGACAAAACACTGGCAAATTTAACAAAGGAAAAGAGGAAGAGAGTACAAATAAGAAATGAATTGGGTGATGTCACAACAAAACCAACAGAAATTAAAAGGATAATATCAGGAAACTATGTACTCCAACAAATTTGAAAATCTAGAAGTAATGGACAGATTTCTAGAAACATACTATTTTACCTAAACTAACACAGACTGAGGTGGAAAATTTGAGCAGACCCAAAACAAAAGGAGAAATTGAGCAGATCATTAAAAAATTACTAACAGCAACAACAACAAAAATCCCTGACCTAGATGGTGTCACTGGAGAATTCTATCGATGGTTCAGAGAAGAACTGACACCATTCCTACTCAAACTATTGCAAAATATAGGAAGGATAGAATCCTCCCAAATTCATTTTATGAAACAAGCATAACCTTGATACCAAAACCAGAAAGAGACATCACTAAAAAGGAAAACTACAGACCAAAATCCTTCATGAACATAGATGGAAAAAATCTT
>NW_006921627.1:1300857-1304025 GCF_000298275.1 Orycteropus afer afer | reverse complement strand
GAAACTGTTCCCCTTGTGAGCAGGAATCAAACAGGGATGCCCTCTATCACCACTTCTGTTCAAAATTGGAAGTCCTAGCCAGGGCAATAAGGCAAGAAAGGGAAATCAAAGGCATCCAAATTGGTAAGGAAGAAGTCAAACTATCCCTATTTGCTAATGATATGATCCTATATATGGAAAACCCAAGAGACTCAACAAAAAAACTACTGGAACTAATTGAGAGATTTAGCATAGTTTCAGAATACAAAGAACATACAAAAATCAGTTGGATTCCTCTACACCAGCAAAGAGTTTGGTGAAAAGGAAATAAGGAAATCAATACCATTTACAGTAAATACTAAAAAAATAAAATACATGGGAATAAATCTCACTAGGGACACAAAAGACCTGTACAAAGAAAACTACAAAACACTCCTGGAAGAAACTCTAAGAGAGCTACATAAGTAGAAGAACATACCATTCTTGTGGATAGGAAGGTTGAACATTGTGAAAATGTCAGTACTACCCAAAGCAGTCTTTACATTCAGTGCAATCTCAATCCATATTCCATCAGCATTCTTTAAGGATATGGAAAAACCAATCACTAATTTTGTATGGAAAGGAAAGAGACCTCTGGTAAGCAAAGCACTATTGAAGAAGAACAAAGTAGGAGGTCTCACACTCCTGGATCTCAAAACCTAACTATTGCCACAGTAGTTAGAACAACCTGGTATTGGTACAATGACAGACACATAGACCAGTGGAACAGAATTGAGAACCCAGAAATAGATCCATCAACCCATGGTCAGCTGATTTGGACAAAAGGCTAAATTCCATTAAATGGATTTCAAATGGTGCAGGCAAAACTGGATATTCATTTGCATAAAAATGAAACAAAATTCATACCTCACACACTACACAAAAACTAACTCCAGATGGATCAAAGACTTAAATGTGGAACCTAAAACTATAAAGTTTCTCAAGGAAAAAATAGGGGCAAATTTAGGGGCCCTAATTGATGGCATGGGAACTCTCGTGACATAATGCCTAAGGCATTTGACTGATAACCAGAAAGCTGGCAGTTCAAACCCACAAGCCACTCCTCAGAAGGAAGATTGGGCAATCTACTTCCGTAGTGATACCACCTCAGAAACCTGAGGAGGGGTTGCTTTGAGACGAAATTGACTCGACAGCATTGAGTTTGGTTTTTGTGGTTTTAATTGATGGCATAAATAGACTGTCAAGCATAACCCAAAATGCACAAACAGCAGAAGATAAACTAGATGAATGGGACCTTCTAAAAATTAGATTTTTATGTGCTTCAAAAGACTTCTCCAAAAGACTAAAAGAGAACCTACAGATTGGGAAAAAAATATTCAGCAATGACATATCTGACAAGGGACTTACCTCTAAAATATATAGAAAACGCCAACACCTCAGCAACAAAAAGACAAACAATCCAATTCAAAAATGGGCAGAAGACGTGAATGGACACTTCACCAAAGAGGATAATTCAGGCGGCCAACAAACACATGAAGAATATTCACAATCATTAGCCGTTAGAGAGATACAAATCAAAACAATAATGAGATACCATCTTGCCCCAGCACTAGTAGCAAAGTTCAGCAAGTTAGAAAATATCAGATGCTGGTGAGGAGGTGGAGAGATTGGAATTCTTATACACTGCTGGTGGGACTGTACAATGACACAAGTGCTGTGGAAAGTAGTATGACAATTCCTTAAAAAGTTGGAATTAGAAATACCATTTGACCCAGCAATCCCATTACTAGGTATATATCCTAAAGAAGTGAGAGCCAGGACAAGAACAGATAAATGCACACCCATATTCATCACAGCACTATTTACAATAGCAAAAAGATGGAAACAACTTAGGTGCCTATCAACAGAAGAATGGATAACCAAAGTATGGTACATACACACAATGGAATGCTATGCAATCCTAAAGAATAAATGCAGAATCTACAAAACACCGCATAACATGGATTAACTTGGAGGACATATGCTGAGTGAAACAAGTCAATCCAAGAAGGACAAATATTGTATTAGTTCATGACTGTAAAACGTCAACGAAAGTTTATATATGGAAGGAAACATTCTCTGTTGGTTACCAGTGGTGGGAAGGAGCTCTGGTAGCATAGTGCCTAACGCACTTGACTGCTAACCAGAAGGCTAGCAGTTCAAACCCACCAGCCACTCCTCAGAAGGAAGGTTGGGCAATCTACTTCCCTAGTGATACTGCCTCGGAAACCCAAGGAGGGGGTTACTATGAGTCGAGTCCGACTTGAGGACACATAACAACAACAACAGGGTGGGAGGGGGAGGAAACGCAGAAAAAATAAAACAAATTTTTTTTTTAAAAAAGGTTGTTTTGAGGATTTAATAAATATATATATTGTTGTTGTTGTTGTGTGCTGTCAAGTCGGACCCGACTTACAGTGATCTCCCTTCCACAAGCATGCATGCGTGCAACCTCCATCTCCTCCCTAACCAGTAATAACTTTGGTCTCTGTACACTTGCCTATTCTAGATATTTCATGTAAATTGGATCATACAATATTTGTCCTTTTGTGACACACTTACTTCACTCAGCGTGATGTTTTCAGAGTTCATCTGTGCTGTAGTATGTATGTATCCAGACTTCATTTTTCTTTATGTGTGTTGTTGTTAAATGCTATAGAATCAGGTCCAGCTCATAGCAACCCTATGCACCATCCTCACAATCATTACTATGTTTGAGTGAATTGTTGCAGCCACTGGGTCAGTCAATCTTGTTGAGAACCTTTCTCTTTTTTTGCTGACCCTCTATTTTACCAAGCATGATGTTCTTCTCCAGCAACTGGTCCTTCCCAATAACATGTCCAAAGTATGTGAGACCAAGTCTTGCCATCCTTGTTTCTAAGGAGTGTTCGTGTTGTACTTCTTCAAGATAGATTTGTTCGTTCTTCTGGCAGTCCATGGTTTATTCAGTATTCTTCACCAACATCATAATTCAGTGGCATCAGTTCTTCAGTCTTCCATATTCACTGTCTTAGCTTTCATATACATATATATATTTAAAACCTCACTGCCATCGATTTGGTTCTGACTCATAGTGACCCCTCCTTGGATTTTCAGGGTACTATCTCTATGGAAGTAGATTGCCAAATCTTTCTTCTGAGGAGTGGCTGG
>NW_006921627.1:1298176-1300314 GCF_000298275.1 Orycteropus afer afer | reverse complement strand
TAACTTTCACAATAACGGACTAATACAATATTTGTCCTTTTGTGACTGACTTATTTCGCTCAGCATAATGTCCTCCAAGTTCATCCACGTTATGCGGTGAACCACCAGCCTTCTGGTTAGCAGTCAAATGCCTTAGGTACTGTGCCACAAATACATATATTAAGCGATTGAAAATGTCAAAATGCCATGGCATAGATCAGCTGTTATCTTAGTCTTTAAGTGACAACTTTGCTTTTTAACCCTGTAAAGAAGTTTTTTACAGCAGATTTGTCCAATACAATATGTTACTTGATTTCTTGACTCCTGTTTCCATGGGTGCTGATGGTAGATCCAAGTAAAATGAAATCCTTGACAGCTTCAATCTTTCCCCCATTTATCATGATATTGCTTATTGGTCCAGTTGTGAGGACTTTTGTTTTCTTTACGTTGAGGTGTAATCCATACTAAAGGCTATAGTCTTTGATCTTCATCAGTAAGTGCTTCAAGTCCTCTTTGCTTTCATCAAGGAAGATTGGGTCATCTGCATATTGCAGGTTTTAAATGAGTCTTCCTCCAATCCTGATGCCATGTTCTTCTTCATATAGTCCAGCTTCTTGGATTATATATGCTCAGCTTACAGAATGAGTAAGTCTGGTTAAAGAATACATCCCTGATATACACATTTTTCTTGATTTTAGACTATTCAGTATCCCTTTCTTCTGTTCAAATGACTGGCTGTTGGTCTATGTGCAGGTTCCACATGAGCACAATGAAGTATTCTGAAATTCCCATTCTTTTCAGTGTTATCCATAATTTGTTATGATCCACGCAATTGACATTGAAGAGGAACAGTATTAAATTCATTGTCAGAACATTTCAATATCTATCCTGAAGTATAGTGCTGTCAGTGATAGGATTATAACCATGTGCCTACAAGGAAGATCAGTTAATATGAATGTTATTCATATTTACTCACCAACCATTAAAACCAAAGAAGAAGAAATGGAAGATTTTTACCAGCTTCTGCCATCTGAAATTGACCAAACATGAATCAAGATGCATTGTTAATTACTGGTGATTGGAATAAGAAAGTTGGAAACAAAGGAGGATCAGTAGCCAGAACATAATGGCTTTGGTGATAGAAATGATGCCAGAGATTGCATGATAGAACTTTGTAAGACCATTGACCTATTCATCAGAAATACTTTTTTCAACAGTATCAACAGTGACTATATACCTTACCATGTGGAATACATAGGAATCAAATTGACTATATTTGTGGAATTAGATGATGGAGAAGCTCAATATCATCAGTCAGAACAAGGCCAGGAGCTCACTGCACAATTGCTCATATGCGAGTTTAAGTTGAAGGTGAAGAAAATTAAAACAAGTCCACGAGAGCCAAAGTATAACCTTCAGTATATCCCAGCTGAATTTAGAGACCATCTCTAGAATGGATTTGATGCGTTGAACGCTAATAACTGAGGACCAGGCGAGTTGTGAGATGACATCAAAGACATCATACATCAAAAAGAAAACAAAAAATCATTAAAAAGAAAAGAAATAAAAGACCAAAATAGATGTCAGAAGTAGCTGTGAAACTTGTTCTTATCCAAAAATTCATCTGTTTGTGCACATTTAGGCTGTTTCCACCTTTTGGCTATTGTGAATAGTGCTACAATGAACATTGATGTATAAGTATCTGTTGATATTCCTGTTTTCAATTCTTGTGGGTATATATCTAGGTGTAGACTTGCTGGATCATATGGTAGTTCTCTGTTTAACTTTTTGAGGAACTGCTGAACTGTTTTCTGTAGCAGGCTGTACCATTTTATACTCTCTCCATCAATAAATGAGGGTCCCATACATATTTTTCTTTTAAGAATACATTGTGGATAAAAGGAGAGGATCTGTGCATATTAATACAAGTTTTTTACCAGTCGCTTGTTGAGTTAATGTGTTTCTGAAAGTTCTGCTCCCTTTCTCTATTCCTGGCTAAAACATCTACAAAGATGGAGGCTTATTCTACTGTCTCTATACTAAAGAGACTTCACTCCCAGTTGTTGTTGTTGTTAAGTGCCGTCGAGTCGTTTCCGACTCATAGCGACCCCATGCACAGCAGAACGAAACACTGCCCGATCCCGCACCAGCCCCACAAT
>NW_006921627.1:1288090-1293638 GCF_000298275.1 Orycteropus afer afer | reverse complement strand
GGGCAATCTACTTCCGTAGTGATACTGCCTCGGAAACCCAAGTAGGGGTCGCTATGAGTCAGGTCCGACTCGATGGCACATAACAACAACAACAGTTGAAATTCAATGGTATTCTACTGGCTTTTCTCCATCTCTCTCTATAGTAACCTCTTTTGTTTTTGGTGGTTGTTTTAGGGCTTCAACCAGATACATCTTCACAGTCTCCAGATCAAGAAGTTCTATTAAAAGTTAAAACTGAAATTGAAGAAGAGTTGAAATCTTTGGACAAAGAAATTTCTGAAGGTCAGTTTATTATTTTCCTAGTTAATTAGTAGATTTAGTTTTGGTGTAGTTTGATTATTGTCATTTAAACTTGGTTTTTACAGGAGGGTATTCTCATTCAGTATTACACATTTCATTGGTATTTGATTATAATGGTGAGACTGGAAGGTAGCCTTTTTCTTTCCCACAAAATATGTTTTTGTAAGTTTCCCAACTCTTTCTGGTGTTAAGTAATAGACTAAATGATCATTGCTAAAGTTCTTTCCTTTCAGTTTGGTTTGATGTTGACATCTCTGTGTGCCAATTATCACATGTCATTCTTGCATGTATAAATGGTATTTTGTTGTTGTTTGCTGCCATTGAGTCAGCTCCTAACTCATGGTGATCCCATATACAATGTGATTGGATCATTATGATCCATAGCATTTTCATTGGCTTGTTTTTCAGAAGTAGATCACCAGGCCTTTCTTCCTAGTCTATTTTAGTCTGGAAGTTCCACTGAAACTTGTCTAGCATCACAGCAGCACTGCAAATCTCCACTGATAAATAGGTGAGGGTTGCATGTGAGATGCACTGGCTGAGAATCAAACTCTGGTCTCCCGCATGGAAGGTGAGAATTCTGAATAGACAGTTGTTAACATTACATCATAAGCTTTTTTTTTCCTTTTAAAGTTTTCAATCTCCTAGAGTGCTTTATTATTCCTACCAAAGGTCAAGAACTGGAGGCCATGGCATAAGCTTTTTAAATAGTTACAATTTTACATTCATTTCCATTGATTGACTGAATAATAGTTCCTCATTTGTTCCCCTATTATAAAGGGGAGCATTTGGATTATTTCCTTTTTGCCTTACATAAGTAACACTTATGTTCACAAAAATTTGGACACAAATGTTATAGCTCTATTTTTATATATTTCACATACCATAAAATTCACCCTATAATTATTTTGTTACAAAAGTGATTGATAATTCTTGGAATTAGATTCAACTTCATGGGATTAGATACAAATTTATTTGGATTATCTGCCTTGCATCTCATTTGTATTTTAGAACAAAATTGACTATGTTTCTTCTTTCTACAGTTACACAATGCCTAGGCTTGTATAACATAGAGTTAGGAAGCAGATGAGGTTGGTAGATTGAACTGAAGAGAGATAGGATATGGTTGCTTCTCTTCAGTCTTCAACTTTTGTCCTTACTGTATAGCCTTCACAGTTACTAATTTTATCCATGTGCAGGCATACTGAGTTTGAAAGGAAAAGTAATTGGTTATTCCTCTATGGTAAACTGATTAGAATCTGGTTTAAGAAGTGCCGCATTTACAAAGGTGAAAACAAAACCTTATAGATTATTAAGAGAAGGATGATAGAGCCAGGAATTGCCTCTCATTTATCGTGCTTATACAAAATTCTAAGGAGCTGTGGTGGTGCAGTGGTTAAAGCATTGGGCTGCTAACAAAAAGGTAGATGGTTCAAATCTACCCGCTGCCCTACAGGAGAAAAATGAGGCAGTCTGCTTCCTTAAAGATTTATAGCCCTGGAAACATGGGGCAGTTCTACTCTGTTCTGTAGGGTTGCTGGAAGTCAGAATCGACACGATGGCAGTGGGCTTGGGCTGTATTAAATTGGTCAGTAGTACTACATGGAATTGCTTATTTTTCAACATGCTAATTTAGTCTTTTTCTTTCCTTAAAACTAAGTTTTCCACCAAATCCTTTACTATTTTAGAAAATAATACCATTAAATTATTTTTCCTTATCAATTTTTGTGTTACAGGACAGATTAGTATCCATAATGATTATCTGCCATTTTTATGTGGCTTGTAACTATTAGTTTGTTCCCAGTAGTAGATGTCTTAACCCCCTGGACTCTTTTAGCACAGCTTGTAATGTTGTTTGTTAAATTAGCTTTTTCTTTTGCTCTGTCTTTAGCCTTCACCAGCACAGGCTTTGACCGCCATACTTCCCCAGTGTTCAGCCCTGCTAATCCAGAAAGCTCAATAGAAGACTGCTTGGCCCATCTTGGAGAAAAAGTGTCCCAGGAACTGAAGGAGCCTCTGCATAAAGCATTGCAAATGCTCCTCAGCCAGTGAGTTACCATTGCTGAGTAGGAATGCGCTGCTCTAAGTAGTCTCTGGACTGCTCTTGCAGCGCTGGATTAGTTAAGGCTTTGTTTTAGGTGAACGGTGTCACTTCTTTCCTCACTTATTTTTCTTCACTTTCATTTTCCCAAAACATCTCTGTGGTTTTGAGTGACAGCTTTGCATCAAAGCAGTGATTTAGTTGTTCAGCATGCCATTGATAATTTTTATTTACTTGTTTCAACAAATGCTTTTACTGAATTATAAATCTAAGCTATTTAATTTGTCCTAACCACTTCTTTTACCGTTCTCTGGCCCACATAAATATAATGGCTAAGATTTTATATGTTACATTGTACTATGGGATTAACATTATATCTGTATTTTAGTTATCCCAGATGTTGCTAAACTTTGGGATTGCATATCTGCCCATATAACTACTTCCACCTTCTTATAGTGGGAACTTAGCTCCTAGGTATGGTTTTGACAGTTAAAGCTAAAGGCAAAAAGCAACAACCAAGTACTTTATTGTAAATCTCAAAAATACATTTCTTCTAATTCTTTGCTGAGACTCATTAAGAAATTGATGTGAATTAGAAAAAAAAAAATTTGTCTTAATAAAGATCAATAGCTTTCTAAAATATGCCTTCCTTGAAAGGGTCAAAATTCAGATGCCAAAAGACTATTATTGTAAGGTAGTTCCTTGCTTTCAAGCAGTTAAAATTTATAGTTTACCATTTGTTAGAAGGAAGTAATTTGGGTTTTAAGAAAATACAATATGTTTCTGCATATACTGGTGAATTGAACAAATGTAAAAATTTTAATTAACATTTAGGAAAGAGTAGAATGACAATCATATTTGGACTTCCTTTATCTTAGAAAAGTTTAAAAATCAATGTGGAGAGAAGAGTACAGGTGTCAGAAAAAACTTAAATAGGAAATTCAAGGTTATAGCAGTGGTTTTCAAAAAGTGTTCTGTGAGCCTTAGAATTCTGCTGAGTACCTTAGGGGTCCTTGAAGAGGTGAAGGCTCTGTTGAGTAGGTGGAGCTTATTAAAGCCTTTTCATTTTTCAACCAGAACAGGTATACTTTCATCTATTTTATATATTGAGATTTCATGTAAGATTTGAAGAAAGAAATATGCTGCTTTATATGAAAAAGAAAAATAAACCTTTTAAAAACTATTGGGATTGGGAGTAAATTAACTAAGTGAGAGATCTAAGGCAAAAAATTCTGTTTCCAACTTTGATATAGACTTTCTGGCTTGGAGCAAATAATTTTATTCTTTATATCTCAGTTTTCCCATCTGCTAATTTTAACTTTACTGATACATTAGGAGTTCTTTAAGAACAGTGTTACACAGTTAATATAGCAAAAAAACTCAGTATTACTGTTTTTACAGTCTTTTTTATAATCTACAGGAAAAATTGGTATCTTCTCACTGCCAAGTAAATTATACTTGAAAGAAAATTGTATTGGATGAGTATTTATTTATTTATTTATTTTCCCAAACTTTGAATACCAATATAATTATTTTTGAAATTGGTATTTCTTGTTGCATATCCCAGTCAGATTTATTTATAAGTAATTTTTTTTCTAGTTTTGAAAGTTGTTGCTTTATTACTAATACCTTACAAATAACTGATTATGAACTATAAGTACTATGAATTTTGAAAGTACTATTTTTTTAAGGTGGAATATATCACCTAGCCTTCAAACTGTTTTGTTAAAGAAATTAATCCTGAATTCCTTGTATAGAAGAACACCAACAGTTTCTTCTCTTCTCTATTTTAATATCTCATTAGGTAGGGGCTGATCATTGAGCTACTTACTTTTCTATGCATTAGATTTCCTTTGAATGTTTAATATACTGGATTACTTATGTGCATATATGTGTGTACATATAACATTTCAAGTTATATTTCGTTCTGAAGGATGCTAAAGTTTAGCCTGATAGACAAACTACGAATAAGGACTACTGTGACCCACAGCAGCATGACACAGTTCAGGAAAGGAAGTGAAGGGACTGATATACGCAAGTAAAGCTTCAGGGAGAATATAGGTAGGTAGACTATATAGTATCTGCTGAACTTCAGGTTTTACAAGATTCTAGCATTTAGCACAAATGTTGTAAAGTATACTAAGGTTATTTTTATGGAAATGTAATATCAAGAAAGTAGTGCATAACACCTTATCATTAAAAAACATCATCCCTTTAAGCATCTCTCTACTATTGGTTTGATATTGATTTGTATAAAAAAAAGATATTCATGTCATCAGAACTGTTTTCTATAGTATCTAGTCAGCTTTATCCAATAGAAATATAAGCAACATGTATAATTTAAAATTTTCTAACAGCCCCATTAAAAAAAAAAGGTAAAAAAATAAACTTTTTAAATTTTAATAATATTTTTACTTACTCCAATATAGCCAAAGTACTACCATTTCAACATGTGATCAGTATAAAAATTATTAATGGGATATTTTACATTCTTTTACTCTCACTAAGTCTTTGAAATCTGCTTTCAGTACGTCATTAGCCACATTTCAAATGTTCATTAGCTGTTTGTGGCATGTGTTATTAACCTAACTTGAATTGGGAGCAGTGTCACCTTTGGAGTCAGAATGAAATGACTGTAAATTCCTACTCAGTTGCTTGTCAGTTTTGTGGGCTGGGATAGTTTCTTATCTTTTCTGGGTGCTCAGAACAGAAAATGCCTTTGGAAAGAGATTTTTCACTTCTATGTAAACAAGACTCCTCCCCTTCCTTTTTACACATCTGTTAATACCTTGCCAAAAAATGGGGAGAGGGGTTAAATTTTATTAAATCTATTATCCAAATATTGATGCTTGTGTCACTTGGTATCAATTTTTTTTCCCTTAATTTGTGCATGAAATCAATACTTAGACTATAGTACTTCAAGTCACTCAACAAGTTAGTGAGTTTTGTTATATTAATTATATGAGTTTTTGATTTGACTAGGATTTACATGGGAATAATCACAAAGGATTATCTTTCTGCCTGCTAGGATTTTATATCATAAGATGTTCAAAATGGAACTCTGTTTATTACCCTTGTTTATTCCAACTCCATATATCCTCAGCTTGAAAAATCTTCCAGGTGACATGTCTCTTTAGTTTTTAAATATTTTGGATGATCTGCCTTTTTAAAAAGTTCAAATTGTAGTTTATATATATTATATATATA
>NW_006921627.1:1270957-1287990 GCF_000298275.1 Orycteropus afer afer | reverse complement strand
TTAATAAGATAGTTTTTGTTAAAAGTGTTATTTATACTATATTTTCTGTGTTGCAGTTATTTATCTGCTACATAGAAATCCTACCAAAGAAAGTACAAAAGTATTTATTAGAATAAGTATTTATCTTGTTATATTACTAAGTGCTCTCCCAAATGGTAGCATGTATCTTAGCCTACAAAAAGTACTTAAAGAAAAATGTATACTAAGTGCTAAAAGCCACATATTATCCAAAATAATATGTTTTGTTTCTTGAGCAAAAAGTTCAACAACATAGTAATAATTGTATATTTATTCCTCTAGAGATACAGAATTTTCCTTTTTTGTGACACAGACTTTTTAAAAAATCTCTACAGGCCAGTGACATATCAGGCATATCGGGAATGTACACTGGAGACTACAGTTCATGCCAGCGGCTGGAATAAGGTATTAACCAAATTGTCTTTTTTCTTAGAAGATTTTAGTGTGTTAATGATAAAGTCTAGGAGAAATTGCTTACATTATACAACAGAAAATAAGTAGAGCTCATTATTAAGCATATAAATAAACCCAGCTATGTTAAATGGATTATTTTATTAATGCTGAAAGGTTCTGCCTGGCCCCAAAATGCATCTCCCGTAATAAGTCACCCTTTCTTTCTGTCTGTCCTGAATTTCCCATAATTTTTTCATTTCTCTGTATTAGATATGATATTCATCTCCAGATAGTTATTTGTTAAAATATGCATAAGTCTTGGGGGAAAAGAATAAGGATTTCAGTTGGGAAACTGCCTCTTCTGATTCTCTTAAATGAATAGTGCCATTTATGTTTTATAGTTTATAAAATATCTTATTTCATCATCACAACCATCCATTGCAGAGGACAGAATGGATTTGATTAGCTTTAGTTTATTTATTTACTTCCTTAGTTCAGTGAATAATTAGAAAATCAGAAAAATTAAATGACTTGCCTAGGACCCCTTGACTAGTAAGTATTGCAACCAGCGCTAGAGTTAAGATCTTCTGATTCCAGTTTCAGTGTGTTTTCCCACTAAATCATCCTGATCATCCATTTTCTCAGGCTGTAATATCTACTTATCTTGAAAAGGCAGAAGGGCTACAGAGATGCATTTTGTTGGGGTAACGTGGATAACGTAAGGGTAACATGTAGGAGCCCTGGTAGTGCAGTGGTTTACCACTCTAACTGAAAAGTCAGCTGTTCAAATCCACCAGCTTCTCTACAAGGGAAAGATATGATAGTCTGCTTCCATAAAGATTTACAGTCTTGGAAACCCTATGGGACAGTTCTACTGTGTCCTATAGGGTCATTGTGAGTCGGATCACCTTGACAGCAGTGAGTCTGGGTTTTTTTTTTTTTAAGGAAGTGTGGCCCTTAATGACGTGATGCTAGGGATAAGAAAAGTCAATAAAATTATTTTACAAATAGCCACCTCTACCCAGAATTGTTTATGAGTCAGACCACGTGACCTCATGTACCTAATTGGTGTATATTATTTTTCCTCTCCTTAATATAGTCTTTGGAGACATTGCAGCATAATAATTAGTAGTATAGGCTTTAGAATCAGTCTTGTTTTGAATGTCTTCTGTACCACAGACTCGATGTCTTTGGCAAGTTAATTAAGTTCTTTAAATGTTACTTTTCTGAACGTTTCATATAAATGTAATCATATAATATGTGGCTTAAGTCTCTTTATTTGTTAGCTTAAGTCTCTTTTATATGTAGTATTGCCACTCTCCCTACTCTACTTTTCTCCCCTTTTAATTTACTAATAAGTTGTTTATCCTGTAAAATTTCCTATCTTTTGGATTTTGTTGACTATATCCCTGATGTGTCACTTAACAGTTTCTTCTGTATCTATGTTATCTTTCCATTGGTAGGTAGATGTAGAAGCCTGATCAGATTCAAATTTAATGTTTTTCACAAGAATACATAATTGGTGGTATTCTGGTTTTCATAGCACATCACACTTGTTAGGGGCCGCCAAATCTGTTCCAACTCATAGCAACCCTGTATACAACAAAATGCTGCCCAGTCCTGAGCCATCCTCACAGTCGTCACCATGTTTGAGCACACTGATACAGCCACTCTGTCAATCCATCTTCCTCTTTTGTGCTGACCTTCTGCTTTGCCAAATAATATCTTTCTCTAGCGACTGGTCCCTCCTGATAACGTGTCCAAAGTACATGAAATGAAATCTCACTGTCTTTGCTTCTAGGGAACATTCTTCCAAGACAGATTTGTTCATTCTTCTGGTGGCCTATGATATATTCAGTACTCTTTGCCAACATGTTAATTTGTTTTTTAACACTGAATGGCCTACAATATCTTAATGTCTTTTAAATTATATTTTGAAGCAGACAGGTGAAGGATATTATTCAAACCTGATCAGTAAATTAGTACAGATAAAATTTGTAGGCTGTGACATTTATTAGAATTGTTAAAGTATAGGAGGGTAAAGTAGTAGATTAATGATCCAGAATGTAATTTGTCATTATAAATATCCATTGTATTGGGCAGGACTCATGGAGCTCTAAATCAGCATACTTTACTTCTATACCAAGCAAACTCAGGGCATTAGATAAGTATGTGGGTAAATGTGAGCCAGTGGAGTTAATCTCTCTTGATGGTCAAACATACCTTACCATTGCATAGCAAAAGCTACTGAACGAAAAAAAAAGAATTTATATGCATTGTGGGTATTACAATTATCTGGTAAGGAAGTAACTTAGAGAAAGGAATTTAAAAGATAAGACTATTTGGTTACTTTTTAGACTTGTTGTTGTTATGTGCCATCGAGTCGGCCCCGACTCATAGCGACCCCTTCTTGGGTTTCCGAGGCAGTTTTTAGACTTAGAAATGTGAATAGTGAGACCGCCTAGGAATTAATGCTTGGGAATATAGTTTTAATAATTTTTTTAATGATATGAGAGAGAGGGGTTAAAATTAGGTGTTAAGATGATATCAAATTCTTGTGTGTAGTAAAATACCTTATTGGTGGAGTTGAGGTATAGAAATAATTCATGAAACTTTGTGTATAGGCACAAAAATTAGAGAGCAAGTGGGTTTAACTGTTTAAAGAAAATAGTCTGAACTGTACTTAAAAGATCATGACCTGGAAGTCAGCATTTAGGTCCCTGGAGATAGTATAGGTCAAATAGATCAGCCTGGTGTATAGTACTAGGCATTCAGGAATTGTAGGAAGAATGAAAGGTAAAAAAGGAATCATCTGCCATAACATATGTCACCAAGGAGAAATTACCGACTGAACAGAAAATACTGTTGTTGTTAAGTGCCGTCGAGTCGTTTCCGACTCATAGCGACCCCATGCACAGCAGAATGAAACACTGCCCGATCCCACGCCAGCCCCACAATCCCTGCTATACTCAAGCCCATCATCGCAGCCACCGTATCAATCCATCTCCTTGAAGGCCTCCCCCTCTTTCGTCGACCCTCCACCCTACCAAGCATGACATCCTTCTCCAGGGAATGGTTCCTTCTTACAACATGACCAAAATAGGTGAGACGAAGTCTGGCCATTCTTGCTTCCAAGGAGCATTCTGGCTGCACTTCCTCCAGGACACATCTGTCAGTTCTTTTAGCAGTCCACGGTACTTTCAGCATTCTTCGCCAGCACCACAACTCAAAAGCATCAACTCTTCTTCGGTCTTCCTTATTCATTGTCCAGCTCTCACATGCATACCAGGCTCCTCAGCACTTGAAACAGTTCCTTAGCAGTTGACTTTCCCAATGCTACACGTCATCTAATGTCCTGACTGCTGCTTCCGTTGGCATTGAAAATACTAGTCCTCCCATAAAATGAAGTTTCTTTACTCTGGTTACTGGATGACAGAATAAAAAGATTCTGTAGATTCTAACCTGGAAATACAGTCAACAAGAGGAAATATGATTAATGTCTAAAATTAAGACAGGAATGAAAAATGCATCCCTTGATTATTATATACTAAAACTAACATATACAGTTTGATATGTGAAAGAGATAAATTTGGAACAAACCAAACCCACTGCCATCAAGTTGATTTTGACTCTTAACAACTCTGAAGCTGTAAATCTTTACAGAAGCAGAGTGCCTCATCTTTCTTCCACAGAGCAGCTGATAGGTTCAAACAACCAACCTTTGGTTAGCGACCAAATACCTTAACTACTACACCACCAGAGCTCCTTAAATTTGGAACAAAATAATACTATTTTATATAGCAAGTATAAAATTTTTGCAACTCATTTCCTCAAGAGGTACTAGAGCTTAAACATAAATAACTGTAAAATGTTACATGCCAGTGCATTAGAATGTTTAGAGGTGTAGAACATCCAGGACTTTGGAGTTGATACGAAGGAACAGCACCACCAACTGCCAACTAGTCAATACCAAATCATGGCAACCCTATAGGACAGAGTAGAACTGTCCCATAGGGTCTCCAATGCTGTAAATTGTTTTGGAAGCAAACTGCCCCATCTTTTTACTGTGGAGCAGATGGTGGGTTTGAAGTGGTGAACTTAGGTTAGTAGCTGAGTACTTTATCTACCACACCAACAGAGCTCCTTGATGTGAAAAATAGTAAAGCTAATTCACAAGCCATTCCTTAGTACTCCTACCAGAGGCAAAATATTTGGGATAGATGGAAAACCGTTTTCAGTTGTTTTCTTTTTAACAGTGTTCCCATTGTGGAAAAAGCCTAACAAATTTTTCTTAATAGCCCTCTTCCCTTCATTATTGTTAAGAAGGGGTTTTCAAGATATTTTGGGCTACAGTTCTTCTAGAATGTCCAAAAATGGCATTTATTGCATTTTTTCTTTCAGCCTTTAATATAGACTCGTTCCAGACTGCTTTTACTTAAAAGCCAAAGATTATTAATATGAAATATAAATTCATTGTTTTTTCTGTTTGTCATCTTCTGCAGAAATATTTTGTCATTCCTCAGTTATTACTTTGGCAGTCCAGTAACAAGGAACCGAAATTGGTTTAATTTCCTTTTGCATTCCTTTTCCAGTCTTGGAGAGACCTCTTGATGTTTTATACAAAAGAGATACATGCAGATGGTTAACTGAAAATACTTTATCTTTTCAGTATATAATTTTTAAAAAAATTTTTTTAGGAAGGCAAGTTTGTAAATCATAAATTTTGATGACTTTTTTGTATTATGCCATCACATTTTTAGATATGGGTAATACTGCCTCTCATTATAGGTTTTTGGTGACTTACATGACACCTCATAATTTTAAAAAATTCTTCTGGATAATGAAAGCAAATGATACAAAATGCAAAAAGTTAAGAAAGATATACAATGAAAAGAAAATTTATTTCCTACCCTTCCCTCCAGTTACCTAGTTCCCCTTCCTCATAGACAACCACTTTCAGCAGTTTCTTATATATTTTTCCAGAGATACTCTGGGTTTATGCAAATATTTTTATGTGTGTGTGTGTGTGTTTATTTTATTTTGTTTCATTGTCACACAAATTGTAGCATATTGACCACACTCTTCTCTATCTTGCTTTTTTCACTTAGTAATTCACTGAAGTGAATTGAGCCAATAAACGACCTAATTATTTTAAACAACAATGTAAATTTTACTGAATGACCAAAATTTTTTAACTAGTCCCTGTTGGATTTTTTTCTAGTATTTTGCTATTGTGAATAATACTTCAGTGAATTTCTTGTGTATATGTTGCTTCACATTTCTCTCTTTGTATGTATATATTTGATAAATTCCAGAAGTAAAATGCAAAGTCAAAGTATATGAGAAATTTTAAAACTCTGTACGTTTTGCCAGATTTTTCTCAATGGAGGTTTACACTCACCATAGTGTGTACGAGTGCCTATTTACTCATGTCTGCCAACACATTAAATTATTTTACAGGTGAAAAATGGTATCTCCATTTCATTTTTGTTTGCATTCCTTTCTTTCAAATGAGGGTAATTGTGTTTTTATGTTTAGGAGCCTTTTGTAGTTCTTTTTCTGTGAATTACTTGTTTTTATTCTTTGCTCATTTTTCTGTTGTTGTATTCACTTTTACTGACTTTTAAGAACTCTTTAACATTGATTTGTCTACATAGGATCTTCTAGGTTTTTTTAAAGGTTAAAATAACTTCAAGGTAAAAATTATACAATTAGAAGAATTTAGAGAACACCAAACTTCCCTCTTATGCCTTTATTTCATTCTTTCATCCTTTATTCCTTTGCTAGATTGAAAAAACTAAACTCACTGTTGATCTGACTCATAGTGACCCCTCCTTGGGTTTCTAAGGCGGTAACTCTACCAAAGTAGATTGCCCAATCATCCTTCCAAGGATTCGTACCACTGACCACCTAGTTAGCAGTCAGATGCGTTAGGCACTATGCCACTAGAGCTCCCTTTGGTAGATGGAAAGTAGAAATTTAGAAGTAACTGGTTAAATTATATGGGCTTGCTTTTTAGGATTCCTAAAATCTCATTTTAAAATATCTTAATATAAAATAGCTTTTAAAGGTGATGTTTTCGCTTTTAAAAATGTGAACTATAGTGGTTAGCAGTTTAAAGTTTTTATGTTTTAATTAGTTACGTGTGTTATTTTTGAGCAGGACATAAGGAAAAGTTACCAAATTTAATAAGATCAGAAATAATTTTTATTATACACAGTGACTTTTAAAAACTATAAAATTCTTAGAAGAAAACATAATAATAAATCTCCATGACTTTGAGTTAAATTATAAATTCTTTGATGTGACACCAAAAGCACAAGTGAAAAAATAGATATATTTGACTTCATCAAAATTTAGAACTAATGCCTCATCCAGAGCAAAGAAGAAGGGGAAAAAAACCAAAGATTCATGGAAACAATTAGTCATAGTGATGGGTACACCATGCGATCTGCAGTCTATATGACTATGAGACCAGAAGAACTAGATGGTGCCTGGCTACCACTGTCAACCTCTCAGAAGGGAATCTATGTAGGAGATCCTAGATAGAGAGGGAGAACAATGTGGAACAAAACTCAAAATCATTTGGGGGGAAAAAAAAGTAGGGGGGACGAGTTTTGCTGGTCTGATAGAGCCTGGTGGAACCACTGAGACTATGCCCCCTAGCTGCCTGTCAGGTCTAGAATTGAACCCACATCTGTGTCTTCCAGCCAAACAAAAGACAGGCATATAGTTGAACATTTACCTGAGGTAGATACACTCCTTGGAGAGAACAATCATGGGAGAAAGAAGGGCTGTTTTTGCACAGGGAGACAGTTCGGGGGGAGGCTTGCATGGAGGAATGGACACAGGGAAGAGGTAACTATCGGAAGGAAGTAGGAGGGGAGCTGTTGCATTGGGGTAAATTATAGTCAATGTCAGGAGACAAAGTGTGTGTGAACTGCTGTATGGAAAGTGAATTTGCTCTGTAAACTTTCACCCAAATCACACAAAAAAAGAAAAAAAAATTAGAACTTATGCACCATCAAAAAGTGAAATAATAATCCACAGAATAAAAAAAAATTGCAAATCACGTATCTGACAAAGGTCTTACTTATATCCAGAATTTATAAATAATGCTTATAATTTAACAATAAAAAGACAGATAGTATAATTAAAAATAGACCAAGGTTTTGAATAGACATTTCTCCAAGGAAGATACGCAGATGGCCAATAGGCACATGAAAAGATGCTCTACATTGTTAGCCATCAAGGTAATTGCAAATCAGACCTTCAGTGAGATACTACATCACACCCATGAAGAAGGCTAGAAGATAGGCAGTAACAGGTATTAACAAGGATGTGGAGAAATTGGATGTGTTGTTTTGTTCCATTTATGTGAAATGACCGGAATAGTTCAATCCATAGAGACAAAAAGTAGATTAGTGATTATGAGAAACTGGGGAAATAAAGGGAATAGAGAGTGACTGCTCCTGGTTATGAGGTTTCTTGTTGGAGTGTTGAAGATGTTCTTAAATTAGGCTGTGGTAATCACTGAACAAATCTGTAAACGTTACAAAGTCCCTGAACTGTATACTTTTAAGTGAGTAAATTTATGGTATAAAGCTGTGAAAATAACAAGGAGAAGTTCTCTACCTAGACAATTTCTAGTTTGAGTCATATAAAAATCAAATTAATTATATGGCAATCTGAAAACAGTCATATTTCATGAGCCCAATAACCTAAAATGCCATACTGGCAAATAATGTGTTTAGCAGAAAACCAAAATTAATGGAAACAATCAGTCCCCACGACTGGTACACCATCCGATCTGCAACCTATACAAGTATGAGACCAGAAGAACTAGATGGTGCCCGGCTACCACTGTCATCCACTTGGAAGGGATGTAGGAGATCCTGGATAGAGAGGGAGAACAATGTAGAACAAAACTCAAAATCATTTGGAGGGAAAAAAAAGGGGGGGGGATGGTTGGGACCAGGTTTGCTGGTCCAATAGAGCCTGGTGGAACCACTGAGACTATGGCCCCTAGCTACCCTTCAGGTCTGGAATTGAGACCACACCTGTGGTTTCCAGCCAAGCAAAGTTCAGGTATGTGAGTTGAACATTTACCTCAAATGGACACATGCCCTTGAGAGAACAATCATGGGAGAAGGAAGGGCACCTTATGCACAGGGAGACAGCTTAGGGGGCAGGAGAGTATGGAGGGATGGACACTGGGAAGTGGTACCTTGGGGAGGAAATTGGAGGGGAGCTGTTGCATTGTGGTAAACTGTGGTCAATGACATGAGACAAAGTATATGTGAACTGCTGTATCGAGAGTGAACTTGCTCTGTAAATCTTCACCCAAATCTAAATAAAATAAAATTAAAAAAAAATAATAATAATGTGTTTAGTTATACAGCTTAAATAGTGTCATAGTCTGAACATTTTTATTTATATAAAATTTCTGGTTCGGGTGTTATGGTTATTAACTTGAAAATTATTTTCTGTTGGGAGGTTTTTGATCAGTGATTCAATCTCTTCACTTCTTCTGGGTGTGCTGAGACTTTTCTATTTCTTCTTGAGTCAGTTTGTGTAGGTTGTGTGCTTCTAAGAATATGTCCATTTCGTCTAGGTTATCAAGTTTGCTGCCATACAGTTGTTCATATTGTCATATTTCTCTTTATTTCTGTCGAGTTAGTTGTAATATCCCCTCTTTCATTTTTTATATTGGTTATTGGCAGCTTTTCTCTTCTTTGTCAGTCTAGCTAAAGGCTTGGAAAATTATTTTCTGAATGATCAGAGTGATTTCATAATCTTAAATAGATATATTTTAAAAAGGACAAAAAATGTATAGTCCAGGAATATCATTAGTTTCAAACAGGTGATGAAAATTTATCTGTTATACAGACAAAATTAAAAAGCCAGTACCTTGGAGAAAAACTATATTCTTTTTAATTATAGGAATACATGAGGAATATTTATTTGAGAAAATTCAGATCTGTAAGAATAGAAAACAACCCAGAACTGTTATAATTGACTGCAAGTAAGAGAAATCCTAGCTAATAGTATCCTTAGTTGTATTCTTAGTTGCTTCAGCAATTCAGCAGTGCCCTTAGAAATTCAGCTTCATTCTCTTTCTACTCTGCCATACTAGCATGTTCGGTTTTTGTTATCATGCTTGTTTCCTAATTGCTACAAGATGACTGTTACAGCTTGAGTTCTCACATCTCCGTTTTTTGGGATAAAAGGGGTGTATGGGGAGCATCAGTGTGCTATTTCAAGTTCATCTTTTATTAAGAATGCAAAAGCTTTCCCAGAAGCCCTCTAGCAGACTCGTCAGAACTGGATTACATGTCAACCCCAGCTACAAAACAGGCTGAGAAAGCTAGATTTAGCAACAGGTAATGGCATTGTCGTAATTGACTTTAATTAGTCATCATTTATTATCTAAGCTAGGCACATTGTTCCCCTGAATAAAATCAAGACTCTATCAAGGAAGCTGTGTAAACCTATATGCAATATTCAGAACAATCCTAATAATAGTTAGTGTTTTATTTCCTTTATTGTAATAAAATTAAATGCCATGACATTGCAGCTGAGTATATAAAACAAATGCTAAGAATTTGTTTTCTGATTCTCTGACCTTTGCACTGAAGATTCTGGTGCCTCTGGTTTTGTTACGACAAATGCTTTTGGAGTTGACACGACGTGGACAAGAACCCTTGAGTGCACTGTTACAGTTTGGTGTGACTTACCTGGAGGACCATGCAGCAGATTACATCATTCAGCAAGGCGGCTGGGTATGAGCTGTAATGCATTTTTTAAATCTTTTCTTTAAAAAAAAAAAAATCAAGCTCCTTTGTTGTTATTGTTAATAGATTTAATACTAATACTGAATAACAATCAATAGAAAGGTAATTCATATAGTTAAATTAAAGTAAAATTACTAAGATTTTACTTGTAATAAATTAATGCGTTACTTTTAAATAGCTTTTAAATATAAAACATTCATGCATACAAAAATATATAAATAAGGGATGAGGAATAATAAAATCTTTTGTTTCAGTCTAAGAAAAGAACACAGGTAACACTTTTGAATCTGCTTATATGCCCTCCTAGATTTCAACATGCTTCTACCCACCCCGTTATGAATTTGGTGTTTTATTACTCTTTATCCACCTGTGTATCTATCTCTAGACCATATATTATTTTGCATATTTTTCAACTTTTGATAAATGATGTTAATATGTATTCTTAGCTTACTTGGTTTTCATTCAACCTTATATTTTTGAAATTCACCTGGATGCTATTTCTTAAGCTCTTTTTTATTATCTTTTTCCTAAGGTACCTTTTTAGACATTATTTTCCTAATCACCTTCCTTCTCCTCCTATGAAATTTTAATATTACAAATATATCATAATCTGTTTATGTACTATTTATGCTACTGAGTCTTCTAGTTTATCAATATGATATATCCTTTCATTTACTTAGATCTTTTAAAAAGCCTCAATGAAGTTTTAAATATCTTTCATAGAAGCTTATACATATTTAGTTATGTATATTCCTAAGAATTCTTTTTATTGCATTTCTTATATAGAAATGCAATAGGCTTTTCCATATTGATTTCATGTCCAGCAACTTTGCTGAACTCTCTTATTAATTATAATTATGTATATCTAGGTTCCTTTGGGTTTTCTACATAGACAACCATACCATCTATGAATAATATGGGTTTTTTATGATTATTATATCTTTAAAAAAATTTTTTTTATTGCACTAACCAAGATCTCTACTATAGTATTAATAGAACTGGTATTAGCAAGCTTCCTTTTTCTTGATGTTAAAAAAGAATGGTTTTAATTGTTTTACCATTGAGTTATATCAATATCAGTGAGTAAGGTTGGCCTGAAGTGTTTATTGTGTCTATGAGTGAGAGTGGCCTGTAATTTTTCTTGTCTGGATTCAGTATTAAGGCTATGCTGGCTTCGTAAAAGAATTTAGAGTTGGAGAGAGTATTTCTTCTTATTCTGTACTCTGGAATGGTTAGTGTAAAATTAGTGTAGAATTATTTGTACCTGCCTTACTATAATTTGCCTGTAAGACTGTCTAGTATTTTCATTGAGGAAGGTTTCTGTTTTTCTTTGGAAATTTTTATATTTTTCTAGTAGTATTTCCATTTTTTTCGCTAAGTTTTCAAATTTGTTGGCATAGAGCTTTTGATTTTGATGGGAGAGCACATTAGATTTTTATTTCTTAAATCATCTTATACTGTATCTTATTTTAGCAAACTTTTTATTTTGGAGAATTTGAACATATATGCTTGAATAGGATATTATAATGAACCCTCATCACTTACCCCAACAACTATTAACCCATTGCCAATCATGCCTTATTCACACCATTATCACTTCTCCTTTAATATTATTTTGAAACAAAATCCAGACGTCATATAATTTTACTCACAAAAATTTCACTATAGATCTCTAAAGGAGATGAGGGTTCTCTGTTTATTTTAACATAACTGTAATACCAGTATAACACCAAAATATAAAAAATATTTTCATGTCATCAAATATCCCATCAGCATTCAAATTTCCAAATGTCTCAAAAATGTCCTCTCTTTTAATCTCTACAACATATGGAATGATACCTCCATTTTCATTCCTAATATTATTAATTCCTTTCTTTTGTTTATTTTTAACATGCACAGATCCTAAGTATTTCGTTTGTTGAGTTCCGACAGTTGCAGATACTGGGTAACAACTATCCAATGCAAACTAGAGAACATTTCTACCACTCCAGAAAGTTCCCTGGTACCCCTTCGTATACCTTTTCTGAGAGATGTGTCTAGTTTATAGGTATCTTCAAAGAACCAACTTTCATTTTTATTTATACTTTTATATAATTTCTATTATATAATTTCTGCTTTCATCTTTACCTTCTACTTTCTTTATATTTATTCATTTTTTTGTCAAACTTCTGAAGTTGTTTGGCCCATTTTCAGCCTTTTCTTTCTTGTCACAAGTATTTAAGGCTGTAAATTTTATCACTTTAGCTGCATCTCATAAATTTTCTTTACATAGTTTCTTTCATTTTGTTCAGTTTGTTCAGTTATTTTAAAAGTTTCATCATAATAGCCTCTTTGAACCTAGAATTACTTAGAAATATATTTTTGAGTTTCCAAAATAACTACCAAAGTTTGAGTGTTTTAAAATTGTGTTATGATTATTAGTTTCTAATTTAATGCATTTTTATCAGAAACCATGGTCATCATGCTACTGAGTGGTACTGAATCTCTGAAATGTATTGAAACTCACTTTATAGCCTTAGTACGTGGTCAGTCTAAAACAGAACAAAACAAAACAAAATATATGTAAAACCCCATGTGCTTCAGAAGAATGTATGTTATATTATTGTTGATACAGAGTTCTAATGTGGCCATTCAAATAGTCTTCATAATTATGTGGTTTAAATCTTTTATATTATTACTGATTTTTTGTCTAATTGACTTATTTACTAAGAGAGATATATTGAAATTTCCTACTATTGTGATAGATTTTCAGTTTTCCTTTTAGTTCTATCAGTTTGGGCTTTATATTTGCAGGTTATTTTGTTAGGCTACTACAAATTGTAAATATTCATTTTTCTTGGTGGATTGAACCTTATTCATTACAGTTATGGTCTTAGTTCCTAAAAATTTTTTTTGTCTTGAAGTCTGTTCTTTCTAATATTAATATATACACCCCAGCATTTGCCTCTAATCTTTTGTATCCTTTTACTTCAACTTCTCTTACACCAAACAGTTATTCATCATTTAACAAGTTATTGAGTACTATAAGCCCTGTCTTGTTCTAGATTCTGGGTAAATACCTGTGAGCAGAGAAGATTGTTAACCTGATAGATAGAATTTACATTCTAGGGGAGAGAGGCAGACAAACAAATAATTAAGATACACAGTATGTCATAAGGAGCCTTGATGGCACAATTGACTGCTAATAGAAATGTTGGTGATTTGAATCCATCAGCCACTCCACCAGAGAAAAGACATGCTGATCTATTCCTGTAAAAATTACAGCCTAGGGAACCCTATAGGGCAGTTCTGCTCTGTCCTGTAGGGCACTAGGAGTCAGAATCAACCGATGACATACAACAACAACAACAACATAGTTTGTCAGATGTGGATAAGTGCTATGAATTAAAATAAAGCAGAGAACTTGTATGGGGGTTGAAGTTTTTAATATGGTAGTCAGGGGAAACCACTGAAAAATAACATTTGGGCAAAGACATTGCTTAATTACCTCCCTGGTTTCATTTGTGCATTGTTTCTTCTCTTCTGTTTCACTCTTGCCTGGGAATTTCTCTTTCTTTGAACCCAGAATTTTTTTTTTTTTTTCCAGCTATGTTTATTGATTTTGTAGTACACATTATTGCTTTTTAGCCTCTTATGCATCTAGGGGTTAGAGCTTTTCATTTTTTTTTTTTTTTTAAGGGAAGTTTAAACAATACAGACTTTAATCTGGAACATACTAAATTTAGGTGCTTAGTAAATGCCAGTTGAGTGAGATGCTGAGCATTTGTCTTAGGAAAATAGAAATATTGTTTTAAGCTGTTTTTAAAAATAGGAACTGTGAAAAATTGTTATTTTCTTCTTATGTTAGTACTATTTTTTTCTTCTATTTCAACCAGTAGAGTGAATGATATGTGTGAGAGCCAGAGGCTACCGTAGGTTAATTTCCGCTTAGCCTGCATGGTGCCTGACCACAAAGGAAGAAGGAAAATGCAGGAAATACTATGTATTCCATTCTTGATTCTCAGATTTGTTATGATGTACTCCATCAAAGTTTGTTTGGTGATCATTTTTTTTTTTTTACAGAGAAAGTTAATATTTTATTCATCCCAAATATCTGTGTTAATAATAGAAAAGAGCAGTAATTTGGGTAATTAGTTCATTAATATTTAAAATATGTTTTTATTTTTAAATTTGTATGCCAAATTTGAATTTCATATTGTTAGATCTAAGCTTCCATTTGCTTATGTTTAAAATGAAGAGACTGCTTTATTGGCTAGTTGGTGAAGACTAGTTTGGCTAAAGTAATGTATCCTTTGATACAAGGTGTCAACATGAATCATCTTTAAGGTAATTTGTGTTAAACACTACATTGTCAAGGCTTAATGTCATCACACTACCCTTCCAGAGGTGAATCTTTTCTTTTGTTGAGGAAGGTGAGGTCCCTGCAGAAAAAGTTGTATGCTAAAAATGCCAGAGCAAATGATTATAGAACCAGAATTTTCACTCTTACTTTAGGGCTTCTCTACTACAGCAAAGGAATTGTCTCTTTTTTCTTTTTTCCTCAGTATGTGTTAGGTGTGGAATAGTCAATCATTGTTTATCTTTTATGCATTTACCAGGCTACTTGAAATCTCTGAATCTTAGTCAGCAAAGAATTTTTATAGATGGAAGAGAATGAGAAAGAATCTTCACGATGTTTAATGATAGCCTGAAACTCATTCCACATTATTTACTTATCTAAATAGTTTCCATTCAGTGCCCATGAGTTCTATCAATCTTTTTTTCCCTCTTCTTCTTGTAATTTATTTATTTATTTTACAACAGCAGAATTTATTTAGCTATTTCCTTAGCTAAATATGTACTACATGTACTTACTTTTTTTTAATGAAGAATTTTAAATTTAATTTCTTCCCTTCACCCAAGTTCATATGTGTTTAATCTTTAGTTAGTGGTTTACCCTCTTCCTCACCTACCCTTGGTAGCCATCAAAGAATATTTTGTTGTGAAACTCTTTTTTATATATATATTCTTAAATATGGTTTAATACTTTAATATTCTTCTCCATTTCTGTACATACAACACCAAGATTTTTACTGCTTAAGATCTCTCTGCAGAGGCTATAGAGAATGCAAAGGCTACGATTTTCACCCCCTCTTATTTATGTGTTTTAGGTGTAAGTTTAATACATATCAGTATATATTGGTACAAACATTAATATATAATGCAATATATATCACTGAAGAGAACACATGGATTAAAGAAATCCAAAAATTTGGCATCATTTCCAAACTTAAATAGTAAAAATAAAAACTACAAAAGGAGCTGCATACCCGAAATGTATAGTGTGAAACAACAAGCATATTCAAAAATGTAAATTTACATCCAATTTCTCTGGTCTTGTCATACCACGTTATACCCATTTACAATGGTAAAGCACTAAGGTACTGCTGTGAAGAGAGTATGTTTGCTTGCTCTTGGGTTTTCTGCAAACAGCAGAGCCCAACGCAAAAGCCTGTTCTGGTGAAGCCTCCTGTGTTGGTGAACACCAAAGAATTGACTCTTCTCACTGGGGGTTGAGACATTAGGTTACGCATCGACAGTCATTTGGACCTCAGAGTACAGTGTTAAGAACCAGAAACCTTACATTTTAAGACACTCCCTTCATTCAAGTGAAACAGAGGATTATTACAATGATAGGCAGGTCTGTAACCTGGGAACAAGGAGCTGGTTCAGACCAATAAAGTTATGAGTGATTGAGTCAGAAGTCAGTGAAGAGCAGCAGTCAGGCACTACGTGTTAAAACTACCCAATTTGAAAACCAAATGCACCCCACTACCCTAGTCAGTGTGGGGGTGATATCAATTGACTTTTTAAACCTTTGGTCCTTCAAAGCCCATTTGGTATGCTTTTTCATTGCTACCACTGGGCATATCCTACACACTTTGTTCACTGTCACCACCTGGGGCGCACCATGACCTTTCACATCAGCTGAATTCAAGTCCAGCTTATAGCCCGGCTGTGAAGCATAAGTTTCAGGGTTTCAGGCCCTCGTTTGGATCCAACATGGTTAATCCTTGGTGCCAGAAGCTGTATCCCATCCATTCCCACCCTTGCCCTTCCTACCCTACTCCCATAATTTCTCATATGAGAGGTGCTTGTAAGTCCCATATGTAAAACAGATGCTCCAACCCCATCAGGAAGTCAGGGGTTTATAATTACATGCACAGTCGTACATGCTTTTCTGTTGTTCCTGTGAAAAACCTTGCAGTTCATTTTATTAAAATCAAAACATTCACATAATCTCATGCCATCCAACACAAGGAAATACGACCACCTCCCCTTTACCAAGGATAGACCCAAGCAAAATAAAATATTCTTTAAACTTCTTTGCTTCCAGTTAAATTGCATGTTTTATTTCTTCCAATCCCAGCAAAAGCACAGAATCCCCATCATATCCATCCCAAAGTGGTTTCTAATAAGCTAAGATTATGGGAATCTTTGTCAAAGCAATTGATACTGAGGGCTTCCAAAACCTGGGCACAAATGCGTCTGTAAAACAGATGGAAAGACACAGTGCACTGGCCCAAATGTTTCCTAGGTCAGTTGTAACACTGCAATGCAATTTGCATCCTTGAAACTGACAGTCTGGAGGGGGAGGGGGTGCGAGGGAATGAAGTTGAGAATGCCTCCTATTGGCTCACCCTTTCAGCATTAACCAGAAACCTATGGGAGCTCTGGTAGCGTAGTGCCTAAGGCACTTGACTGCTAACCAGAAGGCTGGCGGTTCAAACCCACCAGCCACTCCTGGGAAGGAAGATGAGGCAATCTACTTCTGTAGTGATACTGCCT
>NW_006921627.1:1257505-1270857 GCF_000298275.1 Orycteropus afer afer | reverse complement strand
GCTGGCGGTTCAAACCCACCAGCCACTCCTGGGAAGGAAGATGGGGCAATCTACTTCCGTAGTGATACTGCCTTGGAAACCCAAGGAGGGGTCGCAATGAGTTGGGTCTGACTCGATGGCACATAACAAAACAACAGAGAGAAGTGGTTCCAACATTTCACCACATATATTTCTTCTTATGCAGTCTAAGCTGAGAATGCCATGTAAATGGGTCACTGTGAAATGTAGCAGTTTAAATTTTCTCCAATCAAAATAAGAACAAACCAGTATGATATCACTTCTATTAACTTTTGAAGGTTTATAGCAGTTAAATTATTTTTGCTTCTATGTATGAAGGTTAAAAAAATCATTTTTTTTCCCCCATAAAATACACAAGCAACCAATTTTCACCATCAAGTAAAAGTGGCTTTTAGGAACTTAGTTGCAGGCTGCTGCGCTGACACCATGACAAACCAAAGGGTAGGGCTGGGTCTGGTTTTGGTTTGGTTTTCTTTTCAATATCAAATGCTCATGGATTAAGTTCTGAAAATGTTCCAATTGTAAGGCAGGGATCTGTTTGGATTCCATCATGGGTGTGCTCCTTGGGTTGGATGCTGGAGGGTGAGGCATGTTTTGCTGGACCCATGTTGACTACCTAGTAGTCATCAAGGTCAAAAAATTCATCATCTCCTCCTTGATATTCCATTCCGTGGAAATCTACTTGGTACCGCAAGATACCTCTAATTCCACCAAATCCTTTCACAAACTGGGATCCTTCTTGTGACTTATCTGTGACAATTTCCAGTGTGGCTCCAAATTTTTTGTAGTAGTTAGCAAACCATTCTAGTAGGGGTATGCTTTCAGTCAGCTCATGTTCCTGTCCTGTCTCTTTGTCTGTGAAATGAGATTTATTCTTTTCTCCTTCTGGAGTTAGATAGAGAATTTTCCCCTTTTCTGTGCCTTGGCAATGAAGAACATATCTCATTATATCCAGATTTTCATAAACTATTAGAATCTCCACAGCTCCAATTTCCAAAGCCTTTAGTGTATCTTCAGCTCCAAAACAGTACTTGCCCATGTCCTGGCTGATTTATCAATGTATCACCCTATTAATTTCTTCTCTTGAATGAACTTCATGTTGGAGAGGACTTCAGTAGATAACTCAATAGCTTGGTTGAATCAATTTTCACCACCATAGGAGATATCAACTAATTTTAAAACTTCTGATTGCAACCTCTGATCAAACATACCAGATTGATTTAGTTCAGTTTTAAAGTCCGCTGATCTAGCTAAAATGAGACCAGCCATATTCACTTTGTTGCCTGAAATAAACACCTGCACAGGAGTCTCAGCTACCTTCTGAACATAATTATGTTGTTTTCCCATTCTTAAACGGGCAAAACACAAGGCAGACTGACCTCCTCTACCGTGTTTCTTTGGAAGATCCATAGTGAATTTGTGCAGGACTTTTCTTGTGTTTCCTTGCAGTGTCCCAAAAAGTGCACCACTACCATCTATTACAATGAAGCCAAACTTGCTATCATAGGAAAGTAGTGCTGTAAGAGCCTCTGTATGGAATCTGTTGTCACACAAATACAACGATGTATTAATTGGTTTAAATGGCTCAAAGTCAATGTTGACTTTCTTTTCCTTTCCTTCTTCTGTTAAAATTGTTCCACAGTAAACAACCAGACCATTTGGAGGTACTTTGTTGTAAAGTTTTGAGTCTTTGTTGTACAGATGTAATGGCTCTCAGGACTGAAAGGTGGTTTACCCATGACTTAATGTTAGATGCAGTTCCAAATTCATCTGCTAACATTTTTGACACTTGTGATATCTGGTCTTTGGAAGGAATGATCAGTGACATCATGCTTGTGCCATTGCCATGAGCCACCTCCAGACTCTTGATGAGCTTCTTGATCTTCCAGATCTCCACATTCGTGCAGCAGCACTAGCGTCGTCCGCCATCTTCTTGCCTCCTTGTGAAACTCTTTTCTTGACTTTTTATAATAGTAGTCTCATACAATATTTGTCCTTTTGTGAATGACTAACTTAGCATAATGGCCTCTTAGTTCATCCATGTTAGGATATGTTTCACAGATTCATCATTATTCTTTAATGTTGTGTAATACTCCATTGTGTGTATGTACCATAGTGTGTTGATCCGTTCTGCCACTGATAGGCATTTAGGTTGTTTCCATCTTTTTGGTATCATGTGTAGTGCTGCGACGAACATGGATGCGCATATATCTGTTTGTGTCACAGTTCATATTTCTCTAAGAAATATACCTAGTGAATAATTTTTTTAAAAAATATTTTTGTTCTTGTTGTTGAGAATATACCCAGCAGAACATAGACCAATTCAACAATTTCCATGTGTACATTTCAGTGACATTGATTGCATTCTTTGAGTTGTGCACCCATTCTTTTTTTCTGAATTGTTCTTCCCCATTAACATAAAACTCAGTGCCTTCTAGGTATTAGAGAAGAATCATTCTTATTACATGATGTTGCATGTCTGTTATGTAAGTTTGTATTGCTGCTTCTACAGGTAATGTGTTTGTCTTTAGCCATTCAACATGTCAGGGTAAAGCAAACTGTCTAGCTCACAAAGCAAAACTAGTTTTGAAAGCCTACAGAAAAGGAGGAGGTGATGGCAGCCCTAATCTGTTGAATGACTGCAGAGTGAAAGCATGTAGTTGATTAGGAACATGCAGGCTTTGGACGTATAGATTAGCAAAGGGAAAAATACAGTTGACCCTTGAACAGCACAGGTGACCCAACTGAATGGGTCACTTATACATGGAATTTTTTCAAGATAAGGATCTTGGAGAAATTCAAGAACTAATAGCCATTATACCAAAGGAATTAGCAGCAGACAATTTGATGGAGATGAGTGCTTCCATACCAGTGGCAGACAATGAGGAAGATGATGTAGAGAACCAGTGCCAAAAACAAATTGACATTAGACAGTCTAGCAGGAGGGTTCCAGTTATTTAAGACTGCTCTTGACTTCTTTTATGACATGGACCCTTCTATTAATACGAGCATTGAAACAAAAGCAAACAGTGGAAGAAGGATTGGTACCATAAGGAAATTTTTTTTTTTTTTTTTTTGTAGAGAAATGAAGAAGCAAAAAAGTCAGACAGAAATTGCAATGTATTTCCGTAAAGTTACACCAAGTGTGCCCACCCCTCCTGTCTCTTTCATCTCCTCCACTTTTTCTACCTCTGCCATCCCTGAGACAGTATAACCCACCCCTCCTCTTTCTTCTCCTAAGTCTGCTCACCATGAAGACATCGAGGATGAAGACCTTTATACACTTTTACTTAATGAATAATAAATCATCATCATACCATACAGTTAATAAACTGTGTCTTTGTGTGTGAAAATCTAATAATATGGCAAGAACTATTTTAATATTTTATTGTAAGCCTTCCAGTCAACAGTAGGCTATTAGTAGTTAAGTTTTTGGGGAGTCAAAAAAGTTACACATGGATTTTCAACTGCACAGGGGGTTGGCTCCCTTAGCCCCTGCCTTGTTCATGGATCAGCTGTAGTATAGGCAGTCCCTAGGTTACAATGGTCCAATTTATGGACAACTACTGGTTTGAACCAGTTCTGTCATGGCCTATGAAGTGAAACAGGAACAGACTGAAATATTTACAATTTGGGTAATTCATCAAGGTAACTGGAATACAAAAAATTATAGGTCTAAGTCCTGAAATGGGAGACTCAGAAAAGGCCTGCTGTTGTTATGTGCCGTCGAGTCGGACCTGACTCATAGTGACCCCTCTTTGGGTTTCCGAGGCAGTATCACTAGGGAAGTAGATTGCCCAACCTTCCTTCCAAGGAGTGGCTGGTGAGTTTGAACCGCCAGCCTTCTGGTTAGCAGTCAAGTGCCTTAGGCACTATGCTACCAGAGCTCCCTCATATATACATACATATTAA
Organism: Orycteropus afer afer; assembly: GCF_000298275.1. NCBI lineage: Eukaryota > Metazoa > Chordata > Mammalia > Tubulidentata > Orycteropodidae > Orycteropus > Orycteropus afer. The sequence continues at coordinate 1,266,927 of NW_006921627.1, read as the reverse complement.
ATATACCATACATTTGTCTGTCTAAAAATTTTAAATACATATTTTAAGTAATTGAACAATGAGTAAAATTTTAAAACCAAAGAATGAGGAAAGTTAAAATCTAATAGATTTAATGATTAATATTGTTGTTGTTGTTACGTGCCATTGAGTTGGCTCTGACTCATAGTGGCCTTATGTAGAACAGAACGAAACGTTGACTAGTCCTGTGTAAGCCTCACAATCCTTGCTATACCTGAGCCCATCATTGCAGCCACTGCGTCAGTTAATCTCATTGAGGGCCTTCCCTTTTTCCCTGACCCTCCACTTTACCAAGCATGATATCCTTCTCCAGGGAATGGTGCCTTCTGACAACATGAGCAAAGTAGGTGAGACAAAATCTGGCCATTCTCACTTCCAGGGTGCATTCTGGCTACACTGTTTCCAGAACAGATTTGTTAGTTCTCCTGGCAGTACTTTCAGTATTCTTTGCCCACACTACAACTCAAAAGCATTAATTCTTCTTTGGCCTTCCTTATTCATTGCCCAGTTCTCATAAGTATACAAGGCAATTAAAAATATCATGGCTTGTGTTAGGCACACCTTAGTCTTCAAAGAGACATCTTGGCTCTTCAGCACATAAAAGAGGTCTTTTGCAGTAGATTTGCCCAGTGTGATACTTTGTCTGATGTCTTGACTGCTGCTTCCATTGGTGTTGATTGTGGAAACAAGTAATATGAAATCTTTGACAACTTCAATCTTTTCTTCATTTATTGTGAGACTTCTTATTGGTTCAGTTGTGGGGATTTGCATTTTCTTTTATGTTGAGATATAATCCATACTGCAGACTTAGTCTTTAATCTTCATCAGTAAGTACTTCAAGTAATCCTCACTTTGAGCAAGCAAAAATGATGAATATTAAACTACTTAAATAATTTTCAAACATTGTAAAGTAATAGTTAATGAAAGGATGTGGGCAATGTAATAATAAATTAACAACAATAATAGGGTTGGGGACAAAATCTCAGATTAACAGAAATAAATATTAAAAAGGCCCAGAAGAATTATAAGCTTGTTAAATTTCTGATCTTTGGTGAACATTAGTAAATAAACAAGAAAGGAAAAATTCCATAAAATAAATAGAGAAAGATCAATTAATGGAGGTTATCATTAAACATCAGCCATTTAAGAAATTAAACACTAGATAGATTACCTAGAAATCCCTGAAGAAGGTGATAAAAACAAAATCCTACAGAAAAAAAGAGAATGCAGAAATCATAAAGCAAGATTCACCTATGAAAATAAGTATGAAATAATTAAATACGATTAAAAGATAAAAAAAAAAAGGATCTATGGTTGTGTAGTGCCTAAGGCATTTGACTGCTAATCAGAAGGCTGAAGGTTCAAACCTGCCAGCCACTCTGCCTAAGGAAGGTTGGGCAATCTACTTCAGTAGTGATAATCGTCTTGGAAACCCAAGGAGGGGTTGCTGTGAGTTGGATCTGACTTGTTGGTAGTGTATTGCGTTCCCGTTAGAAGATAACAAAGGAGCTCTGTTGGTATGGTACCTAAGGAGCCTTTTCAGGAGCCAGATACATGAGATTGGATTAGTGGCAAGACTGTGGAAAGGGACACACATTCAGTGGCATGATCAGCCTCCATCTTTAAGTGGGACACTACCATCTTTGAGCAGGGCAGCACTTTTTGGAAACTTTGCTTTAATATTGGTTTGGTCTAGAGCTGCTCTAACACAAAACACCACAAGTGGATGGCTTTCACAAACAGGGATTTATTCTCTTACGGTTTAGGAGGCTAGAAGTCCAAATTCAAAATGCCAGCTCTAGGGGCCAGGCAAAGGCTCCTTGACCTTAGGCATCAGCTCTGCCTCTTGCTCCCAGTCCACTGAAGCTGGAGGGTTCTCTTAACTCAGGCAGGTGCTAGCTTCTGAGACTGACAAACCCAAGGTCCACAAGTAAAATGGCACAGTCCTAAGATTATCAGGCAACACGGCAGGCTTCTAGTTCAAGTCCAGAAACAGTCTCAAGATCAGCAGACAACATGGCAGGCCACTGAGGTGAAGACTTGGCCAAATGCAGGATCCAGATGTGCCAAAAAGCTCAGAGACCTTTCTCAAAGCTGCTGCTTATATACTGGAAGCAGGCGACATCCCCAAGGCAGCTACTCAGCTGCTCACACTATATTCTACCATGGAGTTGATTACCAGTTTCATTATGGGTAATCACTACATCCAGCTTCTCAGCCACTCAAAACCAGACCCTGCCAAGCTGATACATAACCTTAACTATCACAAATGTTGTGTAATTCGCCCTCAGTTTTAAACGACTGAACCAACCCCTAAAACCAAAAACTAAAAAAAGCTCACTACCATCGAGTTTATTCTGACTCATAGCAACCCTCATTGGATTTCTAAGGTGATAAATCTTTATGGAGGTAGATTGCCCCATCTTCTTCCCACAAAACAGCTGGTGGGTTTCAACCACCACCCTTCTGGTTAGCAGTCAAATGCCTTAGGCATTGCATCACCACAGCTCCTTGAACCAACCCATATTCGCCACAAATTCTTCATCACAATAACCTTCACTTGTTGCACGTGCAGCTTTAAATCATTGAAAAGACTTGAAGGCTTTTCTTTCACTAAAGTGAGGCTAAATAAGAACTGTATGCACCTATTCTGACTGATCTACAGATTCTTAGAGTTAGGAACTGATCTCGTTCGTAACCCAAGGACTACTTATATTTTGTTTTCTGAATTTTAAATGGAAGTGGCTAGCAGATTACCACAAATTTGGTGGCTTAAAACAATAGATATTTATTGTCACTGTTCCGTAGGCAAGAAGTCTGAAATAAAGGTCATACTCCCTCTGCAGATTTTAGGGGAGAATGTTTCCTTAGCTCTCCCATTTCCTAGTGGCTCCTGGTGTTCCTGGACTTATAGCAGGATAACTCCAATCTTTGCTGCCTTCTTCACATGGCTTTCTTCCTGTGTCTGTGCTCTTTACTCTTCTTATAGGAACACTAGTCACTGGATTTAAGGCCTACCCCAGCTTAACTAATTACACCTGCAGATACCCTATATCCAGAAAAGTCACATCCTTAGGTTCCAGATGGATGTGAATTTTTAGGGGACACTATTCAATCCATACAGGAGTTCTGATAGCATAGTGCCTTAGGCACTTGACTGCTAACCAGAAGGCTGATGGTTCAAACCCACCAACCACTCCTCGAAAGGAAGATGGGGAAGTCTACTTCCGTAGTGATACTGCCTTGGAAACCCAAGGAGGGGTCGCTATGGGTCGAGTCCGACTCGACAGCACATAACAACAACAACATTCAATCCACGGGAGCTCTGGTGGTGTAGTGCCTAAGGCACTTGACGCTAACCAGAAGGTTGGCAGTTCAAACCAACCAGCCACTCCTTGGAAGGAAGATTGGGCAATCTGCTTCCGTAGTGATACTGCCTCGGAAACCTCAGGAAGGGTTGCTATGAGTTGGAGATGGCTGGAGGGCACATAACAACAACGACAACATTCAACCCATGAGAGCTCTGGTGGCATAGTGCCTAAGGCATTTGACTGCTAACCAGAAGGCTGGCAGTTCAAACCCACCATCCGCTCCTCAGAGGGAAGGTTGAGTGATTTACTTGCATAGAAATACCCCTTGGAAACCCAAGGAGGGGTTGCAGTGAGTCACAGTTGACTCGATGACAATGAATTTGTTTTTTTTATTCAACCCATAAGGAACTCTGGTGGCGTAGTGATAAGGCACTTGACTGCTAACTGGAAGGTCAGCAATTCGAATTCACCAGCTGCTCTATGGAAGGAAATTGGGGCAGTCTGCTTCCGAAAAGATTTATAGCCTTGGAAACCCAAATGGGGATTGCTATGAGCTGGAAGTGACTCGATGGCAGTGAGTTTGTTTTTTTGGTTTATTCAACCCACTGCCCTATAATAAATGCTTTTTGGAGTTGTGCTTATAGTTTTGGTTTTTCTGTGACTTTTTTTTGTGATTTTTGTTCTTTTTACCATATTTGGGATACCTTTTGCTTTGTATTAGCTTTGAGAATAGCACTTACTGAAGTTTAGAAGTAACATGACAGGTAACAAATTAAAGTGACCTCAATCTGGAGCTTCATTTTTTTAAATGATATACATTATTTTGCTTTAGTTACTTCAGCCATGAGCATTATTCCTCAAACTTGGATTTAGGTCATATTGTTGTTACAGCTTCTATTTAAAAAATCAGTCAATGAAAACCTTATATAGCATAAGGGTCCAATCCCAATCCCATTGTGCATGAGATTACCATGGCTTGAGGATGACTCAACGGCAGCTAACAACAGTCTGTACCTTAGATGTGAAAGACTCTTGACCTACTTCTGAGTATTCCTAATTAGCGATACTCACTAATGTGTGAAGATAGAATGTATTTCTATATGCCTTACATGGAATGTGGAAGCTGAGGCACCTGTTTCTGGAGGCAGCATTTATACACACCAAATCATGTTCTTCCTCTTGGTTTTTCCTTGAGAAGCAGAATAACCTAGTAGTTTATTCCTGTTTCATTATATAGCCTTAGGTGAATCATTTCCCCCTTCCTATTTGTCAGATTATTTATAAAGCTAGTTTCTAATGAAATCACTAAGTACCACCCATTTTACAAAGATCTTGTGAAAATTAATTAGTTAGCCTCTATAATGCTGTTAATCCCTTCAGAGATTAATTTTCAATACATGATAAACCTTAATTGATTGGATATATATACTAGGCATTATGCTAGATGCCGAGTATACAAAAGTTGAAAAAAATATCGGCCCTTCTTTTGAGCTCAGATCTGGTTGGGAGACAAAAACGTAAATAACCATATGTAGCACGTTAGGTACTGGGAGGTAGAGGAATGTTTAAACTGCAGTGAGAGGGCAAAAGGAAGGAGTGATTAATTGGGGTACAAGTAGAAATACAGATTCAATTACAAAACATATCTTAACTATCATTAGCAATTAGCTTTTCAGAACTAGAACTGGCATATACCTTTCTATTACTATCATTAGAGTTATAAGATAGGGAGTTTGGGGTCTGTTTGTTTCATGATTTTCTTTTTTGTTTTGTTTTCTCTCTCAGCCTTAGTGTTTCACTGTGGCCTTTTTAGCCAGAGAGTGGTGGGATGAAAACAGGATTAGAAATCACCAGATTTATTTCTACTTCCAACTCCACCAAATACTAGCCCTGTGTTTTAGGGGAGTTTCAGCCTGTTTCTTCAACTACCAAAAAAAGAAGAGTATCTTCTCTACCTCATAGACATTATGATATAAAAGTATTGTGAAAACATTACGTTTTTATAAGTGTAAAGTTTTCAGATATGTCTGTAAGAGTCTGCATTTGTTTTCTCTCTTCTTAAGTCCAATTGAAATTTCCTTTGGCTTCTGACTTTTATTTGCCCTGTAGCTTTGTCAGGGCACAGACTGGTTGGCATGCTCGCTGACTCATCCTTGTTCCCTCCCTCCTCTTTCATTTGCTGGGATTTTGTCACTACATTAGGAGTAAGTCTGTCTCCTGAAAAGGCAGCGCAAGTCCACTGTGGTAAGGCTTCTCTTTTATTCTCCTTTTGTCATGTACGAAACTAATTACTTACTCTGAAAGAGTTTGTTTTAGGTAACATAAAAGATTATTTGGGGAAATTCATCTAATGAATATCATAATATTTTAGTAGTTCAAATTAAATTAATTTTTGTCTTTTTTTCTCCTTGACTTGAAGCTTCTCATTTCTATTTTAAGAAGAGAAAACCTTAAAAAGTCTTGTTTTTATAAAACTAGGATTTTTTAATACTGTCTCTTAGAAATTTTTAAGTTAAGACTTTGTTAGAACAGAGTTTCACATGGTGGGAGACGACACTCTAGTCTTTTGAAATCATTTAAGTGGTTGCAACTGAAATTAATTTAGTGTAGCAAGGGTAAATACTGTTTCATGAAGTGTGTCTTTGTTAAGTATATGAGTGTGGTTATTTAGTGGGTTATGTTTAAGAAAATTTTGTGTGTGGGTCTTGGTCATCATGTTAGGTGGAAAATTACTTCTTTAGAATTTTTTTCATGCTCTCCGTTTTCTTCTGTAAGGTTAAGAGTGGTCTAAGACACATTTAGTTGTCAATGTCCTGTTTGAAAGTAGAAAAGCCGATACCTGTTTTCATTTATAAGGTGAATAGTTGAGAGAGAGGTATTGTATAAAGGCTGACAACTAATAGTAAAGATTTATGCCAGCATATTTTAGGGGAGATGAGTTGACCAGTGTCAGTGGACTTTGGAATTCTGCCAAAGGATCTTCAGATGGAAAAGTAAATCTGTAGAAGCTCATATCAGCAGCTATAATTCATGGAAGGTGAAATACTCCTTGAAGTGACAGAATAATTTGTAATTGACAAGAACTGAAAAAAAAACTAAAACCAAAAAATGCAGTGAATATAGACATCATGAAACAACTACTGCATTTTTGAAATGATTTTTTGAATGATTGCTGAGCTATTGTTTACTCAGTTCCTACCAACAAAACCAAAGTTACATTTATGTATTATAGAAAGCAAAATTAAAAAAAAAAAATGACAGTAATTGTCAAGATAAAGTCCTCTCTTTATTCTCTGTCTCCAAATTTTAGTTTTTTCATTTCCCTCTTTTATTGAAGAGTTTCATACACATACCTTTCTGACATTGCTTGAAGAAAACACAAAAAATAACCTGTTCTATTTATTTCTGATGATAAACTCAAGTGGCACTGTGATACAGTAGGGAAAGCCTTGGATGAGAATTGAAGAACTTTAGTCTAAAAGTTAGGATAGCATAGCTGATAAAAACATGGACTCTGGAGGCAAACTGCCTGGCCTTTGATCCCAGCATTCTTTCACAGCTTTATGACACTGGGCAAATTACCTTCTTTGTGCTTCATTTACCTCATCTGTAAAATGGGAATAATAATAAGACCTACCTCATAGGGTTGTTGTGAGATTTAAATACATTAATATATGTAAGGTCTTTAGAACAGCACATAGTAAGAACTATATAAAGGTTAGGTGTTTTTATTGATATGCAGTTTTTCTAGCAAGCTAAGGGACCTTGGGCAAGTTTCTTAATTTTTCTGGGCTTCATTATTAAAAACAGAAGAAAAAGATGTCATTTTCAGATTCATTTTTGGTAAACTCTGATGGTTGGTCCCAATTAGTTTTATATTTTTGAGCCCTTAAAGTTACTCCTTTGTGTTTTTTATATCAGTACAGACAAAGAAATAGATACTTCCAATAATATAAATAGTTTGTATTAAAAACAATTTAAATTGTTGGAATGACTCTAAGACTATTTGAAGATGTTATTCCCCAGTGTGCTAAGTTTTAGGTAAAGTTTTAGGAAAGGTATACCTAAAACAACTCTTATCTTTTTGTGAAAGCCTACCTTCATAAATGACAGAAATTGTCAAGATAAAGGCCTCTCTTTATGTTTTTGCTTTATATTAATTGATCCCCCTTGTAGTAGAAGTCTCAACAGTTGCTCCAGCAATAAAAATCTAAATGGTTGTCCGTTCTTTCTTTAAGACTTTTTACATAATAGCAAAACCTGTTTGGTGAATCTTCATTAAAATGTCACATGCCCTAAATACAGAAATAAGCTCTTAGGTAACCAAAAAAAGAAAAAAACCAAACTCACTGCCATCGAGTTGGATCCGACTCATAGCAACCCCTCCTTGGGTTTCTGCAGTATCACTACAGAAGTAGATTGCCCAACCTTCTTTCCGAGGAATGGCTGGTGGGTTTGAACCACCAGCCTTCTGGTTAGCAGTCAAATACCTTAGGCACTACACCACCAGAGCTCTGAGTTGTTGTTGTTATGTGCCGTGGAGTCAGACCTGACTCATAACAACTCCTCCTTGGGTTTCTGAGGCAGTATCACTACGGAAGTAGATTGCCCCATCTTCCTTCCGAGGAGTGGCTGGTGGGTTTGAACCGCCAGCCTTCTGGTTAGCAGTCAAGTGTCTTAGGCACTACGCTACCAGAGCTCTAAGTTAGGGAGGCCAAAAAAAGCAATTTAATATGAATTGGCTTTTGAAGCAATATATTACTTCAGAGTTTTAATTAATGACAAAGCTAATGATCTAAAATCTTGGATGAGATGAAAATGCCCTCTAGATGTGTAACAAAGGATGACCTTAAATCTTTTGTTGGCTTTGAGCTGTTAAAAATAGGAGGAAAAGACATTTGGCATTAGATTGCATTTGTTTGTTAACTTTTCCCTTTTTTCTTCATGGTGGAACTTTGAACTTTTCATTTCACTTGTTTTGGCTTAGAGCCCCTACAGAAAAACATAGCAAAAATCACCTTTCTGAGATTAAAATGCTTATCTTTTTTTGTTATGACTCTTTTTGTTTGTTCAGTTTTGTTTTTGTTTTTGCTTTTTTAATCAGTTTTTGTTATTAGAGGTTCTGGATTTAGAAGTTAAGATAAGTAACTTGTTGAGAATCCTTATCAGGAACATTTAGGAACTCTCTGACCCTTGGATAACCCTTCTGTTTGAACATCTGTGTAATTGTAAGGTTGCTGTGTGAATCCAACTGGAATGTACAGTTTTTGAAATGGCATGAAAATAGATTACAAAGTTATAGAGTGTGAACAGAGTGACAGCATATGTGATACCAAGACTAATAAAAAAAGGTGTAAGAAATTATATTCTTTATAGACTATCTCAGTTGGGGTGAGCATAGTTAATAACATTTTTGGGGTGTTTTAGATGAAAACTTTAAAATGTGAATGAAGGATTTATAATACACTAATTAAAATCACTTGGGGTGAGGTAAGAGATGTTCTTTGAATATTCTGCATAAACCTGAAATGCAAATTATTGAGAAAATAGGGTGGTCTGTCTTGGTTTTTGGGGTGGTACACAGTGATTGGCTTATTCAGTGTGTGTGTATGTGTGTGTGTTTCTGTATACATAAAAGATTATTAGTGGTTACCAGTGATAGGAGGGAGATTGAAAGGGGAAGCTTTTGTTTACAGGGCATTGAGTTTATGCTCATGGTGGTGGACTGTTTTGTAAAAGGATAGCAATAATGGTGGCACAACATGAAAAATACCATCAATGTTGCTGAGCTATAAATGTATGTTGGTGAATGTCTTGGTATGTATGTTTTCACCACAATCAAAGTAAAAAGAAAAAAAGAAAGGAGGTGAAAAAGAAGGAAAAACAAACAAACAAACTTTGGTTTTCAATAATGAAGAACAAGTTTTAATCATCATCAGTGTCACACCTTTCCTTTTATCTGCTCTACAGAGGTTTGAGGATAGAGGATTATATAGCTAGCTGTAGGTAGGGCCACCATGAGTCAGCATCGACTTGATGCAGTGTGTTTTTTTTTTTTTTTTTTTTTTAGGATTTGGGTGAAGATTTACAGAG
>NW_006921627.1:1234263-1256473 GCF_000298275.1 Orycteropus afer afer | reverse complement strand
GCCTGCTAACCAGACGGCTGGCGGTTCAAACCCACCAGCCACTCCTCGGAAGGAAGGTTGGGCAATCCTACAATCCTACTTCCGTAGTGATACTGCCTCGGAAACCCAAGGAGGGGTCACTATGAGTCGGGCCGACTCGAAGGCACATAACAACAACAACAACAACTTTGATTACAGCAGAGTTACACCCTTTTCCATTTAGCAAAGTATGATGCCTGGGTCCCACCTTCACAGATTCTGATTTAATTGTTATGGATTGCAACTTCAGTATAAGAATCCTGAAAGTTCCACCAGTGACAAATTAGACAACAAAATTTGAGGACCACTGTGTTATCTAATCTCTCCAACTGCATTACAGACTCCTTGAAAGCAGAGTTCATAATCTTACAATTCTGTATTCAACATAACAGTATGTACTATGAATTTACTAGATTGCTGATTATACTTTTCAAACCAACCCTAAACATAAAGGAACTAATTTGTTTAATTGTTTGAACTAAACAGATGTCAAAAATGCCACAATGACATGCAGATTTCTTGATAGGTATTATAAAATACAAAGAAAGGAAATGGTAGTTATGTGAAGTAGGGCTTAATCAGGAAAAACTTCTTGGAATAAGTCAAGGCTTGAAGGAGAAGTGATGGACATATATTGGAAAGCAGCAAGAAATTAGGTGAGTTTTGAAGTCCACCTTAGGTAGCTTGGAGAGGGGCCATGATTTAGAGTCCTAGCAAGAAAACTCTGCTAAGACATCGATGTTTCTTATATCTTCTGTGTTTAGGACATATCCCAAACTGAGCTTTGGTTAAGAAAAACAAGCTCTGAAACTAACTATTCAGGTCTGCTCAGAACTCTACTGAGTATCTTTCTCCTCTGTGTATAGTAGAAGTTGGAAAACAGATGTACTTCCTCTTCATAGAAGCTTGTGGGTCTAGCACAGCAGCTTGTGGTACACATTATGTTGTACATAAAGAACATTTCATCTGTATAGATTGGTGATTCCAAGGCAGCAGTCACACAAAAAGAGAAGCAACATCTATCTGTTCCTCAGTAGAAGAGACCTCAGGTTGAAGAACTGGACCAGCTTGTCTGAATTTCCAGGACTTTAAAATTAGGCATTAATATAATAAATGTATGTGGAATCCTGTGAGGCACAAAAAGAGTGGGGCTAGGCAAAGAACCTGACACAACAAAGAAGTTTTATAAAACATGTTCTTGGTCCCTAGGAGCTTATAGTTAGGGGGGATATAAAACAGAATACCATTTACTACACGTTTTATAGCAAAGAGGAACAGATGAATCCTAAAAGAGTTTAGAGGTAGTAAAAAGTGTTCAGAAAGGCAGAATTGAGGAGGGAATTCTGAATGGATGCAATGGTGTTGATTTGAGTCAAAAGATGGGAGATTGAAGTTACTGTTCAGCACCAGGACTACGTGATCCTGAACAACAAAACCCAGGTGCAGTTCCTGTTCGCAGAAGTAGAGAGATGAACAAAGAGCTGTACCTAACAGCACCTGAGAAATTAAAAATAGCTAATGTTTACAGCTTTTTTTATATCCAAAGATGGGACCAATTTTCCTATCACCCAAGTATTTATTGAACACCACTGTTTGCTCGGCATATGTGAGGCATCACATGGAGGATATCAAAGAAGTGTAAAGGATGTTTTATTTCCTTAAGGTATTTATAATCTAGTTGGGGAGATGACTAACGTGAAAAAAATAGTGAGAAGTATACAGAATGAATAATTATGATACTATGTGTGGCCCAGACTCAGCTATTATAGGAGTTTTGAAGAAATGAGAGAGGGAGATTGGATTGAGTGGTCCTGAGGGGATGGAATTTGAACTAGATGCTGGAGGAATCAAATTAGAGGTCTCAATCTGGGGCCCATGGATATGTTTCAGGGAGTCTGAAATTTCCTTTAAAATGGTGTGCTGCCTTGTACGGATGTACGTTTTTAAGAGAGGTCTCACACCTTTCATTCTATTTGCAATATGTTCTCTGCTCCCCAGAAATGTTAAGAACACCAATATCTACATGAATAAGAAGACAGTGTTTGGGAATTTAGTATAGCACTTGTAGGGGATGGTGAGCTGCTTCACCAATGTCAGCCTTCCCTCTTATGTGAGGGGCACATAATCAGTAATTACGATGAATTGGCTAAATCAATTGCTCTAGGAATAAAGAGGAAATAGTGGCCTTAGCTCTGAGGTGAAAGTTTTAAATTTTTGTGCGTAAGAAGGAATAGTGTCTTACTGTAAATATTCTATGACTTTTGTGGTAGTTAAAGTTGTGCATCAACTTGGCTGGGCCTTGGTTTTGAGTGGCTGGGCAGCTCATGTAGTTATTTCCCCGTGATGAAACTGTAATCAGCTCCATGGTGGAATCTGCTATGAGCAGCTAATTCGCTGCTTTTGGGTATGGCCTGCTTCCAATATATAAGGAGAAGCTTTGAGAAAGGTCTCTAGCTTTTGGCACATCTGGATCCCTGCATTTGGCCAGGCCTTCATCCCAGTGACCTGCCGTGTTGCCCGTCCATCTTGGGATTGTTCCTGGACTTGAACCAGTGGCCTGCCATGTTGCCTATGGATCTTGGGATTGTGCCATTTTACCTGTTGATCTTGGGTTCATCAGCCTCAGCAGCCAGCAGCTGCATGAGTCAGAAAAAAACCTTGTGCTTCAGTGGGCCTGGAACAGGAGGCAGAGCTGAGCCCAAGGTTGAGGGGCCTTCACCCAGCCCCTAGAGCTGGCACTTTGAATTCGGACTTCTAGCCTCTTAAACTGTAACAGAATTAATCCGTTTGTTAAAGCCATCTATTTGTGGTATTACAGCACTAGAGAACCAAGACAACTTTGTCCTCTTGCTTTTTAACTAAAGGAGTAAGATAATTAAAAACAGGTTTCAAATGTAGCACAACTCTATTTTATAAAATTCTAACTGAGCCTTTATCTAATGGTCAGATGGTATCTTTCCTGTCCTGAGTTATTGATACTGTCTAGGAGGGGTCATATGAGGGAAAAGTTGAATTTATTTCTCAACAGAACCAAGATATTTGTCAGGTTCAGCAAGACTTCCATGAGATAGAGACATGCCTGTTTTATATCCAGATAACACATTGATATTTTACTTTACATGCATTTGCATCATCCCTGGCCTCTCTTGCTTCTCCAGCTTCATCTTCCTTCTCTTCTCATCTTGAACTTGTACTTTAGGAGCCTGGGTATACAGTGATATTTCTTAGGACCACATTTTTGTTTATGCTTTTTCTGTTGCCTGGAGCATCTTTCTCAATTTTCTTTACTGTTTGGATCTTATTCATTCTTTAAGATTCAGCTCTATTTATTGTTCTCTCCCCTAAGAAGCCTTCCATGAATCCCCAAATGAATTCCTCTTCTTCATTTTCATCTCCTTCACTAGATTATATTTTGATTTTTTTTTTTTTTTTTTTTTTGAGGGCAGAGACGATATGGCTTTATCACTAGCACCTAAATAGCACAGTTCCTGGCAGTAAAAATTAGCTACTTTATGAACGGGAGAAATTTAGTATGACTTCTAGATTTTTAGCTTAGCTTGTTGGTGAAATAGTGCTTTTCATCTCTAAATTGGGTTGCAGAGGTTAGGAGACAATCAGAATCTTTAGCATTAGTTCTGGTGAAAGATAGTGGTTGTTTATATTAAAATTGCAGGAAATACTGAGAGAAGGGGAGGAAATATATTTAGATACATTGTTGTTGCTGTTATGTGCCATAAGTCCACCCAACTCATAGCAACCCCTCCTTGGGTTTCCGAGGCCATATCACTATGGAAGTGGATTGCCCCATCTTCCTTCCGAGGAGTGGCTGGTGGGTTTGAACCGCCAGCCTTCTGGTTAGCAGTCAAGTGCCTTAGGCACTATGCTACCAGAGCTCCTTAAGGAATAAATATATTGATATATTTAGGACTTAATGATAAATAAAGAGTGGGGAAGATGATGAGATAGATGATACCCACTGCCACTGAGTCAATTCTGACTCATAGTGACCCTACAGGACAGAGTAGAACTGGTCCCCCATAGGGTTCCCAAGGCTGCAAATCTTCACAGAAGCAGACTGCCTCATCTTTCTCCTGCAGAATGGCTGGTGGGTTCAAACCACAGACCTTTTGCTTAGCAGCCAAATGCATTAACCATTACACCCCAGAGCTCCTTCAGATAGATAGTGGTGGTGGTGGTGGTGGTAGTGTTAGGAGCCATTGAGTCGGCTCTGACTCATAGCAACCCTGTGTACAACAGAACGAAACACTGCCCGGCCCTGCACCATCCTCGCAATCCTTTCTACACTTGAGCCCATCATTGCAGCCACGGTGTCAACCCATCTTGTTGAGAGTAGATGGTGGCTAAAATAAAAAAAATATTACTATGTGGTGGTAAGGCAGAGAAATGATGTAGAAGTGACACTTGTAGTTTGTATTCTTCAGTAGGACAAGCTTTATCTTTGGGGTCTCTGTAATCAGTGGTATACAGTTCTTCATGTGCTGCATTTGGTTGTGAAGGGACTCTTTGTTAGCATTCATTATTGATGGCAGAAATGTTGAGTGGTTTTACATTATCATTATACTGATGAAAATATAATGAGAACTTAAAAGAGATGGAATTACATAAGGTGATAGCTGTGAAACCTTTTTCTAGTCATGTGGGGTTTGAGGCTTGGGAGAGGAACCCTTAGGAGGAATGGCACTAATGACGGAGAGCTTTTTTAAAAACAAATTTTAAATTTTAAAAATAAGAAATTATTAAATAACTTACCTGTTTATCCCGTGTTTCCTTTAGGCACAACCTAAACTGGCTATTTCAGTATCTAATTGTGGAGCTGTTTTGGTTAAGAATAGAAAATAGAACTTGTAATTCAACAATAAAATGACAACTAACCTAGTTTAAAAATGAGCAAAATATTTGAATAGAGATTTCTCAAAAAAAGATACACAAATAACTAGTAATCACATGAAAAGATGCTCAACATCATTAGTTGAGAAATGCATATCAAAACCATAATGAGATATCCCTTTACACCCACCAGAATGACTATAAAAAAGAAAAGACTACCAATGACAAGTATTGTTGAGGATGTGGAGAAATTGGAACCCACATACACGGATGGTGGAATGTAAAATGATGTAGCCACTTTGAAAGTGACAGTCTGGTAGTTCCTCAAAAAGTTAAACATTAGAAATACCATATATGACCCAGCAGGTTCTAGTCCTTGATATATATATCCAAGAGAATTTAAAACATATGTTCACACAAAAACTTATACAAGATTGTTCATAGCAGCATGACTCATAATAACTAAAAAGTGGGAACAACTCAACTGTCCCTCAACCTCTGAATGAAGAAAATTTAGTACAATAAAACCTGCAAAAGCTGGAACCTATATAAGATAGAAACCTGTCAGAGAAGGAAAACTCAATTATTTTTCTATTCTTGTTATTGTTGTGTGCTGTCGAGTCAGACTCAACTCATAGCGACCCCTCCTTGGGTTTTCAAAGCGGTATCACTACAGAAGTAGATTGCCCAACCTTCCTTCTGAGGAGTGGCTGGTGGGTTTGAACCACCAGCCTTCTGGTTAGCAGTCAACTGCCTTAGGCACTCTAAGAGAGAGTAATAGAAAAATGGTAAGATTGCATGCACCCTGTCAAAGGCATAAAACTTGTGAGATTGAAAAAACAAGGCAGTGCTGTCAAGTTCCAGCTCTGACAGGTTTTACTGTGTATTCAAACTCTGGAATATTACTCTACCATAAAAGGAATAGGAAAAAAACCTCATTGCCGTCAAGTCGATTCCAACTCTCAGTGACCCTAGGACAGAGTAGAACCATAGGGTTTCCAATGCTATAAATCTTTCCAGAAGTAGACCACCACATCCTTCTCCCATGGTGGCCTCTGCTGGTGGGCTTGAACCACTGACCTTTTTTGGTTAGCAGTCAAGCACTTAGCCACTGTGCCACCAGGTGTACAAAAGGAATGAAGTACTACAACAAGTATTAATCTTGAAAATATGCTAAGTCAAAGAAGCTAGACCCATATATTGTGTGATTCCATTTATATGAAATGTCCAGAATAGGCAAAACCATAGAGACAAAGCCAGGGGACCAGGGCAGCGTAGGGGGTTGAAAGTGACTGGTAAAGATTACAGGGTCTCTTTTGGGGTGATAGAAATGTTCTAGAATTAAATGGTGATGCTTACTGTGTGTGAGGTACACTGCTAAATATTATACTTTACTTTTGTAACAGTCTTACCAAGTCTGTCATCCTTATTGTTATGAAGAAATTGAGGTTTAAAAATCAGCAGGTCATCCAGATTCATTAGCTAGTATGCAGTGGAGCAGAAATTCAAATCAGGTCTTTTTGACTACAGATTGTGGCCTTCATCACTGTACTGTTTTGTCTCTCTGCTTATATCCATTCATGGACTATCCCTGATGCCTACTAGGACCTCTTACTAAGGAGATTGAAAAATAAGGTAGGATGTGGGGCAATAGAATGTGGACAGTTTATTTGTTTAGTTGTGTTTCTGGTGTCATTTTTTGTGGAACTGACACAGGAACTTCTGATGTATGTCAGATCCTTTTTGCACATAGTTAAGTGTTTGGTCTTGGCTAAAGAATAAAGTTACTCAAATTCGGTTGAACAGCAACCATAATCATAATGTAAAGTAGGAAACAGTTTTGTTTATGTAACCTGTTCAGATTCTCTATAGCATTTATGTCATGTTAGCCTTTTTGTAAAATTTTCTGTAGATTTCTACAACATCATGTTCCTTTGGTTCTCTTCCTGCCTTTCTGGTCATCCCTTAATCTCTGGTTTTCCCTAGCACCCTGTGCATATACCTGCTTAATGCTTACTGTATCATATTGAAATTAATTACTCATATGTCATTCTTCACAACTAGATAGTAAACTTTGTAAGAACAGAAAGTAGGTCTAATTCTTCCTTATAATCCTAGTGCCTAATGCAGCACTTGCAATGCAGCAGGTACATAGTGGTACCTGTTAAATTAAACTGTTAAGCATGGAAATGAAGACCTACACTTTGGTCTTTATTGCTTTTGCTTAAAGTCTGGCTAAGGAAAGGAGTCCTCTCATTTCTAATGTCTCTGTTCTAGCCTGTTCTGGCACTGCTATCAGAAGAACCTGTCATTCACGTTCCCCCACAGTCCTGTGCTTGACTGAACTTTAGACTTCTTTTCATGTGCACTGTGCACTAATTAAACTGATGTGTAGTAGATAACAAATCCTGCTCCATGCACCAACTTCATTCCATGGAAATCTCAGCTTCCCTTCCCTGTTGAGTTCAGACCCCAGCTGCCCGTCAGCCCTTTTCTCTGACTCTAACCACCTGGGGCTAGGTCACTGGGTACCAGCTGCAAGCTCTTGAGTCTGCGATTCCCTCCACTTTAGATCAGCCAGCCCTCACTACTCCTGGGGGTCCTAAAATTTACTCGAACAACTCTCAGAGCTACCATACCTGCAGTAACAGCTTTAATACAACAGCAGCAACAAAAAGATATAATAAATGAAATGCAAAAACAAATGCATAGGACAAGGTCTGGGAGAGGTCCCAGTATGGAGCTCTCCTGTCCCAAGGGGACAGATATGCTACCCTTCCAGGCGCAAATGTTTGCTCCTGCCTTCCAGGAAGCTCCATATGAGCCTCACCCCATGGCTACGATAGATTATACCATGCCTCCTGGGGCTTAGTCATCATTGGGTCCCCACTGGCCCCTCTTGGACTGGCCAGCCCCCACCCCTTAGCCTGAGGTGTTCACCCAGCTCAAAGAACCACCCAAGAGCAAAGGCCAGATTGCTTTTCACAAGGTGATTCCACAGCTTACAACTGGGCTACTTGCTATTCTCCTTTTGTGTATCTCTGTTCCTTTGCCCATATTGTGTCCTCTGCATGACCTTCACTTGTTAAAACCTTACCCGTTCTTCAGATGTCTAGTTTAAATGCTGGTTCTTCCATGAATCTCTCTTGATCTTCCTGCCTGTTCCCTTTAACCACCACTAAGTCACTTCCCTATTTGAACTCTTCATAGGACTATGATCACAGCACAGCATTTGAGATTGTTATTTTTATACCCTACTAAGTGGTAAATCCCTTGACAGCAAGGTTCCTGCTTTTGTTTTCTCTTCTGTTTCGCAGTAATTATTGCACTGAATATATAGAAATTGAATATAAACTCTTTCACTTTATAGCTTCAGGGAGACTGGTCAGAAGACTGTAGTCTTGTCAAAAATCCTTTCTCTGCATCGGCATACAAATAAATGCAGTCCATCCAGGAAATGATTTAGGCCTAAACTTTGTATTTATTCCTGGAACTTCAGTTTAGGAAAGAATTTTTTTTTCCAAATTTATATTTATTTTTAACATGTTTACTGTTCTTTGTATTGACTCTCCTCCTCCTTTTTAGGGCACTGTTTTTAATCTGGAGTCAGAAGAAGAGGAATACCCGGGAGTCATCGCAGAAGATAGCAATGACATTTACATCCTGCCCAGTGACAACTCTGGACAAGTCAGTCCTCCAGAGTCTCCAACTGTGACCACTTCTTGGCAGTCAGAGAGCTTACCTGTCTCACTGTCAGCCAGCCAGAGTTGGCACACAGAAAGCCTACCAGTGTCCCTAGGTCCTGAGTCCTGGCAGCAGATTGCAATGGATCCGGAAGAAGTCAAGAGCTTAGATAGCAATGGAGCTGGAGAGAAGAGTGAGAACAACTCTTCTAATTCTGACATCGTGCATGTAGAGAAGGAAGAAATCCCTGAGGGTGTGGAAGAGGCCGCTGTGGCTTCTGCAGGCCTGCTGGCCGGAGAGCTACAAGAAGTGTCCTCTGAAACCCCAGCTCCTTTGCTTCCACATATCACTGCCACTTCCCTGCTGGAGACAAGGGAACCTGGCACAGAAATGATTGCAGTGGAGAAAACCAGCCCTGCTACATCTTTATTTGTAGAGCTCGACGAAGAAGTGAAAGCAGCAACGATGGAACCTGGTAAACTGGAGAAGGCCGCGGCCCCTGCCCTGGAGCCCACAGAAACCCTGCTGAGCCAAGGGGAGAGAATTGTCAGGAAAGAGAGGCCGACAGAAGAGTCTTCCCTGGCTGGAGGAGAGAAGGCCGGCCCGTTGTCTGAGGGCAAGTCTATACTGCTGTTTGGAGGGGCTGCTGCTGTTGCCATCATAGCAGTGGCAGTTGGGATAACCCTGGTTCTGAGAAAGAAATAGCAGATTTTTCAGAAGAGGAAGAAGACAAAAAGGATCTACGTTTTAGTTGTATTGACTGGAATTTGAACCGCCGGCAGCTGATGGGACATTTGTGGAACACTCTGGGGTAATTGGGGGCTTCCACTAAACAAGGCAGTGGATTGAGCCACATTTTACGGCTTGAGGTTCATGGTTTTCTGATTATATGTTTCAAGGGTTTGGGCTCATGCTAGGTTCAGAATCTTATGAGTAAAGTACTCCCTCTAGAACAGGGTTTCTCAACCTTGGCATTACTGACATTTTGACAATTCTTTATTATAAGAGGCTGTCCTGTGCATTATAGAATATTTAGCAACATCCCTGGCCTCTACTCACTAGATGCCAGTAGCTCCCTTCCCCCTAGTTATGACAACCAAAAATGTCTCTAGACATTGCCAAATGTGCCCTGGGCGCAAAATTATCCCGTTGAGAGCTGCTGCTCTAGAGGGAGAGGGTTAGTTTAGGAGATTCCGGGTCAGAAATTCCTGAGCAAGAGGGCTTAGCTGTGGGCTCTTCAGCTACTGACTTGACAGCTGTTCATCCCTTTGGAGTTTCATCTATCCTGATGAATAGGCTGAATTTTGCAGCCACTCCTTTTAGGCTCTTCTCTTCCACACCTTTTTAGTCCTGTAGCATGAGGGTGTTTTCCCTTGTGTCTCAGCTGCCTCTCAGGTACTGCACTGCTCCTCTTTACCCCAGGTTCCTTTTGATGTCCTGTGGGAGTGCTTGCTCTGTACTTCTGCTCAGATTCACCTTGTAAAGATGCTGCCTTTAGGAATCTTTTAAAATATAATAAAGTGAATTAAAAACCAGAATAAAAGAGACCCAGGGTTCCCTGTCCATGAGTGCAAAGGGCAAACGACCCCAGCCTAGGAGAGACATTTGTTTAGAGAGGCAGGAGGATGGCCTAAATGACCTTTTGAGATCTCTTCCAGCCCTTTTGTCTGCAGTCACCCCACTTACCTTATGGTTACCTGCCAGACAGCAGCGTTTGTGTTGTTGGATGGTTGCTGTCTGTGACCCTGGGCTAGTATGTTTTTTCCCTAATCTGGCCTCAGTCCTACAACAGGACATCCAGCATCTCTGCAGGTCTCTTGCCATGTGGTAAGGATTTTCAGACTTGGGCTTACAGAACCATTTGAATCACAACTCTTATTAAATACAGAAGATCTAAGTATCATCAAAATAAAAAGTGAGAAAAGAGAGACTTCGGTTTCCAAAACTGAGGCTACCTTAAAATTCAGAATTCTGATTTGGCTTTCAGAGTTCAGGAACAGAGCCCTATTAGCCTGAACCCTTCACAGTCCAGATGCCACAGTGATTAAACCAGAATCATCCCAATCACCGTATATTGGTTGTGAGTCAGTATACTTTGCTCTCGTTTGGCTGACGCCATCCCCAAAGGACAGTTGGAGCTGGGTCCTTTCATGCCTGAGGATCAGGGCACACATGCTTGGTTCAAAAAGTCATCTCAGATTGGTCTTAGTAAATGTAACAAATTACTTTTTAGGTCTTGGAAATTTATAATAAAATTACATCACTTACCCTGATCACCCAAACTTGGTATTTTAATGTCTTGAAAGAATGTTCTTTCTTTTTGACATTTGTTTCACTTTTTCAAATGAAAATTTTCTTCCTAAAGCAATACTATTTAAAAGGTGGTCATAAAAGATATGAAGGTATGTTTGTCTGTTACAGCTCTATGATGCAGTTTATCTTTATGTTCTGAGTTTTAGTGTCCCATTTAAGGAGTGTTGGTTTTAAGGGTTTTGGTGCACCTTGGTGTTAATAGCTAGAGGTGAGGGGGAAAAGGGGGATTAGTGAAGTAAAGAATTTTTTTCCCATGGGTGTGTATTTTAACTGCTGTATTTGTGTTTGTATAGGTTAAGAGCTGAGAAAACTGGTATGTTATTTTCTTTTTCCTTTTAAAATAAAATATTTTCCTTCCAGTGTTGAACACTTTGAAACCCTGGATCTCAAATCCACTTACAGTTGCTGAGTGTACTGAAGCACTGATAGAAGCCAGGTTCATTTCTGAGTTGCTGAAAGGACATCTGCAGCTTAGGATCTTTGGGAATGTGTTCTCCACAAAAGGAAAGAATATAAAGAAGTGGGATACTGATATCAATGCTTGCTGCTTTATTTCCCCATCTAGTGAACATTACACCAAAATATTCTGGCCAGTTGTGTTTTGCTGAATAATGGTAAATAGATATCTTCTCCCCTGGCTTTCTCTAGACAGTCTTCCTAAAGCCAGTTGCTGTCGACTCCAACTCGTGGTGACCCTGTGTGTCAGCACAGAACTGTGCTATGGTTTTCAATGGCTCAATCTTTCAGAAGTAGACACTTCTGGGTGGACTCCAATCTCTGACCTTTCAGTCAGCAGCTGAATGTGTCAGCTGTTCTTCCTTAGCTTCCGAGTAATAGGGATATGCCAGTGTCCTCCTCCTTTCTTCATTTCCTTATCTTCTGTCTCCGGCAGGGGAAGAAGGGATCAGTACTAATGAGGACTGCTGCTTACAGCAGCTTCTGTTTTTTTGCTATTATATTTTAAAAAATTATTTCTTAACCCCCTCACCCGTTTTTTGGTGGAGGCTGGTAGTGGTAGGAGGCCATTTCTTCTTGCACCCTCATTTATATAGCATCTAAATCTAAGGTAAAGGGAAGATACAGAATAAATCCAACTCGTTTATGGAACTCGAATGTCAGAATTAAGAATTTCATTTCCTGTTTATTCCTCATTCTCTGAACTATTGAGGAAGAGTTTCTGTTAAGCTCTCTAGAACTCTTCTTAACTGCTCTATTGAATGTAGTGATTTCTGATCATTTGGCAAAAAGCCAGTGGCCTTTTGAGAAAAGTACCAGAATTAAGGAATGCCACTTTCTGGTGTATCCTCTCTGTACTAAAGTGGTAGCATTCGGGGCCTACAGAAATCAGTCAGTGCCTACCGTGTGCCTTAGGGGGCTCTCCTGACCAGTGGGGAGAGACCTTTCTAATAAAGAAGTGCAACTGTTAATCTATTGGTTTCCACATTCCTCACACACAGGCAATCCTGATGCCTTCTCTTGCCTGTATTTCTGTACTTTCTCTTAAGTCAGATGTTAAGTACTACCTAAGCTTGTCTTGAAGGGGCATAAACAGTGAACTCAGAAACAAAGCTACCATTCATTTCCTATGGAAATTCATCTCAGCCTTTGTGCTAATTTCCTCTACTAATATGAAAGTAATGATTGCTCTTTGCCTTTTCTCTAAAGGCATGTGATGTGGACAATTATAGCACAGAATTCCTTCACTTACTTTGAGATGTTTTCTAGAAATGAAAGGTGGATTATGGGTAAGAATTTTGTTTCCTTCTCTTTATCGTGTCTTTTCACACAAAGAATTTGAGGTGGTGAACACATTAATTGTGGGCTATCTGATCATTTATAGAAAGAACTTAAAGCCACCGGACTAATTCATCCACAGGCATTATCTCAGTTAGTCTAAACAACACCCTTGATGCCTGCAAAGTGCTTCCTCTTGCCTGGAATAACAAGATCTGGTCTGTCATTAGTGATAACTTCCTGTTAAACTACTCATCACTAAGAAGGTTCAGCTGAGATTGGTTTGAGTATGGTTAATTTTTTTTTTTTCCATATTAGAATACAGGCAGTCCCTGGGTTATGAATATACATAGAACATCCAATTTAGAACTACTACTTCTTACTTTTTTTCAGGGTGTCTGTACTGGTTCCGTTCAGTTTGACCCCCTGCTGAGTATCCGCATTTCCACCCCAGATGAACGTGTTGGAAGCCCTGGTAAATCTGCCCTCAGTTTAAAATGGGTAGGAGCTCTGGTGGTGCAGTGGTTAAGGCTGCTAACCAGAAGGTTGGCAGTTTGTACCCACCAGCTGCTCCTTGGAAGAAAGAGGAGACAGTCTGTTCCCATAAGGATTTAAACCAAACTCACTGCCATCAAGTAGATTCCGACTCATAGTGACCCCTATTTGGTTTCCGAGGTGGTAAATCTTTATGGAAGTAGAGTGCTGTACAGCCCTGGGAAACCCAGTGGGAGTTGCTGTGAGTCAGAATCACTCAATGGCAGTGAGTTTGGTATTGAAATAACTGCACCAACTTCTACTCAAAACAAATTCTTTATCACAGTCACTTCACTTGCTGCATGTACAGCTTTTAAATCATTGGAAAAGACTTCTCAAAAAACAGAAACAAACCCACTGCCATCAACTCGATTCTGACTCATAGCAACCCCCATTGCGTTTCCAAGGATGTAAATATTTACAAAAGTAGACTGCCTAATCTTTCTTCCACAGAGTGGCTGGCGGGGGGAAAGGGGGGTTAAACCACCAGGCTTCTGGTTAGCAGTCAAATGCCTTTAACCACTACACCACCAGAGGCCCTTGGAAAGGCTTCTGTTGTTGTTATGTGCCATCGAGTCAGACCCAACTCATAGTGACCCCTCCTTGGGTTTCCGAGGCAGTGTCACTACAGGAGTAGATTGCCCAACCTTCCTTCCGAGGAGCGGTTGGTGGGTTTGAACCAACAGTCTTCTGGTTAGCAGTCAAGTGCCTTAGGGACTATGCCACCAGAGCTCCCTGGAAAGGCTTCTAGCTAAGGCTAAATAAGAACCATATACGTCCTGAGTCACCTACAAATCTGACTTAAAGACACAGGAACTGCTCTCATTGGTCGACCTGAGACTGCCTGTACCCTTTCCCCAGTGGTCTTGTGTGTGGAGAGCTGTGCTTTTATCAGATACCAACTGGGCATTCGTGATCTACCAGGGACTCTGCTAGTTCCCATACTTTACTTCATTTTCATACCTCTAACAGCTTTTGATACTCCTTTTCTTCCTAGTTTACAGGTTGAAGAGACCTAATCATTATAGTTTAGTGACTTTTCCAGTCTTCCAGCACGAGAGGCTAGGCAATGATTTGAATTTTTTCTGACTCCAAGTCTACTGCTTTTTCCAGTTGTTACTAGTTGTTTCTAGTTGTTTCTGTGACCCTACAAAGCACTCTTGGCAGCCTGTGCCCTAGTGTGGGTCTACCTGAGTCTCAGCTGGGAGGAGCACCATATTGTACCAGATGTTTTCTCTAAATAGTGAGATGCCTTGTAGTTAAAGAATTAACAATTATCCTTGGTACAGATCTTACATTAGCTTTCTTGGCTAATGTGTTAGGTAAATGTTTTTGCCTGTAAATAGGGTTGGGCAGTCTGACACAGAACCACCACCGAGTACAAAGTGAGGCGATTAAAGCCAGCACCGTGGCTTTTCTCCTCTTCCCTTTCTCCCACCTTGTTCCCTTCCATTCCTTCTCTTACCTATGCCTTGAGTCTAGGGCAGGGATGTGGGGCGCGGCAGGGGCGGGGGTGTTCCTCTAGGACATGTGATAACCTGGAGGCATCACTTGCCCTCTGGACACTCAGAGAGATCATTGACTCTATGAGGAGAGTTGACCAGGCAAAGCCATAGGCACAGCTTGTTCAGAAGCTGGCAGTAGGTGACTTGCCAGTGAAAGACCACCTACTGTATTCCCCACTACATTGTTGTTGTTGTTGTTGTTATGTGCCGTGGAGTCGGCCCCGACTCATAGCGACCCCTCCTTGGGTTTCCGAGGCAGTATCACTACGGAAGTAGGATTGCCCAACCTTCCTTCCGAGGAGTGGCTGGTGGGTTTGAACCGCCAGCCGTCTGGTTAGCAGGCAAGTGTCTTAGCCACTATGCTACCGGGAATGTAAAGTCAATAGCCTTGGCTATAGAATACTGCGCATATGTATGTAAAGCTCCATGGAGTTGGGAAATACCAATTTTGTCTTCCCTTTCTTTACACAACACTATTTAACTTTAACCTATATTGCCATGTTCAAGTGAATTAAAACCATCAGGGTCCTTCACATGGTTATGTTTACAGAGTCCTAGCCAGGCAGCTGCTTCAGTCAGCTCAGGTTGGAACTGTTCTCAGGGATATTAGCAAGGCCTTGTAATAAGTTAAAAAGCAGCAGCAGGTTAAGGTGATTCCTATACTGTTCTCATTGCTAAGTGGGAATTTTATAGTGATACCGCTCACTTTAGTGAGTAGCCTTTGCACAACTGGAAGAAATTGGTTAATTAAAGTACTGTTTAGAAGAACAAAAGTGCTGGCATTTTAAGATTACTAGACTATTGCCTCCTTCCCTGGGAATAAATAAATTGAAGTACAGTTTTCCCTATTACAGAATCTGGAATGACTGGGTTGTTCCTGATGACTTCTAGCAAAAGTCATCTGTGTATTACACAGATCCTTCCTTGACCAGCACTAAAGGAAAAGATTTTTTTTTTTCCTTACACTTGTCTTTTTCCTGATACTGTCTTCCATTTCTTTCTTTCATATTAAAAGTGCCTCTTCCTACCTAACTCGTTCCTCAACTGAGTTCAATTATTGGTTCTAGTGCTCTCTCAAAAATACTGGAATTAAATGATAATTTTGTTAATGTAGTTAATACAAGTATTTCACTTGAGCAATATATGTTCCTTTGTTCTGTTTAAGTACCATTGGCTCTCTTTGTCACCATTCTGTAATGCTGCCTTTATTACTGTACACCAGTCTGGCTCCTCCCCTTCCGCCTGCCTGCCTTTTGACCCTGATACTCTTCATCAGAGGAAAGAAACACGGAATCAAAATTCAAATCTGTGGATTGTGCTATTAGAAGCAGTGTACTGCAGAGAACACATTGGAAGCTGTAATAAAATGAGATTTGAAGATAATCCATGGATTCATCTTTCTATTCATATGGTAACCTTATGCCCTTGACTGGGGAGGGGTCGTTTCTGATCATCTCTTACGATTTGGTTTGACTTCACGTCCTGAAAACATGATCCTGACACCCAGAGGACATGATTCCATGTTATAGTTCTCAGGCAGCACTGATGTTGGAAAATAAACCCAGGCAGCCTTGAGCATCTCAGCAGTTGATGCTCGATCCTCAGAGGTGAGGGCGGAAATGATTTGATCTTACGAGTATACCACCTTTCAGATATGTCTTCTTTTGGGGGAGAAACATTTTTATTTGTAACCAAGGAATTTCTAAATCACTAAATTCAAATATTTTTTAAAACAGAATGGAAAACACATTCTCTGAACTAGATTGTTACCAGGCAAACTCCAGCAACCCCACCCCCCCAGGATATGCCCAAGTCACTGTGACCGTGATGTGCTCGTGGGAACATTTGCTTTTGATACAATGAAATCTTTTTATAAGGTTGGTTTGGGGAGGCAGGGAGGGTGATAATCTTGCTTTAGGACTGAGAAAATATGTCAGACTTGGTCTGGAAAAATATGCACCGAAATCTATATATAAACGCATTAAAATCGTGGCCAACTGCATTGATCTAAGTGAGATACCAGTGGATAAAGACGATGTGAAAGATCAAATGCGTTATAGGATACACTCTGGGATTATGTGCTGTTTTAGAGCTCTTTTTCATTAAGAGTTGACTACTGGTATTCAAATTGCGCCTTTTGGAAGAAAGTATCTCCCCCTAGTGAGAACCTGGTTGTACCGCCTGCCTTATGTATGTGTGAGTGTACATGTATGGTATCTATGTGATTCTATTTGTTTCCACTGTATTAGGAATCCTTTAAAAAATCCACTCCAGACGCTCATGATAATAGCATTACTGGAAGATTTATTTCCAAATAGTGGCCTTCATCCTGCACAGCCAACTTATCTATTTCCTTTTAATATTTTAACTTGATGCAGTTAGGTCGCTGAGAATCAGAATCCATTCAATGGACCTAACAATAACAACAATGCAGATGTCAAATTGAAACCAGCCCAGGTGTGGTACATGGAACAGAAAAGTGGTTTTGGTAACAGGAAATGTGATTTATCAGCCCTCTCACTACTCTTGCTCACGTGGTTCCCAGAAGCAGTGGGTTCACAGTAACAAGAGCTGTACCTGTGGTGGTGAAAATCAATGTGTGTGACAGAGACCCACCCAACACTGTCACATTCGTAAACGGACCAGTGCTGTGCTGTGTCCAATCCTAGAGCTTTCTCTTGTTCACTGGCGCTCCTCGAGTGATTTGCTTTTGTCATCACATGTATTCCAGCTGTGTCCCCAGGGAAAGGAACCACCTTAAACTGTTGACTTTTAGAAAGTCTCACCTGCCCTTTCATCTTTTCTCTCTAGAAATCTGTGTTCTCTAGATGCAGCTTCGCTGGCATTAGGTGAGGGGTATGACTAGAAGTGGAAGATGCAAGATTATTAATAGCCCCACAGGGTGCATGCAGTACCTTCTGGTATCCCATCAGCTTGAAATGTTTATCAAATCCTGCCTTCTTGCAAAGGAAGAATGTGCATTTTAGTTCCCGGATTCTGGAAACAGTGATTGACATGGGCCCTGAGATCACCTTCACACCGTCTAACTGCCTATGGCTTGTAACTCAAAAGGAAACTAAGTTGGAAAAAGGTTAGAGACCTATGTGTTGGAGTCTGATTTTGTCATCATCTGAATACAGCACTTTAGGCCCAAACCTCTTGTGCCATTTGGTATTTAACAGGACTGTTGTTCCTTCCTTAGTATTTAGAATTCTTCATTTGTAAAGGTGGGTGGGGGTGTGTGAACATTTCTTCTCCAACCCTGGCCTCCTCAAACAGGATACTGCTTGCTGTTAAGATTGTGCCCCAAGGGTGCAATTTAATAAACAGTAAAGTTGGGTTTTGTTTTTTCTTACAGAAATACTCTGTGTGTTTCATTTCTTCTGCTCTACAACCTGTTTTTACATTTACATTTCAAGTGGGCACCTGTAGATAAAGGTCTAATGTGTAGAAGGATTTGGGAGATGGTATGAAACCCATTCAAGTAAATTCAAGTTAACATTTTTTTTTCAAGTGTTACAAGGTAGAAGTTTTGAATGGGTCACCAGCTTAAAAATCATCTTTAAAACAGAAATAAATAGTGATTATCTAGTGCTTGCCCTCTCTAAGAACTTTGGTTAAATGGCCATGGCTCCCTGTCCATTGGAGGCAGCTATACTGCTGTTACCACAGCAAGTTTGATCCAGTCACGCTTCTGCAGACTCATCCGGTCAGTCCATTCCCTACAGTAAGAAAGGAAGAACAGCCAGATTAGTGCACAAGCCAGGACTCGATACTCAGTAATTCTAGGGCTGAAGTGGAGATTTATACAGAAACATTTTCAGGGTACAATTATGGATACATTTTAGACTTCAAACACTCTACGGGCTTGGTATACAAGGCTGGAAGGCTTAGGACTATACTCTTGTGGGACAACTCGGTCATTCGGTGTTATTTATAAAGTTTATGTTCCACATCCTACCCTGGTGAGTAGTGTCTGGGGTCTTAAAAGCTTACAAGTGGCCATCTAAGATACAACTGTTGGTCTCTAAATCATCTGGAGGAAGAGAAAGAAGGAAACCAAAGACTCAGAAGAAAGTGGTCTACAGGATTAACAGTCTACACAAATCATGATACCTTGAGACCGTAAGAACTAGATGGTACCTAGCTCCCACTACCAACCAGGGACTCAATAGATGGATCCTGACAGACAGGAAGGAAAATGTGGAACATAACTCCGATTCTTAAAAAATTCAGACTTACTGGACCAGTTGAGACTAGAAGAGTCCCTGGAAGTAGCATCCTGAAATACTCTTTAAACTTTGAACTAAGATATCTCCCTGAGGTTACCTTTTAGCAAACAACACATTGACTCATAAAAGAGACCCTCACCAATGAGTACTGTGCTCCTTTAAAAAATCTGAGACCACACAGTCAATATTTACCCTACAGCAAAGATGAGAAGGCAAGGAGGGGACAGGGAAGCTAGATTAACAGAAACAGAAGAACCAGGACAGAAATAATGAGAAGGTTGACAGGCTGTGAAAACAACTAATGTCACTTAACAATTTATGCAGAAAACCTAAATGGGACCCTAATTTGCTGTGTAAACTTTCACCAAAAACGCATTTTTAGAAAGTACACATTTGCAGAGCCCTGTGATCCTTATCACTGCATCCTACAACTGGGTATTCACATCTAGTGAATCTCTTAAGGTACTGAAGCTCTTAAGGTACCATAAAGGCACCTCAGCAGGCCAGAAGGATTCTTGTTCAGCCTTTCAGTAATTGGTAAGCAGCCCAGGTGACAGTGGTTAAAGTGCTCTAATGTTAATCGAAAGATTGGCAGTTCAAACCCACTAGCTGCTCTGGAAGAAAGATACGGCAGCCTGCTTCCATAAAAATCACAGCTTTAGAAACCTGGGGCACTCTCAAGCAATTCTACCCTGCCCTAACAGGTCACTGGGAGTGAGGACTGACTCGATGGCAACAGGTCTGGTTTTCCTGGTGTCAGTAGTTGATAAGCTGTCTATACAAGCTGCTGCTGACACCTTGCCCACTTACTCCCCTGTAAATGGTTGTTGGTAAAGAGCTGTCTAGGTCAGACTGTGCCTCCGTGCAGTATTTCTGCCTAGCTTAAACCTGATTTAAGATTTACTGACATTCCCATTTTAAAATGTGTATATAACTGAAGATCATGGTACAGAGGCAGTGCTCAGCAGTACATAAGTCTTAAGAGAGTTAGATTCTTACCTAAAAAATAAGAATGTTGAATACTGCTTTTGACACATAAAAACACATTGTACACCAATATTATCAAATTTACAGGTACGATGCATCCATTGAACTCCTATTTGGGTCTATCTAAGCAACGAAGTGCCAGACTTTTAGGGTTGTCTGGCCCTTCTTGGGCAGCATCCCAAAGGACCATAACTTCTTTTTTTTAAAAAAAATTGTTTTACTGTTTTTGGTGAAAAGTTTGCACAGCTAATTAGGTTCTCATTCACACAAACAGTTCAGTAATCCTGGTTACATGCTTCACAACGTGTTCGCGTTCTCATCATTTCCATTCTGGTTGTTCCGTGTCCAGTAATCTAGTTTCTCTTCCCCCTTACCATTACATCTTTGCTTTGAAGTAACTGCTGACCATTTTGTCCCGCATAAATGATTTTGTAGAACTCTTAAGTTTTAAATCTTTGGTAACGGGATATGTCTTCTGGGGGAAGAGCTCAGCCTCTTTTTTTTTTTTTTTTTTTTTTTAACTTCCTTTTGGTCTCTCCCCATCATCCTTCCTGGGAAGCATGTTTTTAAAAATATAAATTATATTTACTTTTGTGAGAAGATCATGATGACAGTGAGAGTAGACTGAGGAAGTTCAGCTTGGGCGCCCTCCAGCTTCTTTCAGGGCCTTGAACTAGTTTGAAATGGTTCAGTCACGGCCCACGGAAACATGGGCAGTGTACGTGCTGCATAGCAACCAAATCTCTTGCATGTTGGATTTTGACCTGAGTAGGAAATAGGCAGCAGTGCCTTCCTCAAAGATGGCAGCCAACCACATTCAAAGTGGGGTGGTTGGCCACTGCCTTTGTTTCCGTCAGCCATGACAGAACCATTCCAAAGCCCTGCTTTCTGTCATATTCTATGTGTCTACATCATGCTATTATGAAACTTGCAAAGAGTAAGCCTTTACCTCCCTTGGTTAGCAGCATGTCTAAAAAATAAAGCTGACACCAAGAACATGAAGAAATGTTCATGATCATTAGCCATTAGATGCAAATCAAAACAATGAGATACCCTCATTGAGATACCCTCAGCACTAGTAGCAAAGTTCAACAAGACAGAAAATAACAAATGCTGGCAAGGATGCAGAGAGATTGGGACTCTCCTACACTGCTGGTGGGACTGTCAAATGATTCAACCACTGTGGAAAGCAGTATGGTGATTCCTTAAATGATGGAATTAGAAATACCATTTGACCCAGCCATTCCATTATTAGGTATATATCCTAAAGAAGTGAGAGCCAAGACAAGAACAGACACCCATGTCCATCATACCACTATTCACAATAGCCAAAAGATGGAAACAACCTAGGAGTCCATCAACAGAAGAATGGATAACAAAACTATGGTACATACACCCACTGGAATACTATGTAACCCTAAAGAACAACATAGAATCTGCAAAACACTGCATATAACATGGTTGAACTTGGAGGACATTATGCTGAGTGAAATAAGTCGATCACAGAAGGACAAATATTACATTAGTCCATTATTGTAAAAAGTCAAGGAAAGGTTTATCTATGGAAGGAAATTTTCTTTGTTGGTTACTAGGGGTGGGAAAGAAGGGGAGGGAACACTAGATAGGTAGAGATAAGTATTGATTTGTGTGAAGAGAAGGGCAATGTAGCAAATGTGAGTGATCAACACGGTGGCACTGAGGAAGACAGGAGCATGGGAAGTACAGACAACAAAGATGAACCCTTTTGCACATACAGCACTGCATTGTCAGTGATGACAAACATTGATATATGGGTGGACAGATGGGTGGACAGGCTGAATGATTAGGTATGTTTGTGCAGGGGGGAGTGCCCATGACCATGTATAGAATTGGCAGACAATGTTTCTACAAGTGTATTGGTATGTTCTGTAAGAATTTCTAAGTATATAATATATAGTAGAGTTGAAAGGGTGTAGTCACTTCTTGGCCATAGCCAGCTATCCTGAAGGAGCATGTAATTAGACTTGTGGCCCTGGGACTATGGTTGCAGGGGACATCAAGCTCAATTGGCATAACATACTACACAAAACATTGTTCCACATCCTACTTTGGCGAGTAGCAACTGGGATCTTAAAAGCTTGCAAGCAGCCATCTAGAGGCAACGATGGGTCTCTCCTCATCCAGAGCAAAGAAGAATGAAGAAAACGAAAGATGCATGGAAACAATTAGTCCAAACGATCAGAACACCATGCATGCGATCCCTCAGCCTATATGACTGTAAGACCAGAAAAACTACATGGTGCTTGGCTACCACTGTCAACCACTTGGAGGAGGATATATGTAGGAGATCCTGGATATAGAGGGAGAACAATGTGG
>NW_006921627.1:1230362-1234163 GCF_000298275.1 Orycteropus afer afer | reverse complement strand
AGAGCTGCCGTTTTTATTTAGGACCAGGGACTCATCTGTAGTTACATAGCAATCAGTAACAAAGTTGACTGGACTTGATGGTACTAACAGTTCTCTCTTTGGCAGCTTCTTCCTAAGTGTTAACTGTAAACATTAAAGTAGGAATGCCTTACATGCAAAAGAAATTTGGTGTTTGGGATGGGGTGGAATAAGTAGGAAATTAAGGGTGTTATTGTGCAGGTGATGTGTTCCCATAAAGATCACAGTCTAGGAAACTCTTTGGGAAAGTTCTGTTCTGTCACTTAGGGTCACTATGAGTCAGAATCGACTTGATGACACACAGCAACAGCAATATGCGTTTGATGGAAATACAGGGTATCTAGAAAGTCTGAAAACGTATGACAAATTTACTTTTAAACAGTATGTTAGTTTCACTTTCATATAATAATGCTCAGTATATTTTTCTTTAACCACCAAATACCTCTCCAAGTAAAGTTCCTCTAAATTTAAAGCAATTGGTCCTTTTCTTAACCCAAAAGAAGTATATACAGAGTGTATGAAAAATCTGGATACATAGTGAAAAAGTGTGCTTATTGATGGAGCAATTGTTTAAAAATAAGTTTATCTTATGGTTTTTGAATTTTTTTAAACACATTCTATGTTTTGTTTCTATTTAGGATTTATTTTCCTTTCAGGTTTCAGGCATAGTGTTAAAATAACCTTTTACAGTAAGCAAAGGGACCAGGCGACTGACAAGCACCTCCTCTCCCCATTGCGTTAAAGATCTTTTGGAAAACTTGGAGCAGTGCCTTAAACTTAGGGAGTTAGGAGGATGAAAGGTAGATGATGGGAGTAGAGAATGATGTGGCTGGCTGGCAAGAGTGCATGGGAGGGAAGAACACAGGGAAGAGGTAACTATGGGGAGGAAGGAGCTGTTGCATTGTGGGAAATTGGAGTCAATGTTCTGAGACAAAGTGTGAGCTGCTGTATGGAAAATGAATTTGCTCTGGAAACTTTCACCTAAATAAATAAATAAATAATAAAGCTGGAAAAGCTCAAAAGGATACTAGATGTCCATTAGCACCTTATACCATACACCTTTGCCAGGAAAGCAAACCCAAGCCTTTCTTCCTGAGCAGAAAGCAGGTTTGGTCACCAGAAGCAGGCAGAGAAGGGCAGCAAGCAGCCTGCAGCAGAGGGTGCTACTGGTCTTCAGACTGGAGAGGGAGAGGTGGGGAGCAGGCAGAGAATCAAGGGGACTTAAGAAAGGCTATGGGGCGAATATCAGTGGTTCTTACATTTCTGGCTAGGTTCCTCACGTAGGTGAGTAGGTTCTGGTTAATAAAGTTCACAGTGGTGTGAAAGACATCATGGAGCAAGGAAGGCATGTGATCAGCCACCTTTTTGGCCAACAGCATGGTCAACATCAGCTTGGCCTTTTCCAAATCCATGTCCATGGGACAGGTCTGCAATGCCTGCTCCAGGGCAGCTTCCAGGTACCTCCTTCTATCCTGGACAGGAGTAAAGAGATAAGGGTCAAACAGTTTCCTCTTAAAGGAAAAACTATCCCAGACAGTCTACTCAATGATACATAAGTATGAAGACACAGCTTTCATTTCAGTACAACGTATTTATCAAATTGCTAAGGAAGTTGGGCAAAAAGAGTGGGATACAATTTAGTTTCGAGAGGCAATGGAAAGGGAGGTCTGAACTCACTCCCTGGAATGGGATGTTCATTAACCAAATACATGCTTATTGAGCACAGTGTGTCACTATTAGAAAATAATGGAATACAAAAAGCCAAGTCAGTCCTGACCTAAGTCTCAGGCCCCTCCTATTGGAGGTGCAGATCTAGCTAAGGGAAGGGGATGAAAGGGCTACCAGTTACATTCCCACCTACACAGCAGAGGCCAACCACAGACTTAAAAGGACCTCAAGCTCATCGATTCACATTGCAAAATTAAGTTAACATTGTGGGAGTGACTCCAAGGCAAGAGCATTAGGAGATACTATGATAGAGACATCACCAGGATGGAGACAAGTCTCCGGGCTGACCCCTGAAGGATGAATGCATTTATAGATGGAGGGGCATCTGCATTTGCTGGTAGAAGTCTAAAGTAAAGAACCTTTCTCTCCTCTGAACTCCTGTAACTACTGGATGGCCTTGGGGTATTTATTTCTCTCCCCCACTAAGTTTCTTCAGAAGGACAGAGTGCCTTAGACTTAGGCCTGAATCTCTCAAGGGGCCATGCAAATGGCAGCAGCTCAGTAATGATTTTTATATTGACTGGCTATGACCACAAAGTCAAGAGTAGCTGGCTTATCACACGCGGGTAAGTTCTCCACTGGCATCTTCATACAACTGCCTAGAACTAAAAAAAAGTTATTCTGAAGAGCCATGTACATTTTGTCCACCATCTTTTTGGAGGCATTTTATCCCCAAAACTCTTGACTCTGCCTTAAGGTTCAGGATTGCTAAATATCAACTAATTTAATCTTCTGGAAGTCCCTTCTGACTCTAATTCTTTTGTTGAAGACCAAAAAGACCCAGACCTGACAGTAATGAACTAAGTCATCTCGCTGGACACTGGTCAACCTGATAGGGGACAAGGGACAGACCTTGTTGGTTCAACTGACAACTGAGAAAACCCTGACACTTACCCTCTAACCCAGAAAAGGCATCAGTGAGTTTGATTACTTACTTCCTCTGTCAAGTTCATGTTCATAAAATGCCTTGCCAAGTTTTGTATCAGATTTGGCTGGACCCTTCTTTCCATCTCATCCCCTATTTGGGCGAGACGCACTGCAATGATCTGGATGGCTTCCTCTTGACTTTCAGAATCTAAATGTTCAGGCAGGACAGGGGAGATAAAGCAGATTCAAACAATGGCACTGTTCAACACTCACCCTACTTCCCCTCACCCCCAAAAGGAAAGGCTTCTGCTTTAGAACGAGCCCTGCCACTTCTTCCACAGCACACTGTGGTGGGCCCAGCTGTGTGTCACTCCATTCCAGTAGGGCCACAGTGTGACAGTGTGGGAGCAGCAGTTCAGAGGCAGGGAATAGGGCTCAGGGGTCACAGCCTGAATGAGCAGAAGACTGCCTTGAGAAGTAGGTGTCTCCCCAAATACAACATCTGAGTCAACATGTGCCTACAGAAAGAATCCGTGATGATGGGGACATTCATGACTGGGCATCTGAGCCACAAACATGGCAGCAGCCTTTATGGCTGCCAGTCGACATTCAAACAGCCAACAGGTGGCAGCCTTAAACACTATGAGAAGGACTCTGCAGTCAGTATGTGTTTGAGTCCCACCCCTGCCACTTCCTAGCCATGAGACCTTGAACCTTCCTCCCCTACCTTCCTCACAAGGCTGCTGTGGAGACCAATCTTCCACTGCTCCCCTCAAATGTTCTAACCAAACTCAATTATTCACTATATTCACTAAACACAACTATTTCACAGGCCTTGCAGGCTTTTGTTTAAGACACTGCCATTCCTGCTTCTCAAGGAGCCAACCTGTACTCATCCTTCAAGACCCAGCTCAATTGTACATTGATTGTTTCTAATGTTGAACCATCCCTGCATACCTGGTATGAACCCCACTTGGTCATGATGAATGATTTTCTTGATATGTTGCTGTAGTCTATTGGCTAGAATTTTGTTGAAGATTTTTGCATCTATATTCATGAGGGATATTGGTCTGTAGTTTTCCTTTTGAGTGGTGTCTTTTCCTGGTTTTGGTATTAAGGTTATGCTTGCTTCATAAAATGAGTTAGGGAGGGTTCCATCCTTTTCTATGTTTTGGAATACTTTGAGTA
>NW_006921627.1:1219549-1226482 GCF_000298275.1 Orycteropus afer afer | reverse complement strand
TCTTCACTTTCTCCGTTTGTTCCCCAGCCACTGTGCACAGTCCATGCAGTCCCTGGTTAGCAGTGTGATTTTTAGGTTAATTCTTAGATCCTACCACCAGTCGGGAATCTCCAAGCCGCCTGTACTGTCAGGATCACTCAGTTCACTGTCAGACCGCAGCTCTGTAAGTCTCCTTTTTTTGGTATTTTCACGCAAATTCTTCTGCTAGTTGGGGTTTAGTCCAATTCTGTATTCTTCCCTTTAAGGCTCAGGGGTCCAAGATTATCTTCTGTTCTGTGTTAATTGGTTTCCCTTTCCTTTGTTGAAGAGGGTCTTTGCAATCCTTCTGCCTAGTCCGCCATCTTGCCGGAAGCCAAGACCCAGCTCAATTGTAGTTGCACCTGTGATGTGTTTCCAGATTCTCCACAGAGCAAAACGTAACCACCTTCTCCTCACAGCTCCCTCGGGATTTAATCTGCACCTCACTTAATTCCCTAAGCCTTTCTACTCTGTGTCAGTTACTTATATACATGTCTTCCCTGGAAGGATCTCTGGTGGTGCAGTGGTTAAGGCTGCTAACCGAAAGATCACCACTTTGAACCCACCAGACACTCTGTGGGAGAAAGGTGAGGCAGTCTGCTTCCATAAAGCCTTACAGCCTTGGAAACCCTAAAGGGCAGTTCACTATGAGTCAGAATTGACTCGATGGCAGTGGGAGGGTCTTCTCTGGTCTTTTGGTCACCAGCTCAGTGACATGAAGATTCATGTGTGGTCCACCAGGGCCCAGCTGAATAAATGAATTCATCAATGAGATCATGGAAACCAGAGCCTCTATTCTGCCCTTTGCACCCAAGTCTTGTCAGGTACTTAACCTGCACGCCAGTTTTCTACCAGAGGGTGAGGTAAAGTAAACAACCCATAATCACTTTTGCAAATGCCATTTGGGTGAAGCCCGGCTTTGTAGTCTATGGGCACAGCACAGTGTAGAGAAGAGAAAGAGGACAGCGCAGGGGGCAGCCTCACAGTCCACAGCCTCTGAGTGCACTTACCCCTACAGCAGCTTCTGATAGCAAAGCTGCATCCCCTCCTAAAACTTTCCACAACGGGGGTGCATGGTATCAAATGCTCTTACTCCAGCGTAGGGCTGCCCACAAGACACTCCGGCTGGACCCTGAGGCAGAAGAAGTCTTTGCACACACCGGTTTGGGAGAACAGCTGCCCCAGCCTCACCCAGCCTGTTCCAGGCAGGGCTGGAGGCGGAAAGGCTGGCTCGGCTGTGTCTCTTTCATGGCCACCAGAGGGCAGTGTGCAACCTTTATGTCAGGAAAGTTCAGGTCAGATACCACGTCCTGCCTGCTGGGCTGGGGGACCTCGGTCCTGCTGAGACCCCAAAAGTCAACATTAGACTTTTAGGGCAGTGACTGATTAAAAATGGGTATGCATCAGGAACAGCTGGGGAGCCTCCTGCCCTAGGATATTTACATTTGGGCAACTGCAGTTAGAGCCCAGGGCCTGGGCATTTTGAAGTTTGTCATGTAGTTCCAATGTGCACGCTATAGAGAACCACTGTGCTGGGGCCAGATCGGAGAGTGGCTGAACCTCAACGTGCACCCAAGCCTTCAGCTTGAGACAGTCTCTGTCAGTGAAGGCAGCACCGGTGGCAAAGGGGAATTGAGGTAGAAGCTGGGGAGAGGCCCAGGGTTAATACAGGGTAAACAAAGTCTGGAAAGGCTGCAATTGGAGGCAGGCTCTGACAGTGGGAGGACAACTGAGCCCAAGCTCAAGGAAAGAAGACTTGTTCTAGTTCCTGGCTCTGCCACACCCACACTAGCTATTTGTTTGGGGGCTAGTGGCTGGTGGGTTTGAACCCCCAGCTTTCTGGTTAGCAGTCCAGTGCCTTAGGTACCACGCCCCTAGTTACCTTGTTTAAAAAAAGAAAGCAAGCTCATTGCCGTGGAGTTGATTCTCACTCATACTGAACCTATGGGACATAGAAGAACTACCCCACCAAAGGGTTTCCAAGGCTGTAAATCTTTACAGTTTAGCAAACTGCTTTAACATGGCTCTTTAGTTATCTTATAGGTAAGCGAAAGTTTATGAAAGTAAATATATACACAAATATATTTCATAAGTAAACCCAAAAAACCAAACTCACTGCCATCGAGTCGATTACAACTCACAGAGACCCCCACTGGGTTTCCAAGGCTGTAAATCTTTACGGAAGAAGATTATCCCATCTGTCTTCTGTGGAGTGCCTGGTGGGTTTGAACCACTGACCTCCTGGTTAGCAGCCAAATACCTTATTCATTATACCACCAGAGCTCCTTATTTCATAAATACATGTGAAAATAAAAGTATAAGGCAGAGAATTGTCCAAGGAAACCAGGTGGATCTCAACTGATTAGAAACACAGCTAGGCCTGGTCAGTCAGAGTCGTCTGTGGCTGTTAACAGAAACCCAGACCAATCCAATCAATTTCTGGGGGGTGGGACCCAGGCATCAAGAGTTTTTCAAGCCCCCCAAGTTCTTGTAATTACATAATCGATGGCTTGAGAGCCACTTAGATACATAATCTAGATGAGTGGTTCCTCAGCTTTATCAGAATCACCTGTTCTAGATTGGCCCAGACAGCAGAAATGAGGACCGGCAGCACCTGGAGGGAGAGGCTGGCACATCAGAAGGAAAGATTTCTAACAGTCATCCAAAAATGGTGGATAATGAACTCAATACCACAGGAGGTAGCCAAGTCCCAACCATACGACTCAAGTATATATGACGGACCAAAACCACAGAGCTACAGATTGAACCCAAAGGTCCCTTCCAGACCTTAGCTTCCCTAAATGCTACTGGTAACAATGCACCCCTGACCTGGGGCAAAGCAGGCTGAATTCAAAGCTGACCTGCCTCAATTATTCCCACGTGGAAGTGGCTGCTCCGGTTGCCATCTGTCTGCAGCTCCTCATACTCCTCCACTCCCTGGTTCAATGGCTCGAAAAGCTCATGACTCAGCGCCTCCAGCTCATTGTGGAAATTACAGTTGGAGCAGCTTTTGAGGAAGCTGAACAGCAGCAGGTTTGTGATGTGCTCATTCTGGACGCCTGAACCATTGGTGACCTGAGAAGAAAGGAGAGACAGGACCTTAGAACCTGGTCCTCAGGGTCAGAGTCCTAGCAGCCCAAAGGGCTCCAGGGTAAAGCCTTGGCCTGAAACAGCCTCACTGGCCCAAAGGTTCTGAATAGCCCTATGTGTACCAGAGCTTTGCAAAAGGTGTCATCTCTGTAGGCAGAGGCGAGGCTTACAGCACTCCCTTGAAGCAATGCCACTTGCAGATTCCAAAGAGAAGGTGGCTCACCTACTCATCTGCCTGGCATCTTGAAAATGGCTAGTTGGAGTGGGCTTCCTAATGGGGCAGGAAGGTGCACAGGCTGCTTTAGGAAGCCAAGCGAGTATCAGTGTTTAGATGCCCATGCATGTATCTGCACACTTTTTGCCATATCTCATGCACCCATCACCAATTCAGGCCCACCACCAGTGGCTACGCATCTAAAGGCTCTTTCTTCTCTATAATCCCCATTGTAGGGCCAGGATGGCAGGCCTTCAGTAAAGACTGGGAAGGAGTCCTGGTGGTGCAGTGGTTAAAGCGCTCATCTGTCAACCAAAAGGTTAGTGGTTTGAACCCACCAGTTGCTCTTTGGGGAAAAAGCTGTGGCAGTTTGCTTCTGTAAAGATTTGTTGTTGTTAGGTACTCTGAGTCAGCTCCAACTCACAGTGACCCTGTGCACAACAGCGTGAAACACTGCTGGTCCCTCGCCATCCGCACAGTCCCTGCGGTGCTTGAGCTTATTGTTGCGCCCACTGTCAATCCTTCTCCTTGCTGATCTTCCCCTTCTTCCGCTGAGGCTCTTTTTACTAAGCTGACAGCTTTGGAAACCCTGTGGGGCAGTTCTCAATCTTAACAGGGTACCTGTGAGTCAGAATTGATTAGACAGCATTGGGTTTTCAACTTTGCAGTGACTCCCGATGGAATATAAAACACCTGCCTTTGGGCATGTCTGATTGACTTCAGGTGCATATGCTTCTCAATTAAAACCGCAGGGAGAGCCATGAGGGTGGCTAACCTGGTCTAACCTGAAGGGGCTGGTGTCACCCCCATGAGCAGCACTTCCAGCAGCAGCCTCTGTGCTTTGGAGTCTGAAGGATGTCTCTGGGCCCTGAGTTTGGAACTGTATTCTTGGCAAACAAAGGTGAGCACATGTACCATCTGTAGTCAGGTGTGCCCGGGAGTAATCAGAGACCAGGGATGAAATGACCCTGAAGGCTACTGATACGGCGATTGCCCAGATAAATGCAAGACAGACAGCCTGGGCTTTAAGAAAACGTGAGAAGAAGATGAAGACACAGATAGAAATTATGTCTATCTTCCAAAGTCCTTAAATTTTTTATTAGAAAAATAGAAAACTAGAGGACAACTGTTAGAAGGCAAATTGTTCTAAATAAATAAAATGCTTAAAATAAGGTGTCATGTATCGCTATTTAGCCTTCATGCCTCCAAAATTACTTCTCAAAAGAGGTAAATTTAATGTAAAAGCTCTGCTCTGTCAAATTTTTACAATTCCCACACATTGAGATTCTGAGGCAGGAGAGAGTTTAGACACCTAAAAGTATGCACTTCACTTCCACCTCAAGGGGCCGTCCTGGTTAGGAGAGAATAAAGTCAGCTGAATTGCTTTAAACTGCATTCCCCACAAAGACATACTGAAGTCCCCACTCCTGGCACCTGTGACCAAACTCATTTGGAAACACGGTCTTTGCAGATGGAATCAAGTTAAGGAGAGTAGTACTGGATTAGGGTGGGGCCTAAATCCGATGACCTGCGTCTTTCTAAGGGAAAGAAGGAATTTACACGCAGACATGATGAGGTGAAAGTAAGGCAGCTGCCAGTCAAAGACACCAAGGAACCAAGAACAGATCCTCCTTTCAAGTTCCCAGAAGGAACCAGTCCTGATGACACCTTTATTTCAGACTTCTGGCCTCCAGAATGTAGAAGAATACATTTGTTGTTTTAAGCCACACTTTTGTGGGATTTTGTTACAGCAGCTCTAGGAAATGGATACAGGCAGTCTTTGCCTGAAGACTTCATTTTGATCTTGGTGGTGGTGATGTTAAGCACTTTGGTGGCTCTGTAGCAACCCAGTGTGACAGACTGGAACTGCCCCATAGGGTTTCCCAGGCTGTAATCTTTATGGGTGCCAATCATCAGGTCTTTCCCCTGCAGAGCTGCTGGGTGGGTTCAAACCACCAACCTTTGGGTTAGCACTCAAGCATTTAACCATTTGCATCACTAGGGCTACCAAACCAAACTTTGAGTCGTATAGGGACTCATAGCAACCCTACAGAGTATAACTGCCCCACAGGGTTTCCAAGGCTGTAAATCTTTACAGAAGCAGACGGCCACATCTTTCTCCTGTAGAGCAGCTGGTGGGTTTGAATCACCAACCTTTTGGTTAGTAACCAAATGCCTTAACCACCGTGTCATGACAGCTCCTTGCCACAAGGGCTAGGGGTTGGTAAACAGGTGTCTAAAGACTGAAGGAAGAGTAACAGTTACCACCAATTATGGCAGACCAGGTTATCAAGTGTTATGTTCAGCAATATTTATCTTTCCACAAACAAGAAAAAGAATAGAGCTGGCAGGGAGAGAAGGAAAAGTTTTCATTTTAGAGAAGGATGGGTCCAGAAGTAGGTAAGTCATGACATGAAACAGTGAGGACCCTGCAGGCAGACAGAATGGACAGAGTGGGAGAACAATGTGGAACAAAACTCAGGATCATAAAAAAGACTGGGTTAAAATCACAGGGTTACTAAAAAATCTTAGGGTTACTGGTCAGATAGAGCTTGGTGAGACCCCCAAGACTATGGCACCTAGTTACCCTTCAAATCTGAAATTAAACTCACTCCCATGGCTTCCAGCAAACAACAGCAAGGAATACGGTGAACATTTAACATCAGGTAGATACACTCCTTACAGCCATCAATCATGGGAGAACAGAAGGGCAGTGTTTGCACAGAGAGATAGCTCAGGGGCCAGGAATGCATAGGAAAGGAGGACACAGGGAAGAGGTAACTACGGAGAGGAAGTGGGGAGAGAGCTGCCTTTGTGGGGAATTGCAGTCAATGTCATAAAACAAAATGTGTATTAACTGCTATATGAAAAATGTTTGCTCTGTAAATTTTCATCCAAATCACAATAAAATTTTTTTTAAAAATAAAAATGTCATTGACAAAAAAAAAAAAAAAAAAGGTGAAGAAGAATCTGGACTATCCATGCAAAGGGAAGGGGGTGCAAAGACTGGTTGTATTTACTTCCAAGAACAAATGAAGCTTGTGACATGCCAAGTATGAACAATGACCTTTTGTGATAAAAGGTAAAGTGGGGTACCTCAGAAGATGAAGGATTAGACAGCTGTTACTCCTTTTAGATCACAGTAAAGAAAAATGAGCAGGGTTCAATAGGGGGACCCATAGTCATGAGTCATCCTCATGCTATGAAATCTGGGCCAGTGCAGAGAAAACATGGAAAGCCACCCGGTGTGTCTGAGAAGCTAGAATATGAGTGGCCAAGCCTGGTGAAAACAGCAGCAAACAAAACCAGTCTTGCACTTTTCTTTGTTTTTCCCAAGTATCAAGAAATCAAAGGAGAAAGTCAGAAAAATCTACAACAGGATGGAAAGTCTCATCTCAAACAAACAAAAAACCAAAAAGCCAAATCCCTATATAAGAGAACACTGACTGGGACACAACAGACCTGTACAAAGAAAACTATAAAAAACTATTTCAAGAAAACATGAGATCTACATAAATGAAGAACATCTCATGCTCGTGGATAGGAAGATTGAACATTGTGAAAATGTCAGTTCTACCCAAAGCAATCTATACATTCAATGCAATCCCAAT
>NW_006921627.1:1204091-1217149 GCF_000298275.1 Orycteropus afer afer | reverse complement strand
CATAGAAAATCCCACCTTGGAGTGTACAAAGACTTATGGGTAGAAAAGCCACACTAAGTAATTTACTACACCACAGTTGGTTACCAGGGGTGGGAGGGTAGGATAGGGAACACTGTTAGATAGGTAGACATAAGTATTGATTTGGGTGAAGAGAAGGGCAATGTACCAAATGTGAGTGATCAACATGGTGGCATTAGGGAAGAGAAAGATAGAGAGAGGTGCATGGGAGGTGTAGACAACAAAGATGAACCCTTTTGTACTTACAGTACTGCATTGTCAGTGAAGGCAAATACGGGTATACGGGTGGATAGGTGGATGGACAAGCTGAACTATGAGGTGTCTATGCAGCAGGGAGTGTACCCAAGACCACGTATAGGGTTTGCAGACAATGGTTCTATAAGTGTATGTGTATGTTCTGTAAGAACTCCCAGGGGTACCGTAGAGCTGACAAGGGGCAAGGTTGTAGTCAATTCTTGGTCACAGCCAGCGACCCAGAGGGACTGAGTAGTTGAACTGGTGGCCTTGGGACCATGGTCATAGAGGACATGAAGCTCAGTTGGCTAACATACTACACAAAAACATTGTTCCACCTCCTACTTTGGCAAGTAGCAACTGGGATCTTAAAAGCTTGCATGCAGCCATCTAGATGCAATGATGGGTCTCTCGTCCAGAGCAAAGAAGAATGAAGAAAATCAAAGATTCATGGAAACAATTAGTCCTCGCGACTGGTACACCATGTGATCCTTAGCCTATATGACTATGAGACCAGAAGAACTAGATGGTACCCGGCTACCACTGTCAACCACTCGGAGGGGGATCTATGTAGGAGATCCTGGATAGAGAGGGAGAACAATGTGGAACAAAACTCAAAATCATCTGGGAAAACAAACAAACAAAAAAAGACCAGGTTTGCTGCTCTGATAGAGCCTGGTGGAACCACTGAGACTATGGTCCCTAACTGCACTTCAGGTCTGGAATTGAACCCAAACCTGTGGCTTCCAGCCAAATAAGAGACAGGCATAAGAGTTGAACATGTACCTGAGGTAGATACATCCCTTGGAGAGAACAATCATGGGAGAAAGAAAGGCTGTTTATACACAGGGAGACAGTTCAGGGGGCAGGACTGCATGGAGGGATGGACACAGGGAAGAGGTAGGTAACTATCAGGAGGAAGTAGAAGGGGAGGTGTTGCAATGGGGTAAATTCTCAATGTCATCAGACAACGT
Organism: Orycteropus afer afer; assembly: GCF_000298275.1. Lineage (NCBI taxonomy): Eukaryota > Metazoa > Chordata > Mammalia > Tubulidentata > Orycteropodidae > Orycteropus > Orycteropus afer. Next base: position 1,215,923 of record NW_006921627.1, on the reverse strand, counting down.
GTGTGTGAACTGCTATATGGAAAGTGAATTTGCTCTGTAAACTTTAACCCAAATCACAAAAAAAAAAAAAAAAAAGAGAGAGAACACTGACCAATGCTTCGCTATGAACCCCAGTGCTAAGGGACTCTGAGCAAGCCACCCTACTTCCAAATGTCCATTTTCTCCCTTTTAAGGAAATAAAAAGACAAACCTGGGGAGTCATATCTCCACCCTTCCTGCAAGTTAAAGGGCTACATGAATCTAAAGGGACTTGTCTCCTCTTCCCTATTCTCAAGATGTCTGTGACTGAAAAGACAGAGTCTGGCTGGGAGGGACAATGGGCAGATACAAATGCCACTATACAGAAGAATATTTTGGACAGGGATGAGAAGATTTTATCAGGACAAGGGCGAGCCCCTGAAATCCCTCTGTTCATGCAGCTCACACCTATCCTCTCTGCCCACTAGGTCCCAGGTCCTCCAGCTACAAACATGACAACTATAAGGTTATTATCCTTTGAAAAGGGTATTCAGCAAGTACCCACTGACAGCCTTCTGAGCACCAGGTCCTGCTACCTGGGCCTCGGACTTCTGGAGCTGCCACCCACAGTGGCTGGTGAGAAGAGCGGCAGGTCACTGCACAAAATGTCGAAATGCCTCAGTGCCGGGTGGCTTGAAGCTTGTGGAACTTGCCAAAAGACAGCCAGGGAAAGTAGAGCCAAAGCTTATAACTGCATGTGCTGTGACTTCCCATTCCAAGGCTGTTCCAAGGTGTTGACGAGGAACAGTTTAGGTACCATCCTGTTGGAGGTAGGGGAATCGGCTTATATGACCTCTGTGTAACATCTCCAACCTGAGACCAATGGCTTTGAAATGGTCTTAAATCAGAAAGCCCCCACCCTCCCGGTTAGTGACCAGGCACTATATGCAGGAAAGAGGAAGGAAAGCAGACAGAGAGGAAGGGAAGACAGAGGAGAGGGAAGGAGAGGAAGGATCTGTCTTTTCCTGTGCTCAATCCAGGAAGCTGTGAGCTTGAGGATCCTCTTTGCAGAGCTGTCAGCCACCAACGGGCACATAAACAAAGAACAGCTGGCCCTCAGCCACCTTCCCTCCCCTTCCAGAAGAACGTGAGAGTCTGACCTGAAGATCCATAGCACTGTCAGTGTGTGCAAGCTCCAAGTCACTTCTGGCTCACGGGTGACCCTGGGTCAGGTCAGCGGCCTGGAAAAGGAAGGACACATTTACACACATACAAGGGGTGGGGCAGCTATTCCCCTGCAGGGACAACTCCTTAAGGAAAGAATCACAGAACCTGTTCTGGGCTTTGGCTGCAAGGTGCTTAAGCCAACCCAGCTGAGTTCTCTGCTACCCATCCCAAGCAGTGCTCATCTGGAAGTTTCTTCCTCCTGGGCAGAGACCACACGCAGCAGCCCAGGGAAGAAACTTTGGGTTTTTGTCATTCCAGAGCCTTTCTAAGGCATCAGAGAACTCCCCAGGGCCCATCCTACCCCCTCAGAATTCAACTCTTGTACTCCAAAACCCACTGATGAGGCAAACAGAGGCAGTACAATTAAAACTTCACTGATGAGGCAAATAGGAGCTCTGGTGGCATAGTGCCCAAGGCACTTGACTGCTAACCAGAAGGTTGGCAGTTCAAACCCACCGGCCACTCCTCGGAAGGAAGGCTGGGCAATCTACTTCCATAGTGATACCGCCTCGGAAACCCAAGGAGGGGGCACTACGAGTCAGGTCCGACGCCACAGCACATAACAACACAACGATGAGGCAAAAGGGCAATACAATTTATGAAGTATTTTAAAACAAATACATCAGTTACGAAGTTTCCCACAATAATGAACTTAGCTAATAAAATATATTAGATGTTTACAGGGAACCTGTTTATTATTACTACAACCACTAATAATGACCACTATCGCAACTGCTCCTTACAACATTACCTACGTATCCCTTTAACGTGCAACAGTTCTGAGAGCATGTTCCTATCTCATTTATTACACATAGCTGTCCTGAGAAGTAGGCAGCAGGGTTATGCTGATCCTGACTTATTAAAAACTTACTGCCCACTGCCGTCAAGTTGGATCCTACTCATAGCGACCCCTCCTTAGGTTTCCAAGGTGTTATCACTACAGAAGTAGATTGCTCAACTTTGCTTCTGAGGAGTGGCTGGTGGGTTTGAACTGCCAGCCTTCTGGTTAGCAGTCAAAGGCCTTAGGTACTACATCACTAGAGCACCTGATCCTGACTTAACAGATGAAAAAATAAGGTTTAGGGAGTAATTTTCTGAGGTCACAGGGTGGTACGTGACAGCCAGGAGAGGGCAGGTCAGTTCTCACTGCCAGGTCACATGGCTTCAATGGTTAGATAAGAACTGTTGGAACTGCCAGATCAGTCGTTCACAGATAATGCATTAACTGCACTGAGCCGGGTCCTGACTCATGGCGACCCCACGCACGATGAAACAAAATGCTGTCCAGTCCCGCATCATCCCATGATTGGCTGTGGCTCAGACCATTGTGACCCTTAGGGTTTAGTGGCTGGTTTTCAGAAGCCGGTCAGCAGCCCTTTCTTCCTAGCCTTGTCTGGAAGCTCTGCTGAGACCTCTTCAGCATCATAGCCACGTGCAAGCCTCCACTGACAGACGGCTGGTGGCTTCGCCACAGGGACATGGCCAGGAATCAGACCTGGGTTTCCAGCATGGAAGGGAAGAATTTCACCACAGAACCACCACTGTTCCATATATAAAGTTTCTGCAAAATGGTTATAGAAAAAGATTGATTCACTTGACAATTACCTAAAAGATTAAAACAAATCTTTTTGTTTTGATATGACAAATCCACCAACTAAATAACCCACCATAAGCAAGTGACCAGATAAACTGATGGTTGGGTTAAAAAAACCCTTACGCCCTTACAGTGGAATATGTGTAACCACAAAAAAGAATGAGATCAATGTGTGCACCAGTATAGAAGTGTATCCAAAACAGACTCAACAAAAATTTCTGCAGAACAGTCAAAAAAGAATGATCCGATTTTAAAACGTATTTGCCTGTGCATGTGTGTATTTTTCCACAGTGTTGTTGAACCAAATGGAACTGTCGTTCTGTAGGACAAAATCAGTCAAATCTCGGTGATTTCATCTGGTTCCTACATATATAGGAAAATAAAAACAAACAGAAGAATAGACTACCAACTTGTTTCCAGGAAGAAAGGACAAGCGAGGTTCCTACCCACAGTGAAGGAGCAGGTGGGCCTGCATCCTGTGTCCAGCCCACCAGGCAGTCTGGTACCTAATGTACCATGTTCCCATGCTCGACACTGCCCATGTCTCTGTCTTAAGTGCTTACATTGGCCTTGGGGATCCTGTATTACTAGAGGCTGCACCGCAAACCTGCCACTGGAGATCTAGAAGAGTGCCCTCTATAGGCTGGGTGTAGTTGTGCTAAGGAGAAAAGGTGGCCAAGAACAAATGACCAAGGTATGTGTGGACAGAGAAGACAGCCACAAGGACCGGTTCACAGGCCATCAGTGGGCCCTCCACAGGGCAAGAGGCAAGAGCCACAGCCATGATTAGGGCAAAGAACAAAACAGAGCCCACCTTCAGGAAGCAGGCTCATAGCAGCCAAACCATTTCCCCAGAGTTGCTGCCAAGGTAACAGCACCGTTGGACCAGAACCCTGGCCTCCTTGCCTTAGCCCAGTGCCCCTCTTCACCACCAACCACCGAGTAACCAGAAAATTATGTTGGAGAACAGAGTCACCCATCACCCCAGCACTCAAGATAATTCACAAGGAAACTGTGGTTGATTTCCTTCCAGAATTTTATACACAGACTCCCATATCTACACACACAGTTTCATATTCTTCTCAAAACTAACCAAACCCATTGCCGTCGAGTCAGATCTGACTCATAGTGACCCCTCCTCAGGTTTCCGAGGTGGTATCACTGCGGAAGTAGATTGCCCAATCTTCCTTCCAAAGAGTGGCTCGTGGGTTTGAACCGTCAGTTTTTTGGTTAGCAGTCAGATGCCTTAGGCACTATGCCACCAGAGCTTCCTCATATTCTTCTACATTCACTTATATTGTGATAATTTTCCCACTTCAATATTCTTCAAAAGTATTTTAATATTTATATTAAACACATTTAGTGTCTATATAATATTCTAGGGGCTCTGGTAGCATAGTGCCTAAGGCATTTGACTGCTAACCAGAGGGCTGGCCATTCAAACCCATCAGCCACTCCTAGGAAGGAAGGTTGGGCAATCTACTTCCGTAGTGATACCACCTCAGCAACCCAAGGAGGGGTCGCTATGAGTCGGGTCTGACTCAATGGCACACAACAACAACAACAACAACATATAATATTCTATGGCAGTGGTTCTCAACTAGGGGCAATTTTGTCCCCAGAGGACATTAGTGGCATAGTGGATAAGGCATCTGGCTGCTAACCAGAAGGTCACTGGTTCAAACCCACCAGGCTCACTGCAGAAGGAAGACGGGGAGATCTACTTCTACAAAGATCGACAGCCTCGGAAACCCAGTGGGGGTTGCTATGAGTTACAATTGACTCGATGGCAGTGGGTTTGGTCTAAGGCATATTTTTCATTGATACAACTGGAGGGGGTAGGTTATCCATATCTGTGGACGTTGCTAAACACCCTACAATGCACAGAGCAGCTCCCCTCAACAAAGAATTACATATGTCAATAGTGTCAAGCTTGACTGTTGTATTACCATACGTATGACCCAAAATGCAATTTATCCACTATTACTGAACATTTAAATAGCTTCACATTTTTCAGTATTAAACAAAACACTGTGGTGAATTACCTGGTGTGGTATTTCCTCTTAAACCTGGAATCAGGTGAGGTCGTAGATGTGAGAGCACAGCGTGCCATCCTGCTTGTACGGCCTCATGATGATGGGAGGAGAAGGTAAGAAGGACTCCTGGCTCCTATGACTTTGAGGATCTACAATTTACCCTTTTTTCAGAACAGAACACAAACCCTTACTTACTAGGCCTGCTTCAGGTTTACCCATTTGTTCAGTGAATCAACTCTCAGGTGTGAGTGGGGTCCAAGAGGACAGGGATAAGGACACCCATCAACACCCTCAAAGGTTAATAATGGTTTCACCCCCACATCCCAACTCCTAACCAAAGCAGCTCCACAAGGAAGAAAATGCAAGCTGCCAAGAGTTCATTCCCCTCCCTTCTGAGTGGGAAAATGGCCAGGTGGACAGAAAACAAGAAACAATAACCCACCACCTTATACCTGTACAAAGCTTTCCTATTATCAGGCAAGTCCAAAGCCAGGATTTCACTGGCAATGAGACAAGTCTGGGACTGTTGGTCCCTTTATGGGTTATCTCTCCGAGAACCCCCTACTTCTACCCTTTTAACAGTCAAGGACTCTGTGGTGCAGTGATGACAAATGCTTTTACTAACAGCAATGATCCCAGCAACTACCACCTATTATTAACAACATCTGAAAGCACCAGGCATGGCTCTGGCTGGCTCTCTCTCTCTAATCCTCACAGCTTCTGTGCCCAGAAGATATTTCCGAGGAAGCAGGAAGGTCAGAAAACTCCTCGGGGCCTATTTTTCATGAGTAAGACAAGCAGATAATACATTCACTCCTCACTTAGCCACATGGTTAGGTCATTATGTGAAAACTGGTATTATACAAAAATGGAGGATGATTGCATCATCACATAACTGCCAAACCACTGAGAACCATGGCCCAGCCAAGCTGACACAGAACCTTAACCATCACAGCCAGCGTTATTCTTACCTTGCTCCTCAGTATTCGCTACTGCCAGACATATGAGATTAACGTGAAAAATAGCTAGTAGATTTTTTATTATTGTTGTAAATGCAAAATGTTGTACAACAAGATAGTGGAAAAGTGAGGGGCAGGTGTATATAGCTCACTGGTGCCTACTCAGACTCTAGCCACCCTTTCCTGAGACCCCTCAAGTCTCCCTCATACCCTGAAAACCAAATGTTCCTGAATTAACTGAAAACTCCAAAGTTCACAAAAGCCTTGGCCTAGTGCCACCCCACAGTCACTTAAAGTGTAAGCCTGAGTCACAAAGGACAGGACCAAGTGCACAATGCTCCTAGAAGAAAAAGAGCTCTGAGGACAAAGCCTTAGCAGCACAGGCCTCTGCCAACGTGTATTACCCTTCACCACACCATTGACTCATCCCACCCCGAGGTCACATCAACACTGCACCAGGATGGCACCCTGGGCTGGAAACTGGGAGAACCTAACTCTACTCATTCCCCCTACCCCAGCACTTAACCAGCGGTGTGACTTTGAGTGTGGCATTCACCAAATGAGAAACGTTTGGAAACTTGTTCAATGTGTGTGGAGCTGGGGGACAGTGGTAAAAATGACACACAGGTATCTGGCCCAGCCTAATCTGTTGCTGTTAGTGGCAACCCATGAATATAGAGTAGAACTGCTCCATAGGGTTTTCAAGGCTGGGACCACTCAGCAGTGTACTGGGCTTCTGAAGAAGACAGGCCTGTCTTGTCAGGTGCCTCTGGATGGGTCCAAACCTCCAACCTTTTGGCTGGTAGTCAGGTTACAGTAAGATGCACCCATGTGAGCCACCCAGGGCCTCCTCTATAGCAGCCTGTTTACAAAAAGAAATGGGTAATTGTAAATACGATAAATGACAGGAAAGCAAAGTGTGTGCTGCCATTCATTCATCCATCAGACATTCAGCGTGACTACTGTGCCGGGGACATACAGCACAGCATAGAACAGGAGCCTGGACTGCAGACCTGGAGGACAGAAAGGGCCATCTGGGCTGAGGGCTAAAGGATGTGCAGAGATTAACCAGAGAAAAGAGGGATAGGAAGGGACAGTTTCCAACCGCATTTCACTTTTCTCATCCTTGATGTCCTTTCTCAGAAAAATACCAGGCTTGGAGGAGGTCTATTTCCTTTATGGTTGTTTGCTTAAAGGAATGTATGTCGAGATTTGATTTAACCCATTAATTAATGGGGAAACAGTAAGATGTTACAACCCTTCAAATGAGTCAAAGAACCATATGAGCAATCAAGAAAGTGGAACAGAATTTACAAACAGGTGCCGAACTGATCAATATCCACAAGGCAATCATCATTTGCATTGCACTGGACAAAGTTCAAGGGTAGCACCATGGAAGGGAGGCCGATCTGCTTCCATAAAGATTATACAGCCACGAAAACTCTAAGAAGCAATTTTACTCTCTAATACATTGCCATGAGTCATAAGCGACTCCATGGTAAGTGTTTTGTTTTGTTTTCAATGTAGCTTGAAGCCAAGGAAAGGCATAGATAATAACCTACTGAAGGGTACCAGTCAGAACACCCAGTTATCTTTTTTGCCCATTTCAAAGACTTTGGCAAATTTTCCTGGCAGTATCCTGTCCCCTCAACCCTAACCTACGATAAAAATGTCAAAGATTATTCTTTATCCAAAAGGGGGGTTTAGTCACTGTGAGTCCAAGTCACCTGGTGGTGGTGGTCTCATTAGGTTGGCAGGATAATTCACACAGGTGCAGCAACTGTTAATTAACCAGATAGGCCTCCTTGGATTTCTTTTGCAAATGTCATGCAGCATTGAACAATTACTAAGGCCACAAAGAAAACTTCGTCTGGAAATTTTCATCGCAATTCTCAGACTGGACCTTTAAAAGCCTCTATTTTTTGCTATCCTGAAGGGAGGAAACTAAGATGAAGAAGCTCTCTCCACCAGGTTTCACCTGCAGTACCTATAAATGTGGAGTTGCTGGATGCTGCAAATGGTTTAGGCTGCTAACCAAGAGGTTGAAGGCTTGAGTTTACCCCAAGGCACCTCAGAAGAAAGGCCTGGTAATCTAGTTCCAAAAAAACAGCCCTTGAAAACTGTGGAGCACAGCTCTATCATGACATGCATGGGGTCACAATAAGTCAGAATCAACTTGACAGCAACTAGAACTTACAAATGTGAGCAAATTCCTCTCTTCCCCAGATCCCCCAAATATCCTAAATCCCCTAGCCTGCCAGGAAGTGTTCTGCAGGATTAGGCTCACAGTTCACTGTCATGAAGCTGATTGTTTCCACACTGAAAAGAGTCCTGGAAATCCTGACCCAGTCCATTGGGTGCTTAGTGTGGAAGTTGTCTAAGTTCACTCAAAAGCCTGGACCTAAGAGTCTATTATTTGAAGGATCACTAAATTAAGTACCTGGTTCTCCTTTGTTGAAGACACACAAAAAAATATGGATAAACTAATTGTTATACACACACAAACACACACAAAATGGAAAACTACTGAGCCAGGAGAAGAGGCAAAGTCTTAAAACATGCTACAACACAGATAGAGCTTAAAGACACTGTGCTAAGTGAAATACAAACAAACAAAAACCAAACTCACTGCAGTTGAGTCAGATCTGACTCATAATGACAGCTCCTTGGGTTTCCAAGGTGGTATCACTATAGAAATAGATTGCCCAACCTTCCTTCTGAGGAGTGGCCGGTGGGTTTGAACTGCCAGCCTTCTGCTTGGCAGTCAAATGCCGTAGTCACTACACCACCAGAGCTCTCAAGTAAAATAAGTCAATCACAAAATGACAAATATTGAATGACCTTACTTACATTAAAAGAAAAAACCGAAGCCAAACCCCATGCCATTGAGTCAATTCTCACTCATAGCGACCCCTGTTGGGTTTCCAAGTCTGAACATTTTTATGGAAGCAGACGGCCTAGTCTTTCTCCCTCAAGCAGCTGGCAGATTTGAACCACCAACCTTTTGATTAGCAGCCAAAAGCCTTAATCACTACATCCCCAGACCTTCTTTATCAAAAGACAATAAAAGGCAAATTTATAAAGAACAAAGCTTATTAGTGGTTACCAGGGGTGAGAGGAAGAGGGAAAAGGGGGATTAATGTTGATGGAAAAATCACATTGATTAAGAAGAGGGTTGCACAGCTGATTATTATAACTGCTATTAATAAGCTGTACACCTATAAAAAGTAGAACTGGCAGAAGCTGTGTGATAGACATATTTACAACAATGACCAAAAGGAAAAAAAAAAAAGAGTAGCTGCTGAATCGGTTTTATGTGTAACCAGAAAACTTATTGGATTTGGTTCCTTGGTTTGGAGGTTTAGGGTCATGGTTTCATTCCAGTTATTTGGCCTAATAACATGCTTAGTGTTTCTGTCCTACTTCTTAAGAAAGTTCACTGTATAGAGTTGGGGTCTTAAAAGCTTGCAAGGTGCCATCCAAGACACAATACTGAGTCTCTATTTGCCTGAAGCAATAGAGTTAGAAGGAGAGCCAAGAATAGGAGGAAGATATGTAATGTGTGGCTAAATTGCCTCCATGAACAATCACCTCCTCTGCTGTGAGACCAGAACTGGATGTGCCCGGAGACAATTACTATGAACAACTGGACCAAAGATTCTATAGAAGAATCTTGATCAAAAGGGGAAAATGCAGAACAGAATTTCAAATTTTCATGGACTGTAGACTTTTGAGATCTGGAGGGTAGGTGAATGCCTAGAACAACTGCCCGGACATAATCTTTAAACCTTAAACCAAAAATATCCCCTGAAATCTTCTTCAAACTGAGCAACAGTTGAACAATCAATCATGGGAGACCAGAAGGGCAGTATTTGCACAGGGAGATACCTCAGAGGGCAGAAAAGCATAGGGAAGAAGGACACAGGAAAGGGGTAACCACAGGGAGGAAATGCAAAGAGAGCTGTTGCATTGCAGGGACTGCAATCAATGTCCTGAAACAAAATGTGTATGAACTGCTGTACGGAAAATAATTTGCTCTGCAAATTTCACCCACATCACAATAAAATACATAAATAAACAAATATCACTCACACACATACACACACACACAGAAACTGAACAACGGTTTATTAGCTTAGCTAGTAAAAATGTCTGCCTTGAAATTAAGGGAATTTGTTAAAACCAGACCAACCTTACAAGAGATGCTAAAGGGAGCCCTTTGGACAGAGAAACAACAACAGCCAACAACAACTGACCATTAACACACATGATGATATAACTCAGAAACCAACCCAGCTATGGAAGTATCCAAAGTAAAGAAGCCTACAAGATTGTGAACAGGGAACCAGAGACATCAATTGACAAATGAGGACAACTACAAACCAAAAAGAGGAGAAAACTGTGTCGTTACAGAACTTCTAGATGGAAGGGAAGTCTAGACAACTAAGAGAGGGAGTTCCGGTAAGATGGCGGAATAAGCAGAAAGACTGCACAGACCCTCCTCAACAAAGAAAAGGGGCACCAATTAACACAGATACAGAAGATAATCCTGGACCCCTGAGCCTTGAAGGGCAGGATATAAAAGTGGGCTAAACTCCAACTAGCAGAAGAATTTGCATGAAAACACCAAAAAAGGAGACATATGGAGCTGCAGTCTGGCAGCCATCCTGATGGCACAGACAGCTCGGAAATTGCCGAGTGGTGGTAGGACCTAAGAATTAACCTAAAAATCAGCCTTGCTAGCCAGGGACTGCACGGAGGACTGCTCTGGTGTCTGATGAATAAAAGGGGAAGCAGCGAAGAGGAAGGTGGACTGAGCTGTGGCCTTTTGCCTGCCTGAAGAGTGCAGCCATTTTGAATGTTTACAAGCGGCTTGACCATTTTGGATATTTAAAGCGACAGTATCTTCTCAGATTCCAAGGACCTAAGAATAGGCTCTACTTCCTAGGGACTGCAAGGACCTTTCAGACACTGAGGATTGGATAGGTGCAACATTCCCCTTGTTAGTCTTATACCCCACACCTCTTGGTGAAAGCAGGTGCAGCCATCCCTCACTCACACCCACCTTCTGGCAGGAATTCTGTGCTAGTCTGTGTGCTCAGACGGAGGCTGGCTGCCCTGCCCTATCCTGATTTTTTTTTCTTTTTTCTGTTTTTTAATTTGTTTTTGTCTGTTTTAAAATTACTGTTATTATTATTACTTTTGTCCTTTTCACTATTATTCTTTATTCTTCCCCCTCAGGTTCTAGTTTTCAGCTTTTTTTCTTTTCCCTGTTCCTAGCTGCAATTTTTTTTTTTCTTTCTCACAGTTAACCCCCTTCCTTGTTTTTCTTTTGTGTTTTTCCCATTTTTTTCCTTCATTATTCTCCTTCTTTGCCTTTTATCTTATTGCCTTCTCCTCAGATATTGTGGGGTGTTTTTTTTTTTTTTTTTGCCTCTTCTCTTTTTTTGGTTACTGTTCCTGTGGGATTACATGGTGTGTTTTTTATCCATTTGCTTTTACTTTTTTTATGGTTATCCAATTGTTATTTTTGTCTAACTGAGTGGAAGAAAGCAACAGTCCCAATATGGTACAACTACACCCACACCTCCTGCAGCTTCACTTACTGAGTGAGAGCTAACACTTCCTTCTCCACAATAATAAACAACCACCAAGAAGAGCCTGACTCACCTTTGGCTGCTCTTCACAAACAGTTAAAAGAGATCTAAATACAACAACGCCACAATGTCTTGGAGACAACAGACCATCATAATCTACACAAAGAAGCAAGATAAACTGGTAGAAACAAGGGAGCAGGATACAGACCCAGAACACATCCCTGAGGAAGAAGCAGCAATGGAACTCTCTGATAAAGAATCCAAAAGAATTATATTTAGCTATCTTCAAAGGACTGAGAGACAAATCAAGGAAAACACAGACAAAACCCTACAAGAATTTTGGAAGAAAATACAAGAACAAAATGACAAAGTAAATGAAAAATTAAAATGATTCTAAATGTGCGGATAGAAATCCAGAAGATTAATACTAAATTTTCAGAAATAGATAACACATTGAAAGG
>NW_006921627.1:1202076-1203617 GCF_000298275.1 Orycteropus afer afer | reverse complement strand
ATATAAAACCCTGAAAGAGAAAAATTTTCAACCAAGAATTATATACGTGGCAAAATTGTCCCTCAAATATGATGGTGAAATTAGGAGATTTCCAGATAGGCAGAAACTAAGGGGAATTGGTTAAAAACAGAGCAACCTTACAAGAGATACTAAAGGGAGTCCTTTGAACAGAGAACCAAAAATAACAAACAACAACTGACTATTAATACACAAGATGACATACCCAGAAACTGAAGCTATGGACATACCCAAAGTAAAATAAGCTTACAAGACTGTAAACCGGGAACCAGAGACATCAATTGGCAAGTGAGGACAACTACAAAGCAAAAAGAGGGAAAATACTGTGTAGTTACAGAACTTCTAAATGGTTAGGAAGTCAAGAGAACTGCAAGATAGAATGGACTGTTAAATTTGAGGAGAAAATTATAAATCACAGGGTAACCTCAAAGAAAAATGATAAACCTTCACATCACAATAAAAAAAGAGGACAAGCACAAATATTCAGCAAATGCTAAAACAATAACAACAAAGGAAATGATAACAAGATTCATAAACATAACGAGCTCAGCACAGAAAATAATATGGAACAAAGACCTGAGACACCATGAAAACACACATAACAAAATGACAACAACCAATTCACACTTGTCAATAATTACACTGAATGTTAATGGATTAAATGCACCACTCAAGAGATGGAAAGCTGCAGACTGGATAAGAAAACAAAACCTATCAATATACTGTCTACAAGAGACACAGCTTAGAGACAAAGACAAAAATAGATTAAAAATCAAAGGTTGGAAAAAGATATATTAAGCAAATGGCAACCATAAAAGAGCAGGAGTTGCAATATTAATTTCTGATCAAACTGATTGTAAGACAAAAACCAGTAATACCACAGGAGCATGGAGTGTGATCTCATGGAGACTGACATCTTGGAGTCACTGGAAGATCTAGGTGTGATTTCTTACTCAACAGTTACAAGGGTCAATTGTTAGATGGTGGCATACTGTCTCACGCAGTCTCTGGTAGAGACAGTTCCCCAGAATTTACCAAACTCTGTGCTTGACTGGTGTCTGAATTAAGAGTGCTCTGTAAACTAGAGGAAAATGTGCAAGCAACTAATAGCCCAAATGAACCTGAAGAATTCCAGCTTGAGGTGAGTGGACTACTAGAGGAAATGAATTGTCCACATCTTTCACTGACATCAGGGGATGTGACCAAGCGCCTTCTTGTTCAGAAGAACAGCCTCCTTTTGCTTACATACCTCATCTCAGAACTAGAAGCTGCCAGAATGCTCTATGTGAATGCCCCTCAAAAAAAAAAAAAAAAAAAAAACGGTAGTGAGGTCTTTCAAGAGTTGAAACTGAGGTCTTTCAAGAGTTGAAAGGCAAGGTTCCAGTAAGATGCAGACTAGGCAGAAAGACTGAACAGATCCTCTTCAACAAAGAAAACGGAAACCAATTAACACAGACACAGAAGATAATCCTGGATCCCTGAGCCTTGAAGGGAAGGATATAGAAGTGGACTAAACCCCAACT
>NW_006921627.1:1186474-1198771 GCF_000298275.1 Orycteropus afer afer | reverse complement strand
TATATACCCTAAAGAAGTGAGAGCCATGACAAGAACAGATATATGCACACCCATGTTCATTGCAGCACTATTTACAATAGGCAAAAGATGGAAACCACCTAGTTGTTCATAAACTGAGGAACGGATAACCAAACTATGGTACATACACACAATGGAATACTACGCAATGCTAAAGAATAATGTAGAATCTTCAAAACACCGCGTAACGTGGATGAACTTGGAGGACATTATACTGAGTGAAATAAATCAATCACAGAAGAACAAATATTGTATTAGTTCGTTATTGTAAAAGTCAAGGAACGGTTTATCTACGGAAGGAAACTTTCCTTGTTAGTTACCAGGGGTGGGAGGGGAGGGGAGGGAACACTGTTAGATAGGTAGCAATAAGTATTGATTTGGGTGAAGAGAAGGGCAATGTACCAAATGTGAGTGATCAACATGGTGGCATTGTGGAAAAGGAAGACATAGAGAGGTGCATGGGAGGTACAGACAACAAAGATGAACCATTTTGCACATACAGTACTGCACTGTCAGTGAAGGCAAACATGGGTATAAAGGTGGACAGGCTGAACCATTAAGTATGTCTATGAAATGTGGGGAGTGTACCCAAGACCATGTATAGGGTTGGCAGACAATGGTCCTATAAGTGTATTGGTATGATGTGAATTCCCAGGTACATAGTAGAGCTGACAAGGGACAAGGTTGTAGTGACTTCTTGGTCACAGCCAGCTACCCAGAGTAACCAAGTAGTTGAACCTGTGGGTTCAGGACCACAGTCACAGGGGACATCAAGCTCAATTGTCATAACATACTACATAAAACATTGTTCCACCTCCTACTTTGGCGAGTAGCAACTGGGATCTTAAAAGCCTGTAAGCAGCCATCTAGATTATGCACAGGGAGACAGCTCAGGGGGCAGGAGTGCATGGAAGGATGGACACAGTAAGTGAGGAATCAAGTAATCAAGGGCATAATAAAGCTAACATAAAGCACAAAATTTTTTCACGCTATTGTGATGCAGTGAATGACTTGGTATGGCTTTTCTAACCAATCTTTGTGACTCCCACCAGATTACTGGGTGGGACCACGCAAATAAGGTGTATGGAACTCTAATGTGGGGATTGGTTAGTTCTGTCATTCTGCTAGAATTAAAATCTCACTGCCAGCAAGAGAGAAGAGCCAAAGATAGAGTGGAGTGTGTCCTCAGACCTGAGATCCCTGCGCTGGACCTCCTTGGCAGAGACAGACAGCTTGACCAGGAGCAATGACTGCAGTGGAACCAAGAGGCACGAAACAGAGCAGCGGGCTTGGGCAGGAGGCTAGCTGGCAGAGTGGGGTGCACATAGGTGTGCTCATTGGGAGAGCTAAAAGAGCTGTGTAACACTTACTTGCCCAAGCAGGGCAGAGGCCAGGCCGAGAGGCCAAGGGCCAGAAAGGCGTGCCTGAGGGCACAGCAGAGGGGAAATTGTTCCCATTGAAGAACTGTATCCTGAGAGCATTCCTGAACATGAATTCTAACCTGTTACTTCCCGAATAAACCCCATAATCGTGAGTATTGTCTTTGAGTTCTGTGTGGCCAATGCAACAAATTATAGAAGCCAGCACAGAAGTAATGAGTCCTGTGGGAGGGACAGCTGGTGTCAGAGTTGGTAAAAAGGCTGGAGGGTGGTGGCATGTCTGGCCCCATAGGAATAAGTGTTGGGGTGTGGATGGTGACTCTGTTTCCTCCTTGTGAGGTTGGAGGAGGTCAGAGGATGGTGCCCCATGGCCTTTTGGCAGCTATCTAGAATCTCTGCTCTCTAAGTAGATTATACAGAAAGTGAAGAAGAATCTTTTGTTTTGAAGACACAGCATTAATGAGTACAAGAGCACCAAAACTTAACTTTGCTAAACTTGTGACATATTCATAACTTCTTCTCAGACACAGGTACTACAAACCATGGCAATAAAACTAATTTTCCAAGTTTGGTCTTTCACTATGTTTTTTTCACATTCTGGAATACACTGACAAGTTATCTTAGGATAATGTGCCATCTAGGTAACTTGTGCATCTCTGAGACACTTTTCAGAGGATCTCAAGGTAAAACATACTCATAATAATACTAACATTAATTTTTGTGTTTATTCTCTCATGAGGCTACAGTGGAGTTCTCCAGAGGCAACAATGATATAGAAAGTGCAACAGACTGAGAATCCAAATACATTCCATTGAGTCAGACATAGAACAGATTTGCAAAAATGTGGAAAAAATGCTATTCTCATTATAAATGTCTGTTTCGTAAAATAGTTATTTTTCCAAAAAAAAACATGTATTTTATAAAACAATGGACATTGCTATTTTCAAGTGAATCAACAAGCGTTTTTTAAATTTGTTTTAACTTTGAATAGAAGAAATAACAACAGATAAAACTTACTTACTCAAAAGCTTTTTGGGGATCCTCAATAATTTTTATGAATAAAAGGGTCTGAAGACCAAAAAGTTTGGGAAACGCTGCTTTAGAGGAAAAAAAGCTACCCTTTTTCCTTGAGAAATAAAAGCATCTACACAGCTGTTTCTTTCTTTCTTTTTTTTTTTCTGGCATTCATATCAATCACAACTTTTATCCACAGTAACCTATTATTAACAAGTAGATTCCAACTCCTGTGCCAATGTGTGTCAGAACAGAACTGTGCTTTCAGTGACCGAGATTTTCAGAAGTAGACCATCAGGCCTTTCTTCTGAGGGATCCTGGGTGAGCTTGAACTTTCAAGTTTTTGTCAGCAGCTGAGCCCAGTTAATCACAGTAACTGACATATATATTACAGAGAACTGGAGGTGGATAACCGAGAACTGTCTGTCATACACAAGCATTTCAGCAGACTAGCTCATGAACTCTTCCTCGTTGAAGATGACCTCCAATAAGATGGACTGACACAGTGGTTGCAACAATTGGGTCAAACATAGCAATGATTATGAGGATGGGGCAGGACTGGACAGTGTTTCGTTCTGTTGTGCACATGGTCACTATGATTCAGAACCAACTCAATGGTACCTAACAATAGCTCATGAACAGAAAACACAACTTTCTACAGCCACCTATGTCCCCCTTTATACCTTCTCTCAAAGTGTTAAAAATAAAAAAAGAAACACACTCATTCTCATTAACCAAAGATATAGTTTCTCCACAGTATATATTTTAAAAAAATTATATAAGCTTAAAATTCATACTTAATAATCAATGTTTCCATATTCTTTCTTAGAAATTATCTAGGTATATGATAATTACCTGTTAATTAATTCAACATAATCAGCCAAGGTTTTAAGTCACCTAAGCCACTCCTTGGAAGGAAGGTTGGGCAATCTACTTCCATAAAGATACAGCCTCGGAAATCCAAGGAGGGGTCACTATGAGTCAAGACTTGACAGCACATAACAACAACAATCTTTATCTTGGAAATTATTTTCAAGCTGACACACCACAAAACAAAATTACCGTTAAAAGTTGTAAACTGTAAATGATTCAATTTAATTGCAAACAAATTTTTCATAATCTTAAGCATTATATAAGAATAATGTTAGCCTATTTTATAATTAAATCTGTTTAAGCTTATGGGGAAAAAGCAACCCACATAGAAAATATACACTTATATTTAAAATGGATAAATCAGAGAAAATACATAGTTTTTTTTCAAAACCAAAACTATTAATTTAGTCTCATTTGCCAAAGATTTTAATTATATGAACTTGAATTCTTAACATTTCTGACTTTATTTCTGCAAGAATTTTTTAATGTATTTAAATTATTAGAAGTGCAATTTTCTTATTTTCTAAGAATTTAAAAAATATTTGATTTATATAAGTGGTTATTGAGCTCCACAAACCAATCAGAATAGGGCCTCTCCGATTTTAATTATAAATTATAAATTATAATTATAATTTAATTAAATTATAATTTAATTATAAATTATAAATTATAATTATAATTTAATTAAATTATAATTTAATTATAAATTATAAATTAACTCCCAGAGATTAAAATTTTTTTTCACATTTACACAACGAGAGGCAAAAACCTTTATGAATTTGCTTAAATAATTTCTTTTAGAAGGATCAGCACAAGGCCAGTCCCTATGAGGCAGAGGTTAAAGAAGTCCCAATGTCCAACTTTTCCAAACTGCCGTGCCACTCCACCATCTCTGACGTCAACTCCTCCTCCTCCCCTCAATAATCTCTCTCCTGTCTTAGGGTTCGTAGTTCGCTGTAACGTCTCAAAAAACTCACAAACTCCCAAGGAAACAGCTCACATGGTGGTGGTGGAGGCTGGCGGCTTGGCAAGTCCCAAGTCTGTGGGTAGATCTGGGGGATCCTACCAATTCATGTGGCTGCAGGGGCTGGTGAACCCAAATCCACAGGTCAGGTGACTGGCTACTGTCTCAAGTCCAGGAATGAGATGATGACAAACCAAATTCAGGACCAAGCAAGAGTGAGCTTTCCTAAGACATTCACATATATAACCTTAAGGAAGTTAAGGGTAGTGACTTGGGTCACACTTTCCAGCGAGGTGAGACTCAAGATACATCCCACCTTAAACAGGCAGAGACTAGGATTTGCAATACATCACCAAATGGAGGACAATGACTAGAAGGGCCACATCAAGCAATTCACTGCACTGCAGAATTACAAACACACAGATCATATGGTTTCAGTTCTACCGCTTGAGCCCCAGATTTCAAGAGTAAACACAGAAACACAAAGACATACTGGTCCTCAAGTCAAAGAGCTATTGAGCTGTTGTTTCCAGTGGGCACAAAATTCTAAACTGATTTAAGAAAAAAACAACAACTAAGGGCACAAACAAAAAAGTCCAACAACCGAGATTATCTCTCAATTCTCATTCAACGAGAATAAATCTGTTTTCCATACAAAAGATCACCCAAAGGTCAGACCATAAAACCAAATTCTCAATCACTCCTCCATCAATGAGTAATAATTTCTCCACTGTGTGTAAATCGGAAACCAAAACACAGAGTCAAGAAAGGAAAAACAACCCAAAAAGGAGTTAGCGAAGTTAAAAGTTCTATTGCTGCTAAGAATTCACCTCTGAGAGCAAAGAAAAGACTACGTGAATCTGGTGGATGAATGCCAAAACTGCTAAAGGGTAATTTTTTTTTTAAAGTGAAATCATGAATTTCATACAAATATAAAATGAACATGTGTCACAGATTTCATTAAGCTTATTTATTAAAGAAGGAACCAATAAAATGACACACCAGTTTTATTTCTAAATAATGTGTCTAATAACCACTTTCATAAATTCAGAACTAATAATCTAGAGCTGCATGAACAGTTCTTGGGTTCTGAGAAGGATGGGGTCTCATTACCTGAGATGGATAGGGCCGAGGCAGAAGCACAAAACGGCCCGGCGCTGATGGCCCTGGTCACTCAGAGCCAAGTCAGTCCCGTAGACTTTCTCCTTTCCACAGTCCTCAAGATGACTACAAGGCTTCCCTAAGCCACTGACTTCTTCCTTTGGGTTTTGACTCTTACTGGTTTTCATGTGGCTCTTTCAGACAATGCAATGGAGTGGAGGAGGGGGAATTCCTGCTCTCATCCAAGAACACATGAGGCCCACTTTCATTACTCAACCCAACAAGGTTTCATAAGGAAAAGAGGAAGCTAGTGTTTAGGACACAAAGCCAGTGTACCTCCTTTCTCCCTAGGCTGTTTCAGCTCCTAGAGCCTGAAGGCTTCTGGAGGTGGAAAGGATTCCCCAGAAACTCAAATGCATTGTCTGATCACTCACCTGTTCCCCACAATTACAGAGAAAAGGAAGCACTTACCTACCTCAGTGGTTTTCAAACCTGGCAACACACTGGAATCAATTGGAAAGCTTTAAAACATACTGATTTAGAAATAAAGAGTAAAACTATTTTCAATAAATGGCATACTCTCATATATAGAAAAAGCCAAGAAATCTGCTTAAAAACTACTGGAACTAACAAGTTTAGCAAAGTTTAGTATACAAGATTAATTTACAAAAATCAATCGTATTTCTCTACATAGCAGCAAGCAATCTGAAAATGAAATTAAGAAAATAATTATACATGTATTTTTATGTAATAGTATCAAGAAAAATAAAAGACTTACTGTGATACTTAAGGTTGTGTGTCAACTTGGCTGGACCATAATTCTAAGTAGGTTAGAAGTTATGATGTAGCCATTCCCCATTAAAAAAAACCTTACTACTGTCAAGTCAGATCCGACTCATAGCCACCCCTCCTTGGGTTTCTGAGGAAGTAGATTGCCCAACCTTCCCTCCGAGGAGTGACTGGTGGATCTGAACCACCAGCCTTCTGGTTAACAGTCAAATGTCTTAGATACTATGCCATCAGAGCTCCCACGATAAGATCTAACATAATGTAATCATCTCCATGATGAAATATACTATGAGCAGCCAATCAGCTGAAAGCGAATTTCCTCAGGGGTGTGGCTTGCTTCCAATATATATATATATATATGGACATCCTGGGAAAACTCTCTGGCTTTCTGCTGGATCTTAATCCTGCACCTAGCTCATCAGCAGTTCCTGGACTTGAACCAGAGGCCTGTGATATTGCCTGCCAATCTTGGGAGTTTTGCCTTTCCAGCCTGTGAGCCAACAATATGCCATTTTACCTACTGATCTTGGATTCATGATCCTCCAATGCCAGCGGCAGCCAGCCATACTGCCTGCTGGTCTTGGGTTCATCAGGCCCCTACAGTTACATGAGTCAGGAGAAGCCTCCAACTTGATGTCTGACTCATGGCATTGGGACTTGCCAACCTCTACAACTGGGTGAGCCATTTCTCTCTCCCTCCTCCCCTGCCCCTCTAATATTTATAAGCTTCACTGGTTTTTCTTCTCTAGAGAACCCAGCCTAAGAGACTTAGGAATAAATTTAACAAAAGCAGTATAAGACTTGTACACTTAAAACTATAAAACACTATTGAAAAAAATTTTATAAAGGCCTAAAAAATGGAAAGAAATCCCATGCTTATGGATTAGAAGACTTAATATTGTTAAGATGGCAACCCCACCCCCTCAAACTGGTCTACAGATTCGATGAAATTCCTAGCAGAAGCCCAGGTGGCTTTTCTGCAGAAAGTGATAAAAGGATCCTAAAATTCATATGGAAATGCAAATGACCCAGAATAGGCAAAATAATCTTGAAAAGGAACAAAATTAGAAGGCTCACACTTCTCATTTTCAAAACTTAACTACAGTAATCAAGACAGAGTAGTAACAGCATAACAGAGACATACAGATGAAAAGAACAGAACTCACAGTCCAGAAAAAAAGCATAAAATGTATGGCCATTAGGGTCTTCAACAAAAGGGCCTATTCTATTCAAGAGACAATGAACCAAAATGGGTACAAACTGCTGTATAGAAAATGAATTTGCTCTGTAAGCTTTCACCCAAATCACAATAAAACTAACTAACTAAATAATTAAAAAGAGGAACCTGTACATAGACCAAGAGGCAGTTATTCAAACAGAACAAGGGGATATAACGTGGTTTAAAATTAGGAAAGGTGTGGATCAGGATTGTATCCTTTCACCATACTTATTCAATTTGTGTGCTGAGCAAATAATCTGAGACACTGGATTATATAGCATCAAGACTGGAGGAAGACTCGTTAACAAACTGCAATATACAGATGATACAACCTTGCTTGCTGAAAGTGAGGAAAACCTGAAGCACTTACTGATGAAGATCAGAGACTACAGCCTTTCAGGATGGATTACACCTCAACATAAAACAAACTCCTCACAACTAGATCATCAAGCAACATCATGATTAATTGGAAAAGACTGAAGTTATCAAGGATTTCATTTTACTTGG
The DNA here is from genome assembly GCF_000298275.1 of Orycteropus afer afer. Lineage (NCBI taxonomy): Eukaryota > Metazoa > Chordata > Mammalia > Tubulidentata > Orycteropodidae > Orycteropus > Orycteropus afer. The sequence continues at coordinate 1,190,907 of NW_006921627.1, read as the reverse complement.
ATCCACAACCAACATCCATAGAAGCAGCAGTCAGGAAATCAAATGACGTTTTGCTTTGGGCAAATCTGCAGCAAAAGACTTCATTAAAGTGTTAAAGAGCAAAGATGTCACTCTGAGGAATAAAGTGTGCCTGACCTAAGCCATGGTATTTTCAATCGCCTCTTATGCTGGCCAATGAGTAAGGCAGGCTGAAGAACTGATGCATTTGAGTTGTGGCGCTAGCAAACAATATTGAATGGACTGCTGGAGAACGAACACAGCTCTCATGGGAGGAAGTACAGCCGGAATGCTCCTTAGAAGCAGGAATAGCCAGACTTAGTCTCTTGTACTTTGGTCATGTTATCACAAGGGGCCAATCCCTGGAGAAGGATATCATGCCTTATAGAGGGTCAGCGAAAAAGGGAAAGACCCTCAATGAAATGGATTGACACAGTGGCTAAAACCACAGGCTCAAGCATTGCAACGATTGTGAGGACGGCACAGGACTGGGCAGTGTTTTGTTCCGTTGTGCACTGGGTCTCTATGAGTTGGAACCTCGAAACCAAAAGAGCGACACCTAACAACAATTTCACTCAGCATAATGTCCTCCATGTTCATCCATGTTATGAAGTGTTTCACATATTCATCATTATTCTTTAACTCGTAGCAGCATTATTCATGACAACCAAAAAGTGGCAATAATTCAAATGTCCATCAACATTAGAGAAACAAAATGTGGTATAATAGAATATTACACCCACTCTTCACTTACTATCTTGGTATCCACATATGGCAATAGTAAAAAATCCACTTAGATAACCTTAAAGCCAGGCGAGGACCCATGTGTTTTGATTTTGAGTGAGAGAGTGCCAACTTCCTGAGCCCCAGGTCCTTGGTCCCGTCTCAAGCTACCCCTCTCTCCAGTCCTGGATGGGAATAAAATTGAAAAAGGGTAAAAGGGGGGTGGGAGTGGGGGAAGGCCAGCTGACAGGGCCTCAGGCCATTAACCTGCACACATGCTTAGCCAAATCCCAGCCAGGGCCTGGCTGCTGACTCAGCAGTTCAAACCACCAGCCGCTTCACAGGAGAAAATATGTGGTAGTTTGCTTCTGTAAAGAAACCTTGGAATCCTTATGGGGAAGTTCTACTCTGTCCTTGAGGGTCATTAGGAGCTCTGGTAGCATAGTGCCTAAGGCACTTGACTGCTAACCAGAAGGCTGGCGGTTCAAACCCATCAGCCGCTCCTCAGAAGGAAGGAGGGGTCGCTATGAGTCGGGTCTGACTCGACAGCACACAACAACAACATGAAGAGCAAGGAGTTTGGTTTTTTTATTTGGCAATGTATACAGGGGTTTCTTTTGAGAGTGCTGAAAATTCTAAAATTAGACAGTGGTCATGACTGTCCAATCTGTGAATATACTAAAACTCAGTGAACTGTACACTTCAATGGGTGAGTTTTATGGTATGTGAGGTATCCCAGTAATGCTTTTAAAAATAAAAAAAAGGGGAAGGGCAGTCAGAGAGAAGGCTATATAAAGAAGAAAGAGGCAGAGTCTCTTTACCAGATAACTCAGACCTCACACAGGTCTACTACTGTCCCCCAATCCTCAGAAGCATCCTCCTGAATGCTGATGGCCTCCATGACCTAGAATGTCCTTCTTCCCCCTCAACTGCCCGGGCCCTGGGCTTCTGAGAAATTTGTGAACAGTGGGTGAGACAAGATGGGCTGAAAGGTAGAGAGACAAATGTTGCAGAGGCCTCAACAAAATTTCTAGGTTAGCTTTCTGTCCTATTGCCTTCTCTCTGAATACTCTGCAACTATCCTCCTTTAAAGGTTAAAGGCTCACTACTAACCCAACGGCCTCAAGCACCTGTGCAGGTTAATAGCCTGAGAACTACCCCACGGCTCTGCATGAGATACTTGGAAATCTGCTCTTGTAAAGACTGAAGCCCGGGAAACCCTAAGGGGCAGTTCTACTCTGCACACATGGGGTCTCTGCACTGGACTCACCAGCCCCTAAGAACAATGCTCCTGTTAGACTAGAGTCATGGAGAAGAAATGGGATGGTACCAAGGCCAAGGCAGAGCCCCAGAACCCTGGCAGACCTGGGCCTGCTCCCACACTGCCCTCTGGGTCAAAGCCAGACAGTGGGAGCAAAAACACAACAACACGGGCAGACAGGCCTTCGCTGGTTAAACACAGTCCTCAGCCTCGGAAAATTTGGGCAGAAACTTGGTTTCCTCACCTATGAAAGGTGGGAAGAAAAGCTGGAGTGTGGGAAGAGAAAATCCATGCAATCATTTTACATACTGTAAAGCACCACATTCATAAGATGCTATTACCTACAGGGGCCCTGGAACTCAGCTCTCTGGTCAGGGAGGAAAGGGTTCTGGAGGTTAGATGGGTCCAAGGCTAGTAGGAAATACTGGAGAGAAAACAAGGCTTTCTAAGATATTATGTGACACCTCAGGGCCAGGCAGCCTCACTTTGTTGTCGAGAACTCAGATAAAGCCAGGCTGGGAGATGAGAGGAATGAAGGCATTTACCAGGTGGGAGAGGGTGTGGTGGCAGAGAGGCCTCCCTCCTCCAGGCAGTGCTGTCAGCCAGTCCTGGCCATCAGGCCAGCCTCACTGCCCCACACCATTTACAAGACAGGGTGAGGAAGTCCCTGTTGGAAAGTTCCTAGAAAAGTTCCAGCCATGGTTAGTTATCTTCTCAACTAGAGCAGGGCCTGCCTGATCGTAGGGTCTCAGAATGGAGCTGAGTGAGCCTGGCTCTGGTCCCTCTATCTCCTCCCTGACATATATACCCACAGAGGCAGCTGGACCTAGCCCAGCAAAAAGGGGAGGCAGTCCCAAACCTCCCTACCACAAGCCAGCACCAAAGCTCAGCGTTACCCCAACTGTACCCCAGAGGTGCCCACATTCTACCGTCTCCAAGGAGATGCATGCTTGGCTCAGGAGCCTCTCCTCCACCCCTTATGATGCCAGATTTGACTTTCCAGATGGCAGATGGATTATTAAAAATTCACTCGCTAATGTTGGAGAGGCTGATGGTGGGATGTGAGTCATTCACCCGGCTGGGCTTTCTCCCCTGCCGAGGTACCCAAATACCTCCCACCTCAGAGCCTGGTTTAGTATCACAGAACCAGAGCTCCTCTGCTCTAAATCACTCTTCTGGACTTATTCCCAAGTGGACACATATGTACCACCTCCTGGCCCCACCAGCCAGGGCCCAGGTGCCTTCATACCACAGTCCCCTCTCCCCCAGCTGCCATTCCCCTCGTTCCTCATTCCACAAAGCACCATGCCCCACCCGGCATGAGTCCTGTGTGTTCTGCTACCCTCAATCCCCTAACTGAACCCCAGTCTCCCCAGCTCTGACCTCAACTGGCTCCTCTTGGACAAACAGATCTAAATCCCAGGGAACATCATCTCCCTAAGCCTTCTGGGCCCATCTATATTTTAAAAAGCCCATGTATTCCTGGTACAACAGAGACGGGCCAATAAAGGCCCAATAAAGGTGGACTTTGCAGGTACTGAGACCTCACTTTCTCTGTCTATAAAAAGGGACAGTCCCTTACAGAGTTGGCAGACGATGTTTCTACATGCATATTTGTATATGCTGTAAGAATTTCTGGGTGTATAGTACAGCTGACAAGGGACAAGGTTGTGGTGGCTTCTTGGCCACTGCCAGCTACCCTGATGGAGCAAGCAGCGGATCTGTGGGCTTGGGACCATGGTCTCAGGGGACATCAAGCTCCATTGACATAACATACTACTCAAAAACATTGTTCTACATCCTACTTTGGTGAGTAGCTACCGGGGTCTTAAAAGCTTGCAAACTGCCATCTAGATGCAATGATGGGTCTCTCCTCATCCAGAGCAAAGAAGAATGAAGAAAACCAAAGACACATGGAAACAATTAGTCCAAGGAACTGGTATACCATGGGATCCTCAGCTTATATGACCATGAGACCAGAAGAACTAGATGATGCCTGGCTACTACCACTGTCAACCACTCAGAGGGGGATGGGTGCAGGAGATCCTGGATAGAGTGGGAGAACAATGTGGAACAAACTCAAAATCACACATACACACAAAAGACCAGGTATTCTGGTCTGATAGAGCCTGGTGAGACCCCTGAGACTATAGCCCCTTGTTACCCTTGAGATCTGGAACCGAACTTACTTCCAGCCAAACAGCAGACAGGCACATGGGGTGAACATTTACATCAGGGAGATACATTCCTTAGAACGATCAATCATGGGAGAACCAAACCAAAACCAAACTCACTTCCATCGAGTCAGATCTGACTCATAGTGACCCCTCCTTGGGTTTCCGAGGCAGTATCATTAGGGAGCTCTGGTAGCATAGTGGCTAAGGCACTTGACTGCTAACCAGAAGGCTGGCGGTTCAAACCCACCAGCCACTCCTCGGAAGGAAGATGGGGC
>NW_006921627.1:1177447-1180794 GCF_000298275.1 Orycteropus afer afer | reverse complement strand
GCAAAAGTCTACCACTCAGCCCACCTTTCTCTTCACCTTCCCCAGTTTGTTCCCTAGCCACTGTACACAGTCCTGTGCATGGACCCTGGCTAGCAGGGGATTTTTAGGTTAATTCTTAAGTCTTACGACCACCGGATTCTGCAAGAACGCTGTCTCTTTAAACATCCAAAATAGTTATGCCACTTTTTTCTTAAACATACAACACGGCAGCGTCCTCCGGACCGGCAAAAGTCTACCACTCAGCCCTCCTTTCTCTTCACTTTCCCCGTTCCCTAGCCACTGTACACAGTCCTTCGCGCAGACCCTGACTAGCAGGGGTTTTTTAGGTTAATTCTTAAGTCTTATGACCACCGGATTCTGCGAGAGCGCTGTCTCTTTAAATATCCAAAATAGCCAAGCCTCTTTTTTTTTAAAACGTACAACATGGCAGCGCCCTCCGGATCGGCAAAAGTCTACCACTCAGCCCATCTTTCTCTTCACCTTCCCCAGTTTGTTCCCTAGCCACTGTACACAGTCTGCACGGACCCTGGCTAGCAGGGGATTTTTAGGTTAATTCTTAAGTCCTACTGCCACTCGGGAATGTCCAAGTCGTTTGTGCCATCAGAGGCGCTCAGGTCCCTGCCAGACCACAGCTCCGTATATCTCCTTTTTTGGTATTTTCACGCAAATTCTTTTGCTAGTTGGGGTTTAGTCTACTTCTGTATCCTTCTCTTCAAGGCTCAGGGGTCCAAGATTAACTTCTGTGTCTGTGTCAATTGGTTTCCCTTTTCTTTGTGGAAGAGGGTCTGTGCAGTCCTTCTATCTAGTCTGCCATCTTCCCACTCAGTTCCTATAATCTTTTTTTCAGATCTTATTCTTCTCTCCTTCTAAAACTCCACATCCCTCACGCACCTGTACCAGTCAATCTGATCCAAAACCAAAACCAAACCCACTACCACTGACCCACAGCGACCCCCATCGGGTTTCTTAGGCAGTAAATCTTTATGGAAGTAGATTGCCCCATCTTCCTTTCACAGAGTGGCTGGTGGGTTTGACCCATCAACCTTCTGGCCAGCAGTCAAATACCTTAGGCACTGTGCCACCAAAATGCAGATTTGCTATATGGAGGGCAGAGGAGAGTTTAAAAACAAACCTCTTCCTTTGTTTTCTGAGTTGATGGCTTCTTTTACAGAAAAGACCCTGAACACCAACCAACCAAGAATTATTTTGCAAGGCAGTTGCACTTCCAGACATGGTTATTTGTGGTTCATACAATGACCATGTTGGCTTTCATTTGAAACTTCCTCATTCTGGTCAACCCAGGCAGGAAGGGAGGAAGAGCAGGGAAAAGACTTAGAGGAGGGGATTATGGGAGGGAAAACCCCAGTGTGTCTGCACTGTCCCCAGCAGCTTTGTCCTCCCTCCCTCACCGTGGGCATCACTGCCAGTCGAGGCTGCTTTCTAACCGGGCTGCCTATCTCCCTCCCTAGGACTGGTAAACCCACAAAAAGGCCATGGTCATTCTCTGTGCTCCTTACTCCTTGTGGTTTAATAGAAGCGGGGTTCAGAGGTGAATGGGCTGAATATGGGAAATGGAACAAGAGGCCTGAGAATCTAGTCAGTATATAGCAAGTTATTTAACCTTTCCATGCCTCAATTTTTCCATCTGAAAAATGGGGATGATAACCTAGTCTCTGATTATTTTGATGCCTAACCAAAACCAAACCAAACCCACTGTCACCAAGTCAATTCCCACTCACAGAGACCTCCCACTGGGTTCCTGAGGTGGTAAATGTTTACGAAGTAGATTTCCAGTCTTCCTTCCACAGAGTGGCTGGTGGGTTTGAACCACCAACCTTCTGGTTAGCAGTCAAATGCCTTAAGCACTACATCATCAGAGCTCCACTTTGATGCCTATTCAAGTTAATTAACATATGTAAAATTCTCCGTGTGTATCTGGCACACAGTAAGCTCTGTAAGTTGTATTTTGATCATTCTCCTCCATATGGGCCTTACGGTTGACCCTTGAACTGTGCGGGTCCACCAATTGGGGATTTTTTTTTTCCCCAAGATATGGATTTTGCAAGGCAAAGGAAAACACTGGAAGGAGTATAACAGTTAAAGGCAACAAAGGTAAATATTACTACATACACAATCCTGCAGTAACAGTAATAATAATCTACAAGTGGCTATATAGACAGGCACTCAAGCTAAACAGAGATGGGAAGGTGAATGGGACTATATCCACAATTATATATAGGTTTGACAGAGAATTCTTCTACATATGCACTTTATATATGCTACAAATATACCCATGAATATAGTAGAGTACACAGGGGCAAAGTTAAGAAAACTTCTTAGCCATAACCAAACACCTTGAGCAAATGAGTCCTGGGGCTCAGGACCATAGTTTCAAGGGACATCAAGGTCAACTGGCATAACACAGTCCACAAGGACAATGTTCTACATCCTGGTCTTAAAAGCTTGTGAGCAGCCATCTAAGGTACAACTGTTGGTCTCTCCATGTCTGGAGCAGAGTGAAGAAAATCAAAGATGCAAGGAAATAATGAGTCCAAAGGACTAATGGACCATGCCACGTAAACCCTAGCCTCCACAACCCTGAGACCAGAAGAACTAGATGGTGCCTGCCTACCACTACTCACAGCTCTTAAAGAGATTACAATAAGAGGTCCCAGAAAGAATGGGGAAAAAATGTAGAACAAAACGTAAAATCATAAAAAAGACAAGTCTGATAGAGACTAGTGGAATGCCTGAGACTATGGCCCTTACACACTTTTCAAGCCAGGAACTGAACTGACCCCCAAGGTTCAATTTCCAGTAGACAGGTCTGTAAGGTAAACAACAGTATCAGAGAGGTCCACACTCCTTAGAACAATCAAGCACGGGAGATGAAAAGGGCAGCATTTGCCCAGGGATAAAGCTCAGAAGGCAGGAAGGGATCGGCAAGACGGATGGAGGGAAGTGATAAACACAGGGAGGAAGTAGGAAGAGTTCTGTCACACTGTGGGGACTGCAATCAATGTTGCAAAACAAAATGTGTATGAACTGTTGAACAGAAGACTGATGTGCAACTTTTGCCAAAATCACAATTAAAAAAAAAAAAAGTTATGGATCTTGGAGACAGTTAAGACCTAACAGACACCATACAGAGGAATTAACAGAAGATGACTTGATGGAGATGAGTGCTTCCAAGCCAGTGCTAGATGACAAAAGACCACAATGTAGAAACAGCAGTGCCAGAAAACAAATTGACATTAGACAATCTGGCCTAAGAGTTCTAATTATTCAAGATTGTTTTTGACTTCTTTTATGGCATTGACTCTTCTTCTTCTTCTTTTTTTTTTTTT
>NW_006921627.1:1172344-1174186 GCF_000298275.1 Orycteropus afer afer | reverse complement strand
AAAAAAAAAAAAAAATTAAACCAACTATAGATGCAGAGGTGCCCAGTAACAGAAGTGCAGCAACATGACAGCTAACCTCATACATAACAAGCTCAGTCGATTTTGGTGTGCATATTTTCACTACAATTAAAAAAAAAAAAAAATCCACATCAAAGGAGCATGGAGGAGGTTCAGCAAGTCTGGGCCTTCGTTCTTCCAACGCACACATGCACACAATAAACACACATAGCACTTGGAACTTGGACCACGTAAGTTTGTTCATTTGAGAAAGGGGGTCGGTTAAGCAAATGAGGAGGGTGGCCACATCTGAGGGATACTGGCATCAGCAAAGCCATGACCTGAGGTGAGAGCTTGTCATCTATAGACTGGGGAGGAGTCTGTCCAGATGAGGCAGAAGCCCAGGGAGGAAACTGCAAAAAACACCAGAAGAGTGGTAGAATATTTTGGAAAAGGACTGCAATAATGGTAGCACAGCACGAAAAATGCCATCAATGTCCCTGAACTGTAAATGTGGAAGTGTTATATTGGCAAATGTCTTGTGTGTGTTTTCATCACAATGAAAGTTAAAAAAACAAAAAAAAAACAAAAAAACACCAGAAGACACCATGTATCTCCCTAGGGTTAGGAGCTCAGCTTCTGTACAGCCTACTCCTGGGCTGCTGCTATTCCCAAGATGACAGCCGGTCCCTCTGCTCACAACCTCCCACTGGGACAGACTATCTCCTGGCACATATCATTAGTTTTCTTTTATTCCAGTTAACTATGTGCCCCTTTAGCTCTGGTCTATGGTTCAGCTGAGGAGTCTTTGGCTGGCACAGTTAAGTGCTAGATGAAAGGTTGGCAGTTTAAACCCACCCAGAGACACCTGGGAAGACAGGCCTGGCGATGTACTTCCAAAAGGTCATAGCCTTGAAAACCCTATGGAGCAGTTCTACTCTGCACACATGGAGTCACCAAGAACTAGAATTCACTCAAGGGCAACTAACAACAATAAAAATAAACATGGTTCAGATGGTACTCTCCTCTCCCTTTAAAATTTCACTCTTAGTTTTAGTTCTTTAGTGCTGCTATAACAAACAAAAACGAAGCAAAACCCACAAGTGGATGGCTTTAACAAACAGAAATTTATTCTCCTTCAGTTTAGGAGACTAGAAGTTTGAACTGAGAGTGCCAACTCTGGGGGAAGCCTAAGCTAGAAGTCCAAGTTCAGAATACTGGCTCCAGGGGCTGGGTTGACCTAGGGCTTCAGCTCTCACTCTTGTTCCAGGCCCATTGGAGCAAGCTGGAGGCTTCTCCTAACTTATGCAGCTACTGGCTGCTGAGGCTGATTGATGAATCCAAAAATCAGAAGGCAAAACAGCACAATCTCAAAATCAGCAGGCAACAGAGCAGTCCACTGGTTCAAGTCCAGGCACTGGAGATGAAGACTAGTGCATCAAATGCAGAATCCTTTCCAAATATACTAGAAGCGAGCCACACCCTGAAGGCAACTCCCCTTCAACTGATTAACTGCTCACAGTAGATTCCACCATGGAGTTGATTACACCACATCCAGTCTCATCATGGAGAGTCACTACATCCAGCTCCCAAGCTACACAAAAATCATGGCCCAGCCAAGGTGATACACAATTTTAACTACCATACATGGGGTCACCAGGAGTCGGAATCCACTCAAGGGTAACTGACAATAACAACAACATGGTTCAGATCTTATTCTTCTCTGAGAAGATGCTTTGCAGTATTTCAATGTTTTTAAATTTACTAAGGCTTGCTTTATGGCCTAACATATGGTCTATCATAGAAAAAGTTCCATGTGCACTGGAGAAGAAAGTGTATTGTGCT
>NW_006921627.1:1153971-1155853 GCF_000298275.1 Orycteropus afer afer | reverse complement strand
TCCAAGATTATCTTCTGTGTCTGTGTTAATTGGTTTCCCTTTTCTTTGTTGAAGAGGGTCTGGCAATCCTTCTGCCTAGTCCGCCATCTTGCCCTGCCCTCGGCATTGACCCTTCTATGATATGGGCACTGAAACTAAAGCAAATGGTTGAACAACTGGTACCTTTTCATTCTTAGAGAAATGAGAAGACAAAAAATCAGACAGAAATTATGATACATTCCATAAAGTTACACAGACGTGTGCCTGCCTCTCTTGCCTCCCTTTCTACCTCCTTCATCTCTGCCACCCGAGACAGCATGACCAGCCCCTCCTCCTCCTCCTCAGACTACTCAGCGTGAAGACGATGAGGATCAGGTCTTTATGATGATTCATTTCCACTTTGTTGTTGTTAGGTGCCGTCGAGTTGTCTCCAACTCATAGCGACCTTATTTACAACAGAACTAAACACTGTCTGGTCCTGTGCCAGCCCCACGATCCTTACTATACCTGAGCCCATCACTACGGCCACCGTGTCAATCCATCTTGTTGAGGGCCTTCCCCTCTTTCGTTAGCCCTCCACTTTACTAAGCATGACATCCTTCTCCAGAGAATGTTCCCTTCTGACAACATGACCAAAGTAGGTGAGATGAAGTCTGGCCATTCTTGCTTCCAAGGCATTCCCGCTGCTCTTCTTCCAGGACAGATTTATTAGTCCTTTTAGCAGACCATGGTACTTTTAGCATTCTTTGCCATCACCACAACTCAAAAGCATCAACTCTTCTTTGGTCTTCTTTATTCACTGTTCAACTCTCACATGCATATGAGGTGACTGAAAATACCATGGCTTGTGTTGTCGTTATGTGCCTTCAAGTCAGCCCGACTCACTGTGACCCCTCCTTGGGTTTCCGAGGCAGTATCACTATGGAAGTAAATTGCCCAACCTTCCTTCCAAGGAGTGGCTGGTGGGTTTGAACCGCCAGCCTTCTGGTTAGCAGTCAAGTGCCTTAGGCACTACATTACCAGAGCTGGCTTGGGTTAGGCACATCTTAGTCTTCAAGGAGATAGCTTTGCTTTTCAGCACTTGAAAGAGGTCTCTTCTTTTTTTAATTGTGATTTGGGTGAAAGTTTACAGAGCAAATTCATTTTCTATACAGCAGTTCACATACAGTTTGTCTCATGACACTGACTACAATTTACCACAATGCAACAGCTCCCCTCCCACTTCCTCCCCATAGTTACCTCTTCCCTATGTCTTTCCCTCCATGCCCTGCTGCCCCCTAAGCTGTCTCCCTGTGCATACACAGCCCGTCTATTCTCCCATGACTGTTCTCTCCAAGGAGTGTATCTACCTAATGTAAATGTTCACCTCATAAGCCTGTCTTTTGTTTGGCTGGAACCACAGGTATGGGTTCAATTCCAGACCTGAGGGCAGCTAGGGGCCATAGTCTCAGAAGTTCCACCAGGCTCTATCAGACCAGCAAAACTGGTTCCCTTTTTTTCCCCCAAATGATTTTGAGTTTTGTTCCACATTGTTCTCCCACTCAAAGAGGTCTTTTGCAACTGATTTGCCCAATGCAATACGTCTTTTGACATCTTTACTGCTGCTTACATTGGCGATTGTGTTAGACTGGGTTCTCTAGAGAAACAAAACCAGTAAAGCTTATATATATAAAGAGAAAGAGAAATTTATCTTAGGAAAATGGCTCACACGCTTATAGAAGCTGGCAAGTCCAAAGTTCTTGGATCAAATGTCAAGCTGGAGGCTTTTCCCAACTCACGCAGCTGCAGGGGCTGAGGAGCTCAAGGTTGGCAGGCAGTATAGTGGCTGTTGACTCCAACAAATGATGAATTCAAGATCTCCAGCCGAATGGTGGATTGTTCGCTCACGGACAGTTGTAGGCAG
>NW_006921627.1:1144288-1153871 GCF_000298275.1 Orycteropus afer afer | reverse complement strand
ATAAATATACTGGAAGCAGGCCACACCCCTAGGGAAACTCCCTTTCAATGGACTGGCTGCTCAAAACATATTCATCTGATTCCATCATGGGAATAACCCATCACAACTGCTTAAACCACACAGAATTCTGGTCCAGCCAAATTGATACACAGCTCCAACTATCACAGGCGATGATTGTAGAGCAAAGTAATATGAAGTATTTGACAACTTCAATCTTTTCTCCATTCATCATGATGCTGCTTATTGGTCCTTTTTTAAGGATTTTCGTTTTCTTTGTATTGAGGTATAATCCATACTGCATACTGCAGTCTATAATCTTCATCAGTAAGTGCTCCAAGTCATCCTCACCTTCAGCAAGCAAAGTTGTGTCGTCTGTGTCTCTCAGGTTGTTAATGAGCCTTCCCCTTCAATTCTGATGCCACATTCTTCTTCATATAGCCCATCTTCTCAGATTATTTGCTCAGCATACAGATTGAATAAGTATGATGAAAGGATACAACTCTTTCCTGATTTTAAACCATGCAGTATCCCCTCATTCTGTTTGAACGACAGCCTGCTGGTCTATGTACAGGTTCCTCATGTGTACAATTAAGTGTTCTGGAATTCCCATTCTTCTCAATTTTATCTACAATTTGTTATGATCCACACAATCATATGCCTTTGCATACTCAATAAAACACAAGTAAACATCTTTCTAGTATTCTTTGCTTTGAGCCAAGATCCATTTGACATCAGCTATGATATCCCTCACTCCATGTGCCCTTCTGAATCCAGCTTGCATGTCTGGAAGTTCTCTGTCAATATACTGCTGAAACCGCTTTAAATAGTCTTCAGTAAGGTTTTACTTGTGTGTGATATCAATGATATTATTCAGTAATTTCCACATTCTGTGGGATCACCTTTCTTTGCAATGGGTACAAATATGGATCTCTTCCAGTCAGTTGGCCAGATAGCTGTCTTCCAAATCTCTTGGCATAGCCGAGTGAGTGCATCCAGCAAAGCATCTCTTTATTGGAAGATCTCCGTGAGTATTCCGTCAATTCTTGGAGCCTTGTTTTTCACCAATTCCTTTAGTGCAGCTTCAACTTCTTCCTTCAATACCACTGGTTCTTGATCATATGCCTCTTCCTACAATAGATGATCATCTACCAATTCTTTTTGGTATAGTGACTCTGTGTATTCCATTCATCTTCTTTTGATGTTTTGATGTTTCCTGCATCGTTCAATATATTGCCCATGGAATCTTTCAACATTGCAATTAGAGGCACTTCCACTTGTTGTTGTTGTTGTTGTTGTTATTTGCCCTCGAGTCGGCCCCGACTCATAGCGAACCCTCCTTGGGTTTCCGAGGCAGTATCACTATGGAAGTAGGATTGCCCAACCTTCCTTCCGAGGAGTGGCTGATGGGTTTGAACCGCTAGCCTTCTGGTTAGCAGTCAAGTGCTTTAGCCACTATGCTACCAGAGCACTTCCACTTAATGAATAGTAAATAATCATCATAGCGTACTGTCAATAAACTTATCGGTCATGTACGTATGTATGTGTATGAGTGCCTTCATCTGAAGATCGAATAACTGTACAGCAAGAACTGTGTTAATTAACTCTTCATGCTATCAGTAAGGCTTCCAGTCAACAGATCTGACTCACAGCAACCCCTCCTTGGGTTTATGAGGCATTATCTCTACAGAAGTAGATTGCCCAACCTTCCTTCCCAGGAGTGGCTGGAGGGTTTGAAATGCCAGCCTTCTGGTTAGCAGTGAAATGCCTTAGGCACTGTGCCACCAATAGGCTATTAGTAGTTAAATTTGGGGGGAGTCAAAAGTTATATGTGGTTTTTCAAACCAAAGATGCATGGAAACAATTACTCCAAGGGACTGGTACACCATGCGATTCTCAGTCTATATGACTATCAGAACAGAAGAACTAGATGATGCCTGGGTACTACTGTCAACCACTCAAAGGGTGATGCATGTAGGAGATTCTGGATAGAGTGGGAAAACAGTGTGAAATAAAACTCAAAATCATTAAAAAAAGGGGGGGGCAGGTTTGCTGGTCTGATAGAGCTTGGTGGAACCACTGAGACTATGGCCACTCACTGCCCTTCAGGTCTGGAATTGAACTCACTCCTGTAATTTCCAGCCAAATAAAAGACAGGCATAGGAGCTGAACATTTACATTAGGTAGATACACTCCTTAGAACAATCATGGGAGAATAGAAGGGCTGTATATGCACAGGGAGATAGCTCAGGGGACAGGAGTGTGTTGGTGGGAAGGACACAGAGAAGAGATAACTATGAGGAGGAAGTGGAAGAGAGCTGTTGCATTGTGGGAAACTGCAGTCAATGTCATGAGACAAAGTGTATGTGAATTGCTGTGTGGAAAATGAATTTGCTCTGTAAACTTTCACCCAGATCACGATTAAAAAAAAAAAAAAGTTATATGTAGTTTTTCTGTTGCACAGGGGTCGGTGTCCTTAAGCCCTGCAACTGTCTTTTCAGACCTGTCTGTGGCTTTGGGCAAGGTGGCCACTAGAGGTGGCCAGAAGCTGTGACAGCCAAGGTGCTGTTAATCAGATCCTGTGCATCCTGTTTTGGTTTTGGTTTTTTTGGTGCATGGGGAGGCCCAGTGGGGGCAGCAGACACACTAGCTGGCCTTTGGACACTCGAGCCCTGAGCTTCACTTCACAACCAACAAACAGTAGAAAGTACCTCCAACAGCACCAGCTCTAGAAGCCAGAGTTCTGGGTGCCACCACCAAGACACATACACCACAATCAGGCTGCAATTCTGTCAGTTTTCAAGGCCACAGCAGCCATCTAACAAGGTATTATCCTCCTCCCTTTCTATGCTGCACTCCCCCGCCACAAACTGATGAGTTAGCCCCATCGCCAAACCTTCCACATCAGAGAAATGCTAGAATCAACACTCACTGCCCCCTTTTGCAAGAGCTGAGACTCCTGGAAAGTTCAGTTATCAGATGTCCACATACCTCTCTGTCTGCCTTCAACCATTCCAAAGCCAAGGGCCTTGGCAGTGCCAGGTTCCTTGGTAGGCCATTCCACTTTACAAATGGTCAAACTTCCAGCTCCTCCATTAGTCTCCCCAAGTTAGCAAAGGCTGTGGGCTTCCCTGAGCAGAGTATACAATGTTCCTTCCCACCTAGAGATACCTCTTTCCCCGCAGGAACCCCTCAAGCCTCGGAGCTGGGCAAACAATATCCCTTCCCACCTAAGTACCCCTCCCCCAGCTTTCCTGCACACACCAAGGTCCTTTATTATGCCTCTGACCTGAGTGTACTTTCCAATCTTATCTGGCAAGCTCCTATTCATCCTCCAGAGTCTACCTCAGAGAGCCTCACCTCTGTCAGCCTGGAACCTAACATCCTCAGGCAGAATAGCAATCCTGTTCCCACAGCTCTTCGCACCAAATACCACCAAAGCCTGCATCCCAACCTATCACAGTTGCTGGTCTTACCTCTTCATTCCCCATAAGACAGCACCCTGTCCCCACCTCCAGTGCCCAGCGTAGTACAGGAACTCAGGGTCCTCAAGGAAATTGTGAGATGCCTGTTTTTAAGCCCTAGCTATGCCATAATGAGCAAGCCTCTTACCTGGACTGATCCCACACCACATCCCTGAACCAAAAAACAGAAAAAACCCAAACCGATTCCGACTCATAGTGACCCTACAGAACAGAGTAGAACTGTCCCATAGGGTTTCCAAGGCTGTAAATCTTTATGGAAGCAGACTGCCTCATCTTTCTGTCACAGAACGGCTGGTGGGTTGGAACCACTGACCTTTCAGTTAGCAGCCCAATTCTTTAACCACAGCATCACCAGAGTGCCTCTCTTCTCTGAAGGTGATAACTACTCCTTTCCTGGGCAGGAGTTGACAGATAAGCACAAACAAACCACTTCCTGGGTGGCAGGCTGCTTGGGCAGGTGACCTCTTCCCAACAATACCACCTACATGGCTGAATGGGCACATTCCCCTTCCCACTTTCCTCTTGACTCAGAGATCAGTGCAGGGAAACCCCAATAATCACTTACATCCAATGGAAATCAGGGGCTCAAGCTCTGGCCCAAGATAGCACAGACTCAGGGCCTGGAGAGCCATCTCTCCTCCTAGGGCCAGCCATGTGCCCCAGATGAGTGGAGACAGAGTGAGGAAAAAACACAGCCTTCTCCCACAGTTCTGTCCTAGAGACAGAGGTCAGATGAGGTGCCACTGGGAGTGAGGCATGAGAAAGCAGATAAGACCTCCAGGAAGGGCAGGCAAGTCTGACAGTAGCAGAAGTTTAGCTGCCTAGGGGTGGGGGGTTCTGTCTTGGCTCCCATGAACTCTTCACCCCCAGGCCTGCCAGATGAACACCAATTCAACCTCAGAAGCCCAGGCCCAAACCTAAAGCCAACTCTACTGATGCCTTAACCATATTGTCAAAGCCTTTTCTTCACTACCACCACTGTTTTATCACTGTTCCATCACTAGCTGGCACATCTGAATTTGGGGAGTGAATGAAGAAATAAACCCCTGCTAGCACAACCATTTATTTGGCTTTAGCCCTCTTCCAGGGTCTCCAGAGATAGTAGGCCATTCAATAAACTTTTCCAAAAGCAGCAAACCATCCTAAAACAGGAACTTAAGAGGTCTGGCAGGTGCCCATTCTGGCCACACTTTGGTTAACCACCAGCTCTTAACAATTACCAAGGAACATCAGAAGCTGCCAGGTGTCAGGGGAAGGTCTGGGTTTGAGTACCGGATCTGGCTTTTAAAGAGAGATGTGACCTTAAGCTCTCTCTTAAGGAGACGTGTGACTTTTAGACCTCCCTTCCCATCAGTTTTCTCATCTCTGGGGCTGGGCAGTCCAGGGAGCCTCAGAAGGGGGAAGGGGGATGGTGTCCAAGTCCTCACCCATTCTTCCCAGCGCTCCCCGCACACCTGTCAGTCAGAGGCAGACGCCCACCTCCAAGGAGCCGCCTGGCAGCAGCCGCACAAACCAACAGGAAAACACGAAGGTCACGTGGAGAGAGACAACAAAGAGTTCTCCCGCCTCTCTAAAGGGAGAACTGCTCCCGCACCAGAAAGAGAGGGAGCTGTGCGCGGACTCCACTCTTCTCCAACTCCGGGTTCCCCAGTGCAGGGCGGGCTCCCGATAAGAGAAACCCTCCTCCACGCCTCAAGGAGGAGAACCCAGGCAGACGAGAGGCTAAGATGAAGCGCGGCCCTGGACGTCGGGTAACGGGAGCCTGAAGGCTGTGAGCCGAGGGTCGCGCCGACTGCAAGCGGGGCTGGGGCCCGCGGTGAGCTCAAAGCAAAGGGAACACTTCCCCCCTCCCCCCGCCTAAAGCGAAGGAGGTCTGAGACCCGGCCTAGGAGAGCTGGGCCTGGAACGGCGGGCACGAAGCCCTGTGGCGGGAGACAGGGGACCCTGAACTTAAGATTGGCTCAAATCACGAATGGAGCGTGGGAGAGCTGGGCACAGGAAGCGAGAGGGGGTGGGCGAACTCACTCACCAGCCGCGGCGGGACGCGAAAGGCGCGGAGGCCGAGAAGGAGGCAGAAGTCCCCGAAGCGCGAGGAGAGAGCAGAGTAACCAGCCGTCGCTCTGCCAACTTCCTCTATCACTGCTTTCACACCTCGGTCCGCCTCGGGCCAGCCCGCCAGTGCCGGCCCCACCCCCGGCCCGCCCCAGCCTCGTGCCTGCCTGTTAAAGAGACACCGGAGGAAATTCATCGCGGGGAAGACGAAGGAGCCTGCGGAACTCTGGCGTCCGCGCCGGCGCCGAAACTCGTGCGCCCTGCCTGGGACAAGAGCTGGGGAGGAACCCTGATTCCCAGCGTGGCAGATAAGACGACAGTAAGTAAGAACAGCAATGGCTTTATTTAACAACATGTCACCTCAGTTGTCCCTATGAAAATAGTCATCCGAGAAGGCTGGCTGCTTATTCCAGCGATGAAGGGGTAATTCCAAATGTTTAGACACTGGAGCTTTCAGAATCTTCCCAGACTGTTTCTGGAATAGCTTCGGGTGTGGCAATTCTCAGTCCTCACTGAACCAAGAAGGATGGAAAATGTGAGTAAAACATTCTGAGTCAAAAATAATCTGATCAAGCCACGCACCAGTCCCCGTGCCAGTATAATAGCTGCACTACTGCCCTAGAAGAGTTGGGGGGAGGGGCTCACCACAAAGTAGAAACACGTTAAGTAAACAAAAATGAAACAGAAACAGAAAAGCAGTTCCTGGAAAAGATAAGAAAGCAAACAGGACAAGGAAGTTCAACTAAATAAAGGAGGAGAAATTGAAATTAAAGGGAAAAAAAAAGCTGGCAGAAAATAACCAGAAATCCTCATTTTTGGTAACACTACAAAAATAAAGTCACAGTGATTTTTCTTCTTTCTACTTTTTATATTTTCCAATTTTTCTTAGGGAGCTCTAGTAGCGTAGTGCCTTAAGCATTTGACTGCTAACCAGAAGGCTGGCGGTTCAAACCCACTAGCCACTCCTTAGAAGGCAGATTGGGCAATCAACTTCCGTAATAATACTGCCTCAGAAACCCAAGGAGGGGTTGCTATGAGTTGGATCCAACTCCATGGCAGTGAGAATGTTTCTTACATGGCTGTGGTCATTTAAAAACTTATAATAAAAATTAAATAATGGGAAAGTTCATTAAATTTAGGCAACATACCTATTATTTGAATTCACCCAGAGAGAGGTGCCTTGTAAGAAAGACCTGGAGAACTACTTCTGAAAAATCCGCCACCGAAAACCCTATAGAGCACATTTCTACCTTGATGCAGAATTGACTCCGCAGGCTCCCAGCTTCTCTGTTTTTTAATTTACCAGAGCTACATGTTGTTGTTGTTGTTATGTGCCGTCGAGTCAAACCCGACTCATAGCGACCCCTCCTTGGGTTTCCGAGGCAGTATCACTACGGAAGTAGGATTGCCCAACCTTCCTTCCGAGGAGTGGCTGGTGGGTTTGAACTGCCAGCCGTCTGGTTAGCAGGCAAGTGTCTTAGCCACTATGCTACCAGAGCTACATAGTCAAGTAAAAAACTGAAAAACTCAAACTCACTGCCGTAGAGTAGATCCAACTCATAGCGACCCCTCCTTGGGTTTCTGAGGCAGTATCTCTACGGAAGTAGATTGCCCAGTCTTCCTTCCAAGTAAAGCAAGTATAAATAATATTTTTAAATGAGGTTGCTTCTGAGGCAGCCAAAGCAAAAAAGAAACAAAATTTTTAATTTCACAATTGTAGAAAGAAAGGATGGAGCAAAACAATTTCTACTTCAAGGGAGTCATACTTCATTCCTCATTTAACTTTAAATTAAATATCTGATTTTTATGTATGGCTTAAATTGGCTTTCTTCAGAGTGGTGCCATGTGAACATCTAGGACTGTAGAGCAAAAGCAGTTCATTAGAAGAAATATATTTCCTCCCATGGTGACTGGTGTGAAGGGAACAATAGTCATTTGGATGTCTGAGATCACAGAACAAATGATTACCTCAGTGGTCTCCCCTCAAATACTCTCTCCCCAAAAGGGAAGGTGAGGTGATGAGCTGGAGTCTGAGGGGTGGGTGGGTTTTGTGCTCAGCCTGTGCCAAGCACAGTGAGACACTCTTCTTTTGGCCTTCCAAAACTGGCCCACATAAGTGAAAAGTCACCTCCTACACCAATGTCCTAGTACCATAAGTGCACTTTTAACCTTGTATGTGAGTGTAGCCAGGCTAAAGCATGTTCCCAAGGGAGCTGCTTCCAGGCTATCGCGGCCTATTCTTGTTTCTAACCAGTTGCTGTGTGAGTTGACGCTGCCTCATGGTAACCCCGCGTGTGTCATAGCAGAACTGTGTTCCATAGGGTTTTCAATGGCTGATTTTATTTTTTGGAAGTAACTCACCAGGCCACCACCTGGGTGGACTCAAACCTCCAACTTTTTCAGTTGGAGCAATTGCGTGAACAAGATAAATATCCCATGCTGATAAAGTGCTGTGCGGATTATACGGGATGCTGCAGGGAAAGGAAATGGGGGCTATTGAAATTGGGCCATCTGAGGAGGTGATGTTTAAATTAATGACTGAAAACCAAAAAGGGACCAGACATGAAAAAGAGGAGGAAGAGTAATTTGGAGACAGTGAATGGCCACTGTAAGGATCCCGAGTCAGAGGAGCTCTGTGCACAGTAGGCAGTGGGTAAGGGAAGGTGGTACGAGCTGAAGTCAGGGAGGCTTGGGAGGCCTAGGGGAGGAGTTGGAATTTTTGTCCTGAGCATCATGGGGTCACTGTTATGCAGGGGAGGCCTGTATCAATGGCCCTAAAAGTCTTTACATCTTCTCTTTAGCTTTTTGAAGGTCTCTCGAGAACTTCTTACAGTCAGGGTAGCTTCTCCCCACCTCAATACCCTAGTCCTAATTTGCTTTTTCTATTATGCCTTGGGCTTCAAAATCTGTCAGCATTGTTTGTGAATTAAGAGAAGGATGCTTAGAAACAACGAAAATGTCCATCAACTGATAAACAAAAGGTTACCACCTTTTTTGCATGTAGTAGAGTACTGCTTTGCCTTAAGGAGAAATAAAGTCCTGACACATGCCACAACTTGGATGAACCTTGAAAATATTATGTTGAGGAAAATAAGTCAGTTGCAAAAGGACAAATACTGTATGATCTCATTTATATGAAATAAGAAAATACATATTGTTGTGGGCCATCAAGAAGATTCTGACTCAGAGGACTTCCAGTAATTTGGTCTGACTCAGAGGACTTCCAGTAATTTGGAGGAATAGGCAGACAAGTGACACAGACCCGCATCAACAAAGAAAAGAAAAACCAATTGACAGAGAAACAGAAGATAATCCTGGAGCCCTGAGCTTTGAAAGGAACTATACAGAAGTGGATTAGGTACCAACTAGTGGAAAAACTGAACGAAAACAGTGAGTACAGAGACGGATGGAGCTGCGGACTGTCAGCTACTTTGACGGGATCAACAGCCTGAATATTTTCAAGTGGTGCTGGGAACTGAGAATTGACCTAAAGATCAGCCCTAGTCACCAAGGGCTCCAGGGACGATTGTGCTGGTGGCCTATGACTAGGAAGGGAAACAGCAAGGAGGGAGACAACCTGAGCTGTGGACTTTCCGCTGTCTGGAGGGCACAGCCATTTTGAATGTTTACAAGCGGTGGGCGTTTTGGATTTTAAAGTGATAGCATCCTCATTTGGATTTCAGGAACCTAAGAATAGGCTCTGATTGCCAAGGTCGGCAGGGACATACTAAGAGGCTGACAACAGGAAAGGAGATAGGTGGTGAGTGTATAAGTGCTATCAACTAGCAAATAGAGGAGTACAGTACCCTGCTTGCATAGATAACACAAAGAAAACTAAAATCGTGGGCAAGTCACTCCAACGTACAATCACCAATTAAATATAAACACAAAAACATCATAATGCCTCAGAGAAAACAGAGCATCACAGTCCACACAAAAAAGCAAGACAAAGCAGGAGAAACAAGGGACCAGGATACAGACCCAAAACATCCCTGAGGAAGATGCAGCATTGGAACTCCCTGATAAGGAATTCAAAGGAATTATATTTA
>NW_006921627.1:1142424-1143738 GCF_000298275.1 Orycteropus afer afer | reverse complement strand
TAACACTAAGCTCAGATTTCTCAACAGAAACCATGCAGGTGAGAAGACAATGGGATGGTATATATAAAACCCTGAAAGAGAAAAATTTCCAACCAAGGATTATGTACCCAGCAAAACTGTCCCTCGAATATGATGGTGAAATTAGGACATTTCCAGATCAGCAGAAATTAAGGGAATTTGTTAAAACCAGACCAAACTTACAAGAGATGCTAAAAGGAGCCCTTTGGACAGAGAAACAACAGCCAACAACAACTGACCATTAACACACATGATGATGTAACCCAGAAACCAACTCAGCTATCAAAGTATCCAAAGTAAATAAGCCTATAAGATTATAAACAGGGAACCAGAGACATCAATTGACAAATGAGGACAACTGCAAACCAAAAAGAGGGAAAAAACTCTGTCATTCCAGAACTTCTAGATGGTAGGGAAGTCAAGTCAAGTAGAAGATAGAATGGACTATTCTAAATTTGGGAAGAAAACTATAAATCACAGGGTAACCTCAAAGAAAAATTATAAACCTTCACATCAAGAAAGAGGACCAGCATAAATGTTCAGCAAATACTAAAACAATAGTAATAAAGGAAGTGAAAACAAGATTCATAAACAAAACGAGCTCAGCGTAGAAAATTATATGGAACAAAGAAATCGACACCATGAAAAAGCATGTAACAAAAATGACAGCAACAAATTCATATTTGCTGATAATTACGTATCTGGCAAGGGACTTATCTCTAAGATTTATAGCGGAAGAGTGGATGACCAAACTATGGTACATACACATAATGCAATGCTATGCAGCACTAAAGAATAATGTAGAGTCTGCAAAACACTGCATAATATGGACAAACTTGGGGGACATTATGCTGAGTGACATAAGGCAATCACAGAAGGACAAACATAGTATTAGTTCGTTGTTGGGAAGGGTCAAGGAAAAATTTATATATGGAGGGAAACTTTCTTTATTGGTTGCCAGAGGGGGGAGGGAAAGGGAGGGGGACACTGCCAAAAAAAAATGCATTGACCCATGTCACTTTTGTTTTGTGTATTTCACTGTACATAAATTATATTTCAATAAAATCCATTAATAATAATAATAATAAAAGATTCTGACTCATTGCGACCGTATGGGCCAGTGTAGAACTGCCCCACAGGGTTTCCAAGGCTGTAATTTTTTTTTATTTTTTATTTTTTTTTTTTTAGGATTTGGGTGAAGATGTACAGAGTAAATTCACTTTTCATACAGCAGTTCACATATACTTTGTCTCATGTCATTGACCAAAATTTACAATGCAGCAGCTCCCCTCCCAC
>NW_006921627.1:1139323-1140884 GCF_000298275.1 Orycteropus afer afer | reverse complement strand
AGTGCTGGAGCAAGATGGTATCTCATTGTTGTTTTGATTTGCATCTCTCTAATAGCTAATGATCGTGAGCATTTCTTCATATGTTTGTTGGCCGCCAAGGCTGTAATTTTTGTTTGTTTGTTTAGTAATCATTGCTATTTTAATCTCATCAGTTTTATAAAACCCTTCTGTTTCTATGCACCCTGGTAAAGAGAAAAATGCAGTGAGAAATACATTCAGTTATAAGTGTAACACAACCTGAAGAAAAATGGCTTCAGCCAAATCCAGCCTGCCACATTTTGTTATGGCCTCTGAGCTAAGAGTGGCTTTTACATTTTTTTAACTATTGAAACAAAAAAGGAATAATATTTTGTGAAATATGAATGTTATGTGAACTTCAACTCTTCGTGTCAATAAATAAAATTTAATGCACTACGGCATTGCCCTTTATTTTATGTTATCTGTGGCTGTTTTCATGCTACAGTGGCTGTCTTGAGGAGCTGTCTAAAATATTTACTATCTGACCCTTTACAGAAAAACATTGCTGACGCCTGGTTTAAGCCATAATGGCATTTGTTGCTTACTCAACAAACAAGAGGAGTGGAGGTCAGGGGTTCCAAGGTTAGTTTGCTAATTCTATGACGCTATTTCACTGTGTTAGTGCCTCATCATTTCTTTTGCATGTCCCCTCATGACGGCAAGATGGCTGCAGCAGATCTTTACCTCCCAAGGCTGTAGTTTTTACCGGAGCAGATCACCAGTCTTTTCTTCTGCGGAGCAGAGCGTCTGGTGGGTTCGTCGAACATTGACCTTTTGGTTAGCAGCCCCCAGGTCTTTTTTAAGCAACTGTGTAAAACCAAAACCATCTCTGCCATCGAATGACCTTAGGACAGAATAGAACTGTCTCATAGGGTTACCAAGGCTATAAATGTTCATGGAAGCAGACTGCCTCATCTTTCTCAGGTGGAGAGGCTGGTGGGTTCAAACCACCAACCTTTTGGTTAATAGCCCATGCTTTAACCACATGTCACCAGAGCTCCTCATAAGGACACCATTCATATTGAATTAGGGCCTATTTACTATAGTATGAAGACTGGGCAATCTACTTCCATAAAGATTTACTAACTTGGAGACCCAAAGGGAGTTGCTATGAGTTGGAATAGACTCAATGGCAGTGAGTTTGGTTTTGTTTTGTATGACTTAATGTTAATTTGATTACATTTGTAAAGACACAGTCACAGATAGAAGAGTTAGAATTTGACTGTATGTTTTCTAAAGGACACAATTCAAGCCATAACACCTCACCAAGTGACCTTATACTCCTGGTCCCAAGAGGTTTCATCCCTATCTTATCCTGTGGGCAAGGGCAAGGGCAAGGGCAAGGGCAAGGGCAAGGTTTCCTTCTTTAGTAAAATTCAAATCTTTTCCCACCTCTCAAGTCTGGGTCCCTCAAGGCCCTCCTCACAGGCTGTTTCTGACAGGCTCCAAACATGGCCAACTTTAGAGGAGCCATATTGGGCTTCCCTGAACTCCTGGCCTTTCCAGGCTCTGGCTCTGGGCCTCCAGATTCACCACCCCCCCC
>NW_006921627.1:1137434-1138142 GCF_000298275.1 Orycteropus afer afer | reverse complement strand
AATTAAAAAAAAAAGAAAAAGATGGTCAAAAAAAAAAAAAAGAGAGATGACTACCCACAGGACAAAGAGTAGGGCTGGGGACATCTCTGCCTGAAGTCCCTGTATATACTTTTTCACATAGAAAGCTGGGTTTGGCGAATGGGGGCTTACCAAATATCTGACAACCAGAGCCTGAGGTCCCTGTATGAGCTCAGAGCTGAACATCAGTTTGGGGAAGATGAGTCAAATAACACCTGGATCCCTCATGTGGAATCAAAGAAGGAGACAAAATGACCCTCCAAAAGGCATGTCTTGAAGGATCTTAGAAAGTGCTGTTAGCTTTCCTTCCTGCTGGAACTTTGATTAATGCTAAAACACAGATTTCTAAGGACATTTAAAAGTCATTTATTTATGCTTTAGAGTAAAAATATACATATATATTTCTCTTCTTTTTATTTTAAATCTCAAGTGAAGTGGATTGGATGAGTCATGCTCCTCCCTAGTTCTTAACAAATAGGTCAGTAGAAGAACCTCTCGTCTTTTTTGGGAGCTCTGGTGGCGTAGTGCCTCAGGCATTTGACTGCTAACCAGAAGGCTGGCAGTTCAAACCCACTAGCCACTCCTCAGAAGGAAGGTTGGACAATCTACTTCTGTAGTGATACTGCCTCGGAGACCCAAGGAGGGGTTGCTATGAGTTGGACCCGACTCGACGGCAGTGAGTTTGCTTTT
>NW_006921627.1:1068962-1132364 GCF_000298275.1 Orycteropus afer afer | reverse complement strand
TTATCTTCTGTGTCTGTGTTAATTGGTTTCCCTTTTCTTTGTTGAAGAGGGTCTGTGCAATCCTTCTGCCTAGTCCGCCATCTTCAGTGAGTTTGCTTTTGAGGTGTTTTTTTTTTTTTTTTTTTGGTCATCTTGTTTATGCATTTATCGTCTTTTATTCCCTTTTACAACACATGAATGTTGGTCAGTCTTACGTGTCAGCTAGTCTAGGCTACAGCCCCCAGTTATTCAAACACTAATATAGGCATTGCTGTGAAGGTATTTTATAGATGTAGCTAACATTTTGTTAGATGTGACTGTCCTCGAAAACTTGGGTGAGTCTACTCCAATCAGTTGAAGGCCTTAAAAAGAGAACTGAGGTCTCCCCTAGGAACAAGAGATTTCACCTGGGGAGTGTAGTACCTGTTCCTGCCCGAGAGTTTCCAACTTGCCCTGTGGATTTCAGACTCGCCAAGCTAACCCCCACAATTGTCTAACACAATTCCTTAATATAGTGTGTGTGTATAGGAGCTCTGGTGGCGTAGTGCCTAAGACATTTGACTGCTAACCCAGAAAGCTGGCGGTTTAAACCCACCAGCCACTCCTCAGAAGGAAGATAGGGCGATCTACTTCCATAGTGATACTGCCTTGGAAACCCAAGGAGGGGTCATTATGAGTCAGATCCCACTTGATGGTAGTGAGTGGGAGTGTGTGTGTGTGTGTGTGTGTGTGTCCCTAGGTGGCGCTAATGGTTAAGGGCTTGACTACTATCTAAAACACTGTGGTTTCCACCCACAGGTGACTCAGAAGAAAGGCCTGGTGATCTGCTTCAATGGGAACCACCTTGAAAACTCTATGGAGCACAGTTCTATTCTCCACACATGGGGTTGCCATGAGCTGGGATCAATTCAGCAGCAATACACATACACACACACAATGTTGTAAGCTGGAGGTGTCTGGGCAGGCCTTTCTGAGAGGTCAGGAGGAGGTTGGATGTCATCTAGCATAGATGTTAAGACTTCAGCCTCTGGAGTTTGTTGTCTCAGTTATGTCAATTACTAGCTGTGTGGCCCTTGGTACAGTACCCAATCACTCTGAGGCTCCATTTTCTCATCAATAAAATGAGGATAATATTGTTGTGTGCTGTTGATTTTGACTCATAGTGATACTATAGGACAGAGTAGAATGGCCCCGTAGGGTTTTTTTTGGCTATAAATCTTTACAGGAACAGATCACCAGGTCTTTTCTGCCATGGAGCTGCTGGTGGATTCGAACTGCCAAACAGTTGGTAAGCAGCTGAGGGCTTGACCATTGTGCCACCAGGGCTCCCTGAGGAAAATGATTGATAATAGAATAGTAGTAATGTCCTAACCAGTGTCTAGTTCTGAGTCAGTGCTCTAATTATTACCTGTTGAATGGAAAGGAGAGGGAACACCATGTGTGAAGGCAAAGAAGTCAGAATGAGCGAGTCCAGTTCTCAGCAGTGTGTGGGAACCTGACTGAGTTACCCATCTGAGGCCACGGGTATGTCTGTGTTTGCAACGAAGGAGGCCAAGGGCTGCCCCCAGGAAAGCTGGCCATCAACTCACCCATGCCAAGGCCCCAAAGCAGGTTTCTTGATTTCTCAGAAGTTCTCATTTTCTGATCTAAAAAATGAAATGATAATACAGGCCTCAAAGCGGTATTGTGAAGAATAAATGAAGTCTACTAAGGTTTAGGCACAGTGTCTGACACATAGTTAAGTACTCAGGCAATGGTGGTGGTTGTTGCTAATACTTGGCTGTCCCTTCAGAAGCTCCCAGGCAGGACTGTGTGGTGTGAAGTGGTTGGCTGGGGTCAGGAGTGTGGAAGGTGATTCAGGGGGGAGAAGCACAATAGCTGGGACTTCTGAAGAGGAATGAGAGGGAAGAAAGGAGAGAAGAGGGGCCTGCCCATGCCCTCTCCCCATTTTCTCCTTACATTGCAGCTCCAGGGGGACTTGTGCACACACCCACTCACCCCTTCCCTTCACTTCCACGTCCCAGGCTTCAGCAGAGCCCAGCTCAATGGCGGTCGGAAGTCCCCTCACCATCGGCCCCCTCAGGTGCGTCCATTCCAGGCCACACTATCTTGAGAAATAACTTTTCTCCGTGTATCTCTCGTTTCTCAGCAAGGCTGGTGCCCAGCATTGCCTCTGAGGCTCTCAAAGAACCTCAGGTGCTCATTGAAAAATGAAAGTCGGGGCAGGAATGCAGCCTACTTGTTCACAGTGGTTCTTGTAGTTAAGCATTCATCAACTGCAGTCAATTTTTTTTTCTTTAAATTTTATTTTGTTGTTGAGAATATATACGGCAGAACATACAATTTAGTGACATTGATTATAGTCTTCAAGTTGTTCAGCCATTCTCACCGTCCTTTTGAGTTGTTCCTCTCCTATTAACATAAACTCACTGCCCCCTATGGTTTCTTTCTAATCTTTAAGTTGCTGCTGTCAATTTGAGCCCATAGAGATAGTTCTTAAAAAAGCACACTGGTCAAAGGCAGATTGTTTTTCTTAACTAGTTAAACTAAACTATTGTTCAGTTATAAGAAGATTTCAGGGGATATTTTTGGTTTAAGGTTTTAAAGAGTATATTAGGGCAATAGTGTCGGGGGGGTCCATCCCCCTACAAATGCTGCTTCCTTCCCTCTTCGGTATGCTCACCAATGCTGACAATTTTTACATTTTCTGTAAAACACCCCCAGATGACTCCTGACTTACGGAGTCAAGTCTTCTTTCATCCTGTCCATTCCTACCGCAGCATCTGCCATAAAAACTGAAGAACGAATTTTTACCCAAGGCCTAGGGAAGTGAAAGTGTAACATCTTGTGAGGGAAGATTTAGGCCCTCGTGCTGAATGAGCACCACAGACCCAGTTCCCCATAACTGCTCATTCACGATAGGGTGAGTTGGGGCTGAAGGGATGTGGATGTTGAGTGCCCTCGAGGCCAGCAACCAGACTAGCAGAGGTGGTGGCTCATTTAGTGAGACCATAGGACTCTCTGGTGGCGTAGTGCCTAAGATATTTGACTGCTAACCAGAAGACTGGTGGTTTAAACCCCCCAGCCACTCGTTGGAAGGATGACTGGGCAATCTATTTCTGTACAGGTATCACCTCGGAAACTGAAGGAGAGGTTGCTATGAGTTGGAGTCGACTTGATGGCAGTGAGTGAGTGAGTAGGGACTCTCTAAGACCCAAGATAAGTAAGGCCCTCAGAGGCCCTCCTCTGTCCCCTAGATTCGGCCAGTTGGCCCTGAGATCAAAAGGAGGCTCAGGCTGGCTGCTTAGTGTCTCCAGGGACACTCAGTGGCCACCCAGTAAACAAGCAGTGAGTTACCATTCATTGGCCTGGGAGTGCCTGTGTTAGGGGCCAGGTTGAGAAGAAATGTACTGGGGGCAGCAGGAAGAAGTGCTGGCAGGGAGGGGTGGTTTTCCTGTCCCTGGAAATGTGCACTCAGAGGCCCAGCCTCAGCCCACTGGAATGGCTGGAGAGGAAAGGGTGTGGGATATACCAGCTCTTCCACCTTCAGTGTGTTTTCTCATGGGAGACAAGGGCTGTGTTCTGGGCCAGCTAGAGAGTCTTGAGAGAGAAAAAGAAAACAAATCCTGCTGGAGGATAAGGAAAGATGGTAAGACCTAGTACAAGGGCCTATGAGGCCAAAAATGATGTTCATACCCATGATTCAGATAGAACTGCACAAGTAGACATCAATGTTGGAAACCCCATCTGGCATCCTGCCCAGAACTAATGGGGGGGGGGGTTGTGTTTGGGAAGCAGGTGTGACCCTAGGTCCCCAGCAATGACTCAGCACCACCATTGAGCTAACCAACCAATCTGGAATTTCCCATATTTCTTTAAGCACCTTTTCCCCTGGGTCATTCTATCTGGGGCCAGTAACCAACTGTTGCTGGTGATAACCCTCCCACAAAAGGAATCAAGGCAGAGTGACTTTAAGAGGCCCAAAGGGCTAGAAACCTTCAGAAATATCCTCTCACAGAGTCTGGCTATTGCTTCAGGGTGAGGGGCAGGTTTCTTACGAGCAGGGGACTGACTCTGCCAAATGGTTGGGCCCAACAGCATTTGCCCACCAGTGCTGGTCCATGACACGGGCTCCCCATGCCATCCCATCATCTCGTCCCAGCCCTTTCTGAAGTCAGTTGTTGGGATGTTGGTTGAATCACACTGAGCCAAGGGAACAGAGTGAGGGGCCTGGGATGGGGTGGGGTGGTGGCTTCTGGGTATGATTAACTTGCATGATGTACATGGTGTTAGAGGGAGGGAGGCTGAGAAATAGGGCAAATTACAGTGTGCAGAATTCTGCCCATAGCTCCAAAGATCATGAATGTCCCGTGACAGAGTGAGTGAGTGCTGGTGTGGCCCTTGTGGGACTTTGTGTCCTTGAGGGGAGGGGCCGCATTGTTTCTCATTACTGTAGCCTCATGCACAGCACAGAGCTGGGCTCATAACTGGTGAAGACTGAAAGAATAAAGGCCAGGAGACAACACACCTCACCTAACATGAAGAAGTCTTCTGTCTTCTTCATCCCTGTACTGACCTTCCTCCACCTCCAATCCAAACCCAGTGGCTCCCTCCACCTTCACAACTGAGATTTGAACCTCTCTGGTGGTACAGTACCTAAGGCATTTGACTGCTAACCAGAAGGTTGGTGGTTCAAACCCACCAGCCACTCCACAGAAGGAAGATGGGACAATCTACTTCTGTAAAGATTTACCCAAAAAACAAAGACAAAACTTACTGCCATCGAATCAGATCTGACTCATAGCGACCCCTTCTTGGGTTTCTGAGGCAGTATCTCTATGGAAGTAGATTGCCCCATCTTCCTTCTGAGGAGTGGCTGGTGGGTTTGAACCTCCAGCCTTCTGGTTGGTAGTCAGATGCCTTAGGCACTATGCTACCAGAGCTCCCACTGCCTTGGAAACCCAGTGGGGGTTCCTATGATCTGTCATCAACTCGATGACAGTGGATTTGGTTTTTAACTTCCTGGAAAGGAGCTCTGGTGGTGTAGTGAGACATTTGGCTGCTAGCCTGAAGGTCAGAGGTTCAAACCCAACAGCTGCTCTGCAGGAGGAAGATAAGGCAATCTACTTAAGATTTATAGGCTTGAAAACCCTAATAGGGGTTGCTATGAGTTGGAATAGACTTGACGGCAATGGGTTTAGTTCTGGAATTTCCTGGAAACCAGACTTGAGCAGCTGTTGCTCTTTCCTGTTACAGGCAGTCTGAGTCTCCTTGTCCACCTCCTGAGACTCTGGGCAGAATTGTGGTTGAAACTTGTGGGCAGGGGCCAGGATACAACCTGTAGGGAAGCCCATGATGGCCTGGTAGTATGTCTATGATGGTGTAATTTGGCATCCACAGAGGGTTGGACACAATGCCACCTTCAAACTGACACTTGGCAATTATTATTACCTATTATCATCTATGGCTTCTTTCCAGCTCTATGACCACTTTGTAAGCAGACAGTGTATGTTATTTTCCTATTTCGTGGGTGAGAAATTAGGTCTGGAGAACCATACTCCAGGTCTGGCCAAGCTGGGGCCAGATGCCAGATCAGATCCTAGGTCCAGTGCCCGTCTCACATGGCCAGGTGTCTCTAGTGAAGAATTTTCCTGTGGGAATGGGGAACAATAATCTGTGTTGGTTTGGAGGAAATAACTGAACCAGGGAAAAAAGAGGGTACCAGGAACAATGAGCAGCCACACAGTTGGCCCCACCCTGTCGGGGACTTGCCCTACTGGGGGCTGTACTGCTGGCCTGGGTGCACAGATGGTCCAATGTCGGGGCCTCAAAGTGGGAAGGAGTCCCTGGAGCCCTTGGCTTTATTGGCACATTCCAGTCACACTGAAGGTATGAATTTGCTTGGGGGAAGAAATGATCCTCTTTCACACAGAAGGGAAAAAGAAAAGTCTGACTTTATTTCGGTTGCTGGTCATTTTAGGAGTGCAAATAGTTGGAGGGTAAACGTGCACCCCACCACAACAGACTGAAGAACAGTTACTATTTGTTTCTCTCATGAACACCCTCTTTCCTTTCACCTAACAAATCTAAAGTCAGACTGGATGGCAGCAGAGTTCTGCTCCGAGAGCCAGTCTCTCCCCCTGAACTGATTCCACATACACAGGCATGTACATGCTGTATAGTTCAGCTACTGCAGTCATCACAACACAGCACTCTCCCTTTACCAGTGTTTCAGGAAACTTGCCTGCTGTGGATGCTTCTCCCAAATATCTTCCTATGGAACTTTCACCAGTGCATGGAGCTCTTCCCTGAAGCCCCTTCCGGGTGGTTCACAAGAGCTGCCCATGGTTGGCCACCCCTCAGGAGATAAGGTCCTCCTAGAGCCTGGCACTCTCCCCTGCTTGCCAACGCAGTTGTCAGTGAACCAAGGGCTTCCACATCACAGAGACCTCGGCTGCAGAAAATGAGGTGGGAGGGAGAAGACTGGAGCACCCCTCCCTTGAATTGAAGAGAGCTGGTTTGCTGCCCATAAGGCATCGAGTGCTGATTCAGGCCTAGCGATTATCCAGCCTGGTTTTCAACCAGACGAGAAAGAGTCCAGAAGTGAGGTGACTGAGGCAGACAACTCATCCGTACCCAGCCCTCACCCCTCCCCATCGGATTCTCATAGGCAATGTTAAGAACACTTTGATGAAAACTTAAAAATTTAATTACAGTGACTAGAAATGTTATTCAGTCCCAAGATGAAACTGGTGCCAAGTGAGCCTTTTTTAAAAAGGTATTTCTTTAAATACATTGAAGAAAAAAAAAAAAGCCTAAATAAAACAAAGCTGGGGAAAGGGAGCCAGTGGCTGTCGGGTGTGTCTTTTTTTTTTTTTTTTTTAATTTTTATTGGGATTTGGGTGAAAGTTTACAGAGCAAATTCACTTTCCATACAGCAGCTCACATACTTTGTCTCATGACATTCATTGCAATTTCCCACAGTGCAACAACTCTTTTCCCACTTCCTCCCCATAGTTACCTCTTCCCTGTGTCTTTTCCTCCCACATACTCCTGCCCCATGAGCTATCTCCCTGTGCATACACAGCCCTTCTATTCTCCCATGATTGATCTCTCCAAGAAGTGGATCTACCTAATGTAAATATTCAGCTCATATGCCTGTCTTTTGTTTGTCTGGAAGCCACAGGAGTGGGTTCAGTTCTAGACCTGAAAGGCAACTAGGGGCCATAGTCTCAGTTGTTCCACCAGGCTCTATCAGACCAGCAAACCTGGCCTGTCAGGTGTGTCTTATTTTTTCTTCTCACCTAAGGAGAAATACCTGGCATTCAAACTGGTGAAGAGGCAACCTGCAGGCTAGAAATCCAAAAAAATATAATAATAAAGTAAAAAACAAACAACCCCCTCACTGCCATTGAGTCGTTTTCAACTCGTTGTTGTT
This sequence comes from Orycteropus afer afer, assembly GCF_000298275.1. Lineage (NCBI taxonomy): Eukaryota > Metazoa > Chordata > Mammalia > Tubulidentata > Orycteropodidae > Orycteropus > Orycteropus afer. The sequence continues at coordinate 1,124,947 of NW_006921627.1, read as the reverse complement.
GTCTGCCGTAGAGTCGGTCCCGACTCATAGCGACCCCTCCTTGGGTTTTCGAGGCAGTATCACTAAGGAAGTAGGATTGCCCAACCTTCCTTCCGAGGAGTGGCTGGTGGGTTTGAACCGCCAGCCTTCTGGTGAGCAGTCAAGTGCCTTAGGCACTATGCTACCAGAGCTCCTTTTCAACTCATAGCAACCCCCATTGAGTTTCCAAGGCTGTAAATCTTTATGGGAAGTAGATTGCCCCATCTTCTTTCTGTGGAGCAGCTGGTGGGTTTGAACTGCTGACCTTTGGTTAGCTTATCCACTACGCCACCCAAAGCCTTTGGTATTTAGGAGTTTGCTCTATCGGGAAATTCTCGTTTTTCTGGATGGCATGTGAGTGAACCCCTCATTCTTAAGGCTCTTGCTCAGCATTCTAACACCCAATGTTATGGTTTTGGAATGAACCCCTTATCTTGGACAATGACCCCATGCAGGATCAAAGTCTCATGGCATGTCCCCTGGAGCCAATGCTGGAGAACAGGTCTGATGGAGGCAGCCCTTAGGTGCAGGTGGGTGGTGGCTGGTATCAGCGGGACCAGTCTGAATGTTCTGGGAACACTGCCTGTCTATAGCAGCCTGCATGTAGTAAGTCCAAGAGAGGAAGCAGTGATTTCATCCAGCATTTGAAAGCATGAAATGCAAAACTCTGTGGGATCACTGGAAAGATCTGAAATGCCCGTGGGCAAGTTGGAATCCAGTGTCTTTCCTCAGTCATCCTCCAGGTTTGTTTATTACCCCTTCAAAGTGAAAATTTCTTACCTTCCTGCAAAATGGCTGTGTATCTCCACAGGCCCTGACTCATGAATCTCAAACTCTCCAATGTATTATCCCTCCTAGCCAATCCTGTGGGTTGGTAACCATCCCCATGTTTGAGGGAAAATACACTGGTGAGTTTAATGATGTGACCCAGGTGACATGGGAAGTTGGGGTAAGAGGCAGGAATGATGTTCATGACTGATGGCTAACTTTGCTCTCACCTGACTCGCGCTCCCTACTTCATTCTTGCTGGTGGGCAGATACCAGCAACTACATCCTCTTCCTCACAACAGCTGCCTGAGGCAGTTCCACAGAGATGTAACGCTTATAAGGGCCTTTTTGGATCTGGAGAATGTTACATCTCCCTAGTTTGAAGGCCATTCAATAAACATCCAGGCTAGAGAGCCTCAACTTGGATCCTGCCTAACCTGGCTGGGGCCACCTCTATAGCTGGCTCCACCCAGGGTCCAAAGGGTTGCCCTGGGCTCACAGTTCACACACAATAGCTATAGAACTAGCTGTCCTCTTCTGGTCACATTAGGTATGAAAAGAAAGGGGTGAGTGTGTGTGTGTGCGTATCACAGCATGCGATCTCCCTTCCCATGCTGGTCCTGCTTACTGGCGGCTTCCCAGGCAGGGGCGGCCAGCAGAGGCCTATCTTCGGAAGCCAGACTACAACATCCCCATGTAAGTCCCAGTTGCATGAAGATCTCAGGATAGTGGGCTTAAGAAGTGAGGCTGCCATGAAAATGTTCCCTGGTGAAGTTCAGAAGTAATAGGCTGTCTGGGAGTGCTACTGGAGGGCTGCCACACTCCCTGTGCTCATGCTGGTCTAAGGGGCTCCTAACTCAGGGTGTGAACGCAAGGCTCTGGCCCCAGGGCTGGGAGTAGTAGGGAGTCTCGTTAAGTGGGCCAGTCTACCCCTAAGAAGGGACCGTGAGGGTTCAGGGTTCAGGAAAGATTTCAGTGAGCAGATGGGGTAGTTTCTTGGCTGTAAGCTTGAGGTAACCCTTACATGGGCTCCAGCAGCTTTCCTTTCTGATTGTCTGCCTACAAAAACAATCTCTACTTCTGTTTTTTGGGGTTGCTGTGAGCTGCAGCCAAATCCTGCCCTTTCCCCTCTGAGGAACAAAAGATGACTGGGATCAGTAGGTGGCTATCCAACTCCATCTTTCCCAACAGGCAAGGGCCATGATCTGTCTTTCCTTGCAGGAATTAAGGGCCACAGCATCTTCACACTTGAGTTGGTTATATCTTTTTTTCCACTTCTTTCTACCTAATATGTCCTCATTAGTCCTGGCCAGGCTCCTTCCTTCTGGGATAGCTGATAATATCCCTTCTTGATGGGCAGGTTTCCATGGCAATGACCTCCAGGCTGGGCCAGGCTCAAGTCCATCCATTTATTGCTATTCTCTGCCTGCCCTGCTGCCAACTTTACTTCTCCAGAGGGAAGCAGAAGCAGTATGCCTCTGGGGTTAGTTCTAGGGGTAACGGTGAAGCCAGAGATATTCCTGATATGTCAACACACAAGGGAAAAGCAAGCTGGAATGTGCTCTACAGGCACACCTTGGAGAATGAACTGCAGTTCTAGACCACTGCAGTAAAGTGACTGTTGCAATAAAGGAAGTCACAATTTTTTTTTTGGTTTCCCAGTATATATTTACACTACACTGTAGCCTATTAAGTAAGTGTCCATTAGTGTTATGAAAAAGGTTGCAATATTGTGAGAATTACTAAAATGTGACACAGAGACACGAAGTGAGCACATATGTTAGAAAAATGGGGCTGACAGACTTGCTTGATTCACAGTTGTCACAAAACTTCAATTTGTAAAAAATGGAGTATTGTGAAGCACAATAAAATGAGGTGTGCCTGTATCTGGAAAAGCATCCCAGAGAGAGAAGAGCTGGCCTGGACTATTCATTTCATTCTCTCTGGGAAGTTCCAAGGCCCTATGCACTGAATGAACATGGTAGACTTGAAAACATCTGGATGATTAAGTCCTGGTAGCTGCAGACCTGGTACCACTGGGCTCACTGGTCAGCTGTGGGCCAGAATGGGAGAGTGGCCTGAGGGTCACTGACTTGGACTATCTCTTATTTCAGAGACCATGCTTGTCTTTAAGCGGGTACTGGGGCTTGGTTTTGAAGAGCAGTTTCTCATCAAACTGGATTGCTTCAGACATTTTCCCACGAGGGCCACAGCTGGCTACACCCAGAGTCCAAAGGGCCATTTCCCAGGGCTCAGAGTTGAGATCCAGCAGCTTTAGTGCTAGATGTCCAATTCTAGTTCAGAAAGGTCATGTTGGGTATGAAAAGGAGAGGGTGTGTGTGTTTTAATGGCTGAGCCAGACTAATATGGGGGACTATACAAAGTTGTTCTTTAAAACAACCTCACATACACGTATATATACAGCACATACAAAATTACTCAGCCTCCTAGAGCAGGCAGGGAGTCAGGTGTGGGATGCACCTGGCTCACAGCTTCCTCCAGAAAAATGACTTAAGAAATACACTATGTATTTCTTTTAACATCTTTTATTGCGCATAAAATAAACCATTCCCCTTCGTAGTTCAGATGTTCCCACTTTTTTTACTCTCTTCTTTTTGCCCCACTGAAAAGTTTTTTGTCTTACGATAGGTTAAAGAACAGTCTGTCATTGCTGGTCCAAATCAGCCTGAGGATGGCTCATGGGGACCAAGGCCCAAAGCCATCACCTCAGCAGTTAGAATCCCTGCTGGGGAGTCTCCACAGAGTAAACCATGGAACAGCTGCTGCTGGCCACCACAGTGCTGGTGATCCCTCAAACTCAGGAGCAAGGGCTGGCTTTACTCCCATGCTGCTGACCCTGGTCCTCCACTGCCACGTGGCAAGGCTTATGTAGCCCTGCGTTTGGGCTTATTTAAAAAAAAAAAAAAAAATGGCATTTTATAAATACACTTTGGTTCCCCCACCTTCTAGAGAACTTAGCTCTTGGGAAGAAAAGCTGGTTAGGGAAGCTGCATGCATTTTCAGAGGTGGAAAATATTTCATGTAGCATGTCATCAAGTACTAAAATCAAAACTACTGGTTACAAAAGGGGAGTGGTTTAAAAACAAGTGCTCTGCTAGAACTTGAAGTGTTAACACTGTGGAGAGTGAAGGGCTAGGGAATATTCTGGAGGCTTATGGAGTTTTGCAGCCTCTGTGCAGTCTCCAGCCCCGTTCTGGTAACTGCAGGCAGCAGTGTGCTTTGAAGGGTGAAGTAGTGGTAAGGTTGGCAAGTACTGGGCAGCAGCAAGGGGCAGATGCTAACACCTGGTGTTCCTGCCTCATCAGGCCACTCAAAGCTTATCACCTGACAAGTAACTTTGTAAAGGGCTTCATTGTTTAGGGGTTACGAGGGGCTATGAGGGCTGGAGGGTGATCTTCCAGGGCTTGGCTAGTCATAGCAGCATTCAAGAGGTGAAGAGATTAGGGAAAAGGCCTCATAGGCAATGAATGAAGGTCCTGTCCTAGGTCCAATTTTATTGGAAGATTGGAATTTGAAGATGGAATCTAGAACACCTCCCCCAACGCTTTTTTTTTTTTTTAAGAAAAGAGAATAAAAATGGAGACTTTGCCTCATCAGAAAACAGGAAGTGAAGAAACTGGAGCGTGTGATAGTTGCTAGCAGCATGTCTTCTGGGTTTTCACAGGAGAGAGATGGCAGCTTTTGGACAAAGTGAATAGACAGGTTTTTTGCTCCTCCGTAGTTAGTGTTCCAAGTTGAGGCACAGTATGGTTCCCATGGATATTCTAAGGCCAGGATGGACCCTTGACCTGACCTGCCCTTGGGAGGCCTCAGAGTTGCCTCTGTTCCCTCCATACTGGCCCCTCTCTATAAGGAGTTGGCTGGAGCCCCCATCCCAGACTGGTCTGGCCCTGTTGGGAATCCTCCCTGGGCCTACTATGAGCTGACTCTATGACTAGGCAAACAGCAGACCCCTCAAATGTTCTCAATCAGCAGCTCAATGAGTGGCACACAGCCAGACTCTCTCTGGCTGAACCATAAGAAATAAACAAGAGTTGGGCTTAAGGGACTAGCTACATGGTGCTTGTCACCCCTATGAGTTGGATGCTTACCTCCCCATGAAGATCCTGGTCCCAGGGAGTTGGCTGTCCAGCAAGAGAGGGCTGGATTTACTTATCTGTTTGTGCAAGACCAACTTGAATTCCCTACCTATAGCAACAGGTCCATTTCTACTTGGTTTCACCTTAGGCTAAAATGAGGGACTTCTCATCAGCCAGGCTGAATACAAGGTTCCACCCCCACTGTCTCCATCAATCCAGAAGAGGCTTACCTCAAAACTTTCTTTAATAAATGTTTTGTGGGAGGTGAGACTCTGGCACCGAAAGTGAGGAAAAACGGGCTCTGCAGGGCTAGGATTTCGACAGGGCAGGGGAGACAAGAGCCACATCTTTGCCTTTTGGCTCAGCCTCAAATGATACTGAAATGTGTTCTTGACAAGTGAATGGTCCACATGTACACATCTCATACCAGCACAAGGGCAGGACGCTGGGTGAATGGGGAGGGGGCTGGACACGATGTATAGGAGGGGACAAAAAAGCCGTGAGCAAGGACCTTGTGCTGCTCCCTGAAGCCCACTGGGTCAGTAACACTATGAAGAAGGCTAATAAATAGAGGCGTGGATCGCACGCTCAAGTCTTGGAACAGGCCGTGCAGACGTAACAGGGACACGCCCCTCACTCCTACATCCAGGTGCCAGGTGATCAGTGTCTCTAGTAAAGATATAAAAACGAAATTGCTTCTTTTCAAGTATTAAAAAAATAAGTTAATTGGTAAAAAGGGTCCGAAGCGGCTGAGGATCTCGCCAGGTCATCAGCTTCATTTCAAGGTGCAAACACAGGAAAAAACACCAGAAAGAGAGAACCCCCTGCCCCGACGTGAAGCATTAAACAGTGATGTTGCCTGTCAAGTCTGGGCTTGAAATGCAGGGCCTTACCCTGGCCCCCCCAACGTCAGTATTTTCCAGTGTCGAAATGGTGTGACTTAAAAGCAAAATGCAGCAATCCACAGGCCTCAGGCTACAACCAGAGAGGTGCCTGGTAGCATTTGGCCACTTGGGGTCCAGTGTGTGGTGCAGGGCTGGGCAGGAAGCAGACCCCTCACTTCCCCCACTTGCTTGCATAATGAACTTGGGAGCCTTGAGCCTTCTGCTTCCCCTGCGAAGACGCTGGGGTTGGTGCCCCCTGGGCGGTCATTCCCCTCTCTTGGTCTCTACACAAGGCTCACTCTGGTAGGGGGTGTTTTTGTTTCTTTGGTAGTGCTAGAGGGAGAATGAAAAAAACATCTGCCCCATTCTTCAGGGAGGCTCACGTAGCAGTGGCTGTGATCTGACAGGAGGAATAGCTCCTGCTCTTCTCAAACTTGCCTGTGGAGGAAAGAGGCACCAGCCAGCCTGCGTCCTCAAGGAATATGCGGGTTTCTGCACACCGAACGTCATATGCTCCCCGCCTTCTCTCTTCTGTTGCAAGTCCAGTGGACCTCTCCCAAGGAGGCCAAGTTGCTGCAGGCAAGCATCTTCACCTGGGCTTTTTCCGCAGCACATGAGACTTTGCCCCACTTCTCAAGAAGCATGTGGACATTTGAGAGCAAACTCCCAGGAAATGCCGGGCCTTCTCCGATCTTGGAATCCCGGTGGTTTGGGAGACCCAGCCAGGGTCAGGTGGATGCCGACAGACCTACCAGCCAGAGGTGGGCGGGCACTCAGGACCAGTTCAGGCTGAAGCCCTTGGACAGCATGACCGCCTCCAGGTCCTTGTCCTCTTCTTTTTCTCGGAGCCGCTGCTCCTCCAGCAGGGCCACCAGGGAGTCTCTCTGCTCCACTACATCCAGCATCTCATTCAAGATCTTCTTCTCCTCTGATAACTCCCCCTCTGTCTTCAGGTGATCTGTGGGATCAAAGATGACATTACGTCTGGTGGGCTAGAGAGGAAGCGCCCACCCCCACCTCTGTGTGCATCTCACTTTCACCCCCTTACCTTCCACTGCCATCCGTTCCCGCAGTTCTTGCTGCAGTCGGCTCTGCCGGTCTTCCAGTTCTAGCTCCCGGGCACTGAGAATGGAAAGAGAGGAGAAAACAAGCAACAGTGACTTGGGGGACCAAGCCACCTCACTCCACCAAATCAGGAAGGGCCAGTGCTCTTCTGTGACAGGCCCTGAGCTAACGTTCCCCGCTTCGCTGGGCCCCCAACCTGAGGCCACTCACAAGATCATCAGCTCCGACTCGTAGCGCACCATGGCATTTTTCTCTTGCACTAGCTTGAACCACTCTTGCATCAGCTTAGGGTCGTCTTTCTTGCCCATGCCTGCCGAGAAAGAGGGTGTGTCAGGTTGTGGCAACATCTGCTGTCCACCCGGCCGGCAGGAATCATCACACAGGGCAAATGTGCAAAGAGAGCCGAGCAAGATGCTGTGGGAACACTCCCAAGCCAGGCCCAGAGTTTGCCTACAGCACATGGGAGGAGGGGCAGAGAACTAGAGACCTCCCCCCAGGGTCTCACTGAAGTCTGTTCTTCCTGGGCCCTGACCTCTTACCCCTCCATAACCCCCTTGGCCAGTGGTGACCGCTCATTCCTCACAGGCTAGTTTGTCCCCTTCAGACACCCTGGCCCCTGCTTAGTGCTTTTCTTTTGGTCCATCTTCAATTGCTTTGCCCTCCTCGACTTTCCTCCTCCCCATATTTATTGAGTACTAGCTATGTACCAGGTCTCCTTTGAGGAAACTGGTCTAACCAATGAGAAATGTGAATTTATAAATTTTACTATGCCCACCTTTTCAAGTTGCACTCATTTAACCAGCTTTCTCCTGGGCTACTGCCCCTTTCTAGGGCCACTAATACTGATGCCTCAACATTTCTTTACATCCTGACTAGGAAGATACCCTTCCTCAATTTGTGCCTACATCAGACTTCCTGATAAATATCATCCCGATGGAACCTGTGTGATGTATGCCGCACATGCGGGGATGCCTACCGGTTTCCCACCGAGGGCAGAGAAACAGCAGCTCCAGACACTACATAATGTGAGTGCTCTTGTTCTGATCCAATCCCAGCAGTTTCCAGAGCTAGTGACTGGCTGCTAATGCCAGTGGCCCTGCCCCAGCACATCACTGCTCTCCAAACCATCGCTAACAGCCTGAGTCCACTGGGCTTAAGTGCAGCAGAGGATGGAAGAACGTCACAGTAAATCAAACCACCAAGGAGGGAACAAATGTCTTTCTTTGGACCACCAAGCAGCTCATGGCAACAACGTGGTCCTGTCTAAGGCAACAGATAGAGTGCTCCAATGGTTAAATATTTTTGGATTCCAAACCCTTTGTAGATCTGATGAAAGCTAGGGAAATATATGTGCATACATATTGCACAACAGAGCACAGAATTTCAGGGTGTTCATGAGCATCTTGAAGTCCATCCATGGGCCTCAGGTCAAGAGGCCTTGGGCTAAAAAATCTTTCCAAGTCCCTCCCATTTTATGTCACTTAGTTGGATGCCAAGTCCAGAAATGTATGAAGTAATACATCCTTAGGTATATCCTATATCCTGTCATATAATTAGGCTGCTGAGCTCACTGCTTGCCTATATTCTTCCCGCTGGCCTTTTCTGCACACTATTCAAAGACAAATCTCTTTATGTAGTGCTATTTGCTGACACACACGATACCTTTGCCAGTTAGTCTTTTACCCACATTCTGAAGAAGCAGAACTGTGTTGCGGTCACACAAGAAGAGGTTAGTGTCTGTATTCTGCCCTGGGGCACATGCAGCTTTGCTCTCTCATGGAGCCCTGTCCCTGAGCCCTGCTCTGGAGGATGGGCACTCCCTGTTGGCCTGCAGCACCTGCCCCTGGGGAGTGCCTGTTTGAGTGTCTGGGGACCACATCTCTCCTCCCCCAACCCAATAGACCAGCCCACGGCTCAGTTCCATGCATTCCTTTCGGAGCGTCTCTGCACAGTGTGCCCACGTGCCCGTGGAAGATGGAGCCCTGAGGCATGCAAGCTGTCCAGTGTGGCAAGCTGTCAGTGCACTGGGAACGCTCCCCCTCCTCCCTGCCTCCCTGTGTGTAAAGACAAGAAATTCCACTGGGAGACATCCGAACACCACTCATGAGCTATGGTGGAGATTGTTCACAGCTGATGAGCAAGGGGCATGGCTGGGTGGGTGAAAGTCAATGTGAGAGCCACGAGAGCAGAGTTAAGAGGTTAGCAAGGATTAGTCATGACCACACTTCCCTTCCCCTTCCCACATGCCTTTTCAATGACAATCTTATCACCACAACAGACTTCAAATCAGACAAACTAAAAAAACACACTCAGCAAGACAGAGGGTAGAGAAGTTTGCTTGTAGGGGTTGTGTAAAAGAACTCAGGGGCCTTTGTGTAGACCAGTCTTCCTAAGGACAGTATTCCTCGACTCCACCAAGACAAATTGCTGTCACACAGGTGGGAGGTTCCTCACCTGTGCTTTACTGGCCCCTCTATCTGATGGATTTGAGACTTACAGGCTCCAACTGTGGAAGGTGGAGCAATCACGTAGGATGTCCTGGTGCCATCCCACAGGCTATACCTGAAGGCCCTGCTTCACTCTGTACCCAGTCCTCCCCTTTGACAGTCAAAGGGATACTGTACCTTGTAAGAAACTGCCACATACTCATGGGATTTTGTAATAGGGCTATCAACTGGAAGGGGAAGAAAGAGAAATAGTTGGGTTTTGGGTCCCTATGTGACTAATGTTGCTACAACCCCCTCAGAGGCAGTGGGGATGAGGTTGGGTGAAGTTACATTACCTTCATGGACACAGCAAGGGCAGAAGGAGAGAGGTCTACGCCGTGGAGTCCCGCCACTGGGCTCAACTTCAAAAAGGACCAAACAAGGAGAGGAAGAGGAAGAGGAAACGGAGAAGACAAAAAAAATAGAGGAGGAGGAATTTGGAAGTGGAGAGGGACAGGGAAAAGGTGAAATAAAAAACAAGCAGAGGACAAAAAGCATAAAAAGTGAGAAAGGAACAACAGGAGGAAAAGAAAAAAGTACAAGAAATGGAGAAGCAGAAACAAGGGAAACAAAGTCTACAAATGAATCAAGTCCTTTTTTCAGCACGGAAACTGAACAGGAGCAGACCCAGGCATGGGGTGCAGTCACTGATGGGGCGTGTGGTTTAAGAGAGGAGCAGACGGTTCCTCCAGAGAAGACCACACAAAGCCCCATCATGGCAGGCAGCTCGCAGGCTAAGCGGGCTGCTCCTTCTTCCTTTATTCCTTACAGGGAGGGCTGTGAAATTTGTGCTTTATCACAGTGGCCTTCCAGGCCTTGGGTTCCTCCTCAAAGTGCCCAAAGCCCCCTGCATAGGTCTGCCTACCTCTGTGGAACAGACTGTATTAAATATGTGGCCAATATTGCTTCTAGGTTTGCAGGTGATAACCTGGGGTCACCAATCAAGCCTATGTGAAATATTCTAAACGTTACCATGGACGCATGTGCTGGAATTACAACTAACCTTGGATAAGTAAGTCTAATGGGTGAGGAGGGGTCTGTTACTATCAGGTTGCCATGCCCACAGAAAGAATCTGAGTCTATGGAGGCAGCACCCTAATCCTGTGGTTGGCTTTGAGGGCTCTGGCATCTGCAATGCTTTGAATTCTGAACCAGGACATGTTGGGGAAAATGTATACACACAGAGGAGATGCTCACCAGTCCAAATCACTATCCCCCCCATGGGCCAGGGAGAGCAAACCACCTCTGATTCTTCTGGCCCTTCCGTCTCCATGGAAGGATCCAATGCCACAGCTGGGGGGAAGGCTGTCACACTTTGGACTGTACAACCAAAAGGGGTGAGCTGACAGGACATGCCAAAAACTCACAGTAATGATGCCAGTAAGTCAAGGATGGGGCAACTGAGAGAAGAAAGTGTGGAGAGAGACATTTCTAAGACCTTGGGGAGACCCGATGGTTATTCAAGGAAGAGGGAGTGGAGCTGAGCAAGGGACCATCACAGAACCACAGGAGCACACACAGGAGACAACAAAGCTCAGAGAAGAAACAGGGCCTCAGGACTGCAGGGGCAGGGTGAGCGGGCAGCTTTATGATCACCACAGAGTTTAAGAAATAACCAAGCGGACAACCTACGGCTGAGCCACCCTTCTGAATAAAGGCAGCTACCAGGTTTTCTCTGTTGGTCTCTCATAGCATCTTGCCCAGTGCTCTGTGCACAGGGAGTATGATATGGGGTAAAACTTCCAAACTAAAGCCAGAGAGAGATGTGTGTGTGGTCTGTGGTGATTGTATCACTGTTCTAAACAGACATGACTCGATGTCAACTTCCCTGACTGACTCAGGCATGAGTAAACCTGGGATAGGGGATGGGGGTTCTGGTCCTGAAAAATGAGCCCTGCCTTATAGCTGATCTTCTATAGCCATCTCCTTTATTTCAAAGTGTTGATGCTCAAACTACCAAAAAACAAAACCAAACCTGTTGCCATCACATTGATTACAACTGATGGTGACCCAGTGTGTTAATAGAGTAGAACTGTTCCTTAGAGTTTTCTCAGCGGTAATTTTTACAGAAGCAGACTGCCAGGGCTTTTCCATAGCACCACTGGGTATGTTTGAACTTCTAACCTTTAGATCAGTAGTTGAGAACAAACCCTTTGTGCTACCCAGGGAGCCTGAATACCTGGATAAACCCTGTTAAACACAAGGTCAATGACAAATCACTGCTGCTTTCTGTGATGGCTGTTACAGAAACAGTCCATGGTGCAGGTTAGAACAGTGTCCACATTCATTAGCAAGGACAGTGACATGATACACAACTGATATGCATCCACAGTAAAGAAGTATGTGCTGCATAGTAAACTAAATGCACTGTTATTATCTAGACATCGCAAAATGCAGCATTCAGCTTCTTTTCTGTAGATCAAACCTTCAGATACCCTTTCTGATCCTGAGGAAAAGATGAGATACAAGATAGTCAGAACAGGAACTAAGAAATGAACTTATAAAAAAGGGGTGTCATATAAAGCAAGCGTTTAAAAAGAAGAAGAGAAATAGGTCTTCTCCCAACACTAGCAGAAGGCAGGATGTGGAGGGCTGGCACTGGCCTCCCCCCAGAAGACATGGACAGAGTTACAACTTTGTTCTTTTGACTTTCTGGCATGCTCCCAAATTTCAATGTATGGTACTTTTAGAACCAGAAAAAGTACATAAGAAATATTAGTTTCAAAAGAAGAGGCTGAGGGGGGAAAAACAAACAAGGGGAGTTCCACCCACACTAGAACCTGCAATGATATGTGAGAGGCCAAGCCACTGACTCTGATAGCAATTTCTCTGCCTTTTATGGAGATGTGAGAAATAGGTGATTTGGTTCACCAGTCAAGTGAATGGCAAGTAGAAAAATATTTTCATGTTGGGATAACAGGTTTCTGTCTCTTTTTAACAGGCACCACACTGTTCAGTTCTCAAGCCGTTTCTGTGTTCTTTAGATTCTTGTCATTACTGCAGAGTCTCCCAGAATTTGGTTCTGGTTGGAGGCTTTTTACCTGCAGGTCTAGATTCTCATCCTGGACGACCCAGCCTTCCTGCAACACTCTACAAGCTTCCCCGGTCCATTTTATACCCTGGCAATAAACTAAATCTTTGACTCCGAAGCAATACTTCCTTTTGAAATGTGACTGCCCCCAATGGTGTGTCTTTAGCTCTCCTCGCCCCCGACATGGGGGCAGGTGATGCGTGCCACTAAACTTTGAAAAGCTGCAGAATATCATCATATACTAAAGACCAGTTCCATCAATTTCCAGTGTGATGTATGAAATAAGCATGGAGTGCTTTATAGTTTCCAAACACTCTCACATGTGTTATTTCATTTGATCCTTACAATGGCCCTGGGTGTCTACCTGGACAGGCATTATCACCCCCATGAACCTGGGGCTCAAATAAGCTATGTGTGGAAGACTCTGGACTAAAACCCCCACCTTCCTTTTCCACTTTGAGCTAAGAGCTTGTCCTCTGTAAAGTGCAAATCTAACAAACGGTGGCTACTTAAAGCAGCATGAAGAGTCGTTGCACACGCACCCTAACTTGGCTCACAGTGTGGAATCAGAATGTCATCCCTTCTCTGCCCCAATCTTTTGTAGAGGCCCAGAGAGGATAAGCAGCCTGTCTGGGGATATAGTGCAGCTAGAATCTGAGCCCAGGTCCTGCCTTCCTCAGCTAGAGGTGCTCTCTACACTGCACTTTGCCCTTGAACTGCACAGATATCTCCTTCCAGGCCTGTCTCTGCCTCCAGCCTCCAGGCTGCTCTGGGACCCAGAATGGGTGGAAAGGCTAACAAGGTGGGAGAAGTTAATAATTCTATGGCTTCCCTTTCTACACTTGTTCTTTCTATATGTCCATCTTCCCTTCAACCCACCTATGGGACACTTAATCCCCAAGACACTGTATCCTCCCCTCTGATCAGCTAATTGAATGAAATGTTAGGATAGCTGTGAAGAAAAACGCTGCAAGATATGGAACTTGGATATTTGTCCGAAATGTATCTAAGCCTTATTTCAGTCCACTTGGAACTCAAAGTCCTAAGAACCCAATCAGCCCTTTCCCTGAGATCGAGCGGTATAGAAGAGTACATTTCTCATGAGGAGAGATGGGGATGTGATATAAAGGCTGGCATGCCAACGCAGGCTCTGCATTTCCAATTCAATAATTTAATTCTGCCTGGTTATATTCAACCTATCAGCTTTGACACTGGCAGTAAGATTAAAAAACCATTAGAAATGTCTTACAAGGATCATGGGAGCTCTGGTAGCACAGTGCCTAAGGTGCTTGACTACTAACTAGAAGGCTGGCGGTTCAAACCCACCAGCCACTCCTCAGAAGGAAGGTTGGGCAATCTACTTCTGTAGAGATAAGCCTTGGAAACCCAAGGAGGGGTCACTATGAGTCGGGCCCAACTCAATGGCACATAACAACAACAAAAGGATCATGGGTTTATTGTAAAGACGATGCGAGAGACTGATCTCTACAAGGAGTGTTTGCTGAGTACCTCTTCGGTACCAGGAACTGTGATAGCCACTCATTAGCCCCATTCTCTTTAAGAGCTAAAGCGGGCAACAGTTTCTGGTTGGAGGGAAAAGATGCAGGCTTCAGCTTCAGCAGCAGCAGCAGCCGGACAGCAAAGCAGCTGGCAGGCCAGGCTCAAAGCTTCCTGGACAAGAAGGGGGACAACCAGGGAACTGGAACAGGCTCAGAAACAGCCCTGGTGACCTGCTTTCCTCAGGCACCCATTTCTACCCATCACACAGGCTCCTAGCTTCTCCCTTGCTGGACCAAGGAGCCATCACCAAAGGCTGAAAGCTGAGGGGTCTCTATAGCCAGTACCAAGTGGGCCAGGGGGAGGGGCCGGAAGCCCTGGCCTGCAAGGCTGCATTTCCCACTGAAACACACTAGCCTAGTTCTATATGCTAGAAACATCGAGGAAAATGGGCTTTTTATGAGCTAAGCCATGTGTAACTTCATTTCCATATGAAAATACAGAATTCCAAATTATCAGCTCACAAGCATAATAGAATACCATCATTTTAGAAGCTGGAAATTGCCCCCTTCCACCTCCAATTTTCCCTTCTGTATAGCAACTGGTTTCATGTGCAAACATCTACTGTGAAGTATGCAGATCCCTTCTCTTTTAGCTATATTTCTGGAAAATCCTGCAGGTAGAGATTCTTTTTAGTTTTGACTTGTTTGACCCTGAACAAGCTCCAAGCCACATCAGGTGCTAGAGAGAAGCTGCCTATTTCCTCAGTGGCATTTTGAGGGTCCAGCTTCCTGCCCCAGGGAGCTCTGGACCATTCTCTGTGGGCCAGCCCTACTCAGCCCTCCTCCTGTTGGGGTACTCTCTTGCTTCTCATCAGTGGCATCAGTACGGGAGTATGGGGGTACAGACTGAACCTCCTGATGCTGTCAGAGGGAGTGATACCACAATGACCCTAGGGTCCATGGCAGTGGTGGCTGGTGCTGTAGGAAGGGGGCCAAGGCAGTGGCACCACTAGAAGTAGTGTCACCTGTTGCTTAGTACAGTAACTTGGTAACCATCACTCTCCTTACACCATCCGGCCACCAGCCAGTCAGCGTGTGGGCCACAGAGCCAACCACTAGGCCACCTTAGCCAATGGGAGAGGAGAGGAGCTGGGGGAGCCAAAGGGAGATAGGGCCAGGAGTGGTTCACAGGCTAGCCCTGCCCACGAGGAAAGGGGTGACACCATGAGTTACTAGTAACACCAACCCTAGTGACTCCACTGCTTCTCACACTTGTTTTGGACAGCACTGCCACTATATTTACTGATAACTATCCAGTATCTTCCACCCTCAATTGATGTTAAGGATACTAGCAGCATTTTTGCTTACCTTTTTCTAGGAAAGAAACCTATCAGGAGCATTAGCTGTCAAGCCCATCTCAATCTACCAGATCAAACTTGCAGAAAGCACCATGCCTAGATTGGGAAAATTTCTTGGTGGTTCAAGTGTAAGGGATGGGGTTTTTCATTTACTTTCTTATCTGTGCTGTTCAAGGTGTGTAAGCTGAAGTAAGGGCAGACTGACCAAATGCTCTGTTGGCTACAATTATACTTGACTACTCTGACTCCCCAACCCAGGCCACCTATTTGGTCAGCTTCAATGCCACGCTCCTGACATAAGGTAGCCTTTGCACTGCAAGGCTGAGGTGGCCATCCCAAAACCCACGGTAATGACAAAGACTATTGCCCTTATAGAGAATCAGGTTGTCTGGTGGGCAATGCTACAGAATGGTGAGCAGGCATCAGATGGGGTAAAAGGTTTCTGCTTCTAGCTGGAGTCCAGGGATCTCAAAATGGAAACAGCCAGCTACATACAGGCCCAGTCTACATACATGTATAACAGGGCTCGGAGACACCTGTGCTACAAAAGCTCAATGCAGAATGGGGGAAAAAAAATGAAGGCAAAAAAAAAAAAAAAGGATGCAACAATTGAGATCTAGCACACATGTATACACACACACATACACCACACACAGAGCCAGGCTAATGTGCAAACTGAGCAGACATGCTGGAATCTAATAACTGAGGGAAGCAGATAGAACAGAAGGTGTGGACATGGTCTCTGAGAGGGCGGGGGGGGGGGGAGGGGGCTCAGGGGGCGGGGACAGGGGAATAGGAAAGAAGGACAGTGCTGGGGGGGGGGGGGGGGGGGGGGGGGGGGCAGGCCTGGAGAAGCCTCCCTGTGTTTTCCCTGAAAGTCACTGGCAACAACATTCCAGCCCTCTATGCTCCATTTGTAAACCACTTGTGTGTTTCCAATTTCTTTCTGAGACACACAATTCAAGAGGGGAGGTCTCTGACAACTAGAACTTAGGGGTTTGTGTGTATATAATTTAAAGTTCTTCAGAAGAGATGTGGTTTTCCTCTAAAAGATTTCCAGTCACCTATTTGTTCTTGTGCAACATAACTTGGTGGCCTGAGGTGTGGTGGGGTAAGCCTGTCCAATGTCTCAGAGGAAGAAGAGGGAGTGTGGTTACTCTGGGACCCTTCCTCTCTTGCACAAGGGTCATGATGTGACCTTTTTAAAAGTTTCTTTTGAAATCACAAGGTACAGCTATGTGGGGAAGGAAAGTCTTTATACTGTGGCTCAGGGACTTCTAATACAGATTTAGAGCCTTTAAACTGCTGGGCACCAGGGAAAGACCCCACAGAGGCAACAGTTTGATGGACAGAGCATGGATCAGAAGTTTGGCCCATCGGGGCAAGATATGGAATTCCCAACCCCCTGAGTGCTGCCTGGAGCTTCATCTTACCCAGGTGAGAAGTGACATGTAGTAGGGGGGCTTCTGCAGCCTTCTGAGAATGCAAGAGTAGAGGAGCACTCAGGTCTGTGTCTCAGGGTCCAGATCTCCAAAAGGTAATTTTTTTTTTTTCTCTCCAAGGAATGAGTACTACAAAGTGCTCCAAGAATAAAATATCTGCAGACACTGAAAAGGGAACTAATTCTGGCATTTGCATCTTCCTCTTGGGGCTTGGTGAGAACAGGGCCTGGGGTTCCCAAGTGATGTCCTGCAGAAGGGAAGGTTTCTTTCATGCTTCATTACCAGGGCAGTCTCTTATGTAGTGAGCAAAACCACAAGAGAAGTCTACATTTCACTTAAAATTCATCACAGTCTGACAAAAGGGGAAGTGAGGGGCTGATGAGAGCCAAGTGACAAGGGTTCTGGGGGTTCGATGGTGACAGGTTTTATAATTCCAGAGACATATTGAGTTTCTTTTTTCTATTTATTTCAGTTTTCCCTGGAATGTGTTGGAATTCTAAATCCAAAAAGCTCCTAGCTGGAGTCTAGGGATCTCAAAATGAAAACAGCCAGCTACATTTCATCACTCAAGTTGAGTGTTGTAATGCATAGTGCGGGTAGGAAAAATCTAAACTAGATATGTATGAAGTAATCATATGGCAACAGTATCCTGAGCTGGGAGAGAAGCATGAATAGTTTTAAGGAAATGGGTTATGACCATTTCTTTCAGGAGATTTTGAATTTAAAAAAAAAAAAAAAAGTCTTTTCCACACATTGATATTCATTCAGAATTGACATAAACATTCCCCACGGAGTGTTAGGAGGAGAAGGGGAAGGAGTCAGGAGCATTAGACAGGGACAGGATCAGTTAAATGGAATGTAAGCATCAGCCCTTTTACAGCACCAATGGTCATGAGTGTGAGTGCCACTGAACACACCCAAACTCTGGGGCACAGGGGCCTCTGGAGGTGTGGGACTCAAAGGGACCATAGGGCAGAGCAGTGCAAGCAGAGCCCACAACAATCAATCCTACCCAATGAGGCCAAGAGTCCCAGCCCCTTAATGGTAAAGCTACTCTAAGGATATGGCATTGCCTTATAGTAGGAATCAAAGAATTAACTGTTTCTTTTTTTTTTTTTTCTTAAATGAATGGGCCAAGAATTAACTTAAAAGGATAGCTTAGAATAAAAAATGAGAATTTCTGTTGCTAGTCCTTCTGTTTTAAGACCACTTCTAGGCATGGAGCCTTCAAGGGGAGATGAAGAGGTCAGACTGCCAGACCAAGGACTCAGGGACACTACCAAGATGCCAGAGTTCCCCTTGGTTAACCTCAGTGTTGGCTACTTGGCATTCCCTTTCACAAAATGGCAGTCTTTCAGGAGAAAAACTGCCTAGAATTAAGATGAGTCTAGACATAAGACTCGTGGATTGGTCAGTTCTGTGAGCTAGTACAAATGCTGAGCTTTGTACAGCAAGACCACAAAAATAAGGAATTCCTTTAGAGAGCATCAGAATTCACCCTGAAGTTTTGTCAAAACACAGATAACCCAGGCTCACCTCCAGGGTTTCTGATTCAGTAAGTCTGGGGTGGGGCCCAATCATTTGCACTCTGGTAGCATAGTGCCTAAGGCACTTGACTGCTAACCAGAAGGCTGGCAATTCAATCCCACCAGCCACTCCTCGGAAGGAAGATGGGGCAATCTACTTCCATAGTGATACTGCCTTGGAAACCCAAGGAGGGGTTGCTATAAGTCGGGTCGACTCGAGGGCACATAACAACAATAAAAAGATCCCAGGAGAAGATGCTGCTGCTGTGGTTGCTCCAGGAACCACCCTTTGAGAAGTACTGCCTTAGGCTTTTCCCATCTTCCTGGACGAGAGCTGCAAAGTCAGTCCCAGGACAGAACAGGAGTGCAGGCATCATTTTAGGCACCTATCAATATAGCCTCAAAGTCAGTGAACATGGACAGAAATCATAGCTATGAAGCCAACTCATGCACTTGGATCTTCTGGAGGAAATGCAAGCACACCCTAATGATTTCTTCACGTGTGTATCTAGAGCATGGTTTACTTTAGTAATTTTTTTTTTTTTTTAGTAATGAGATTCAGAGAAGAGGTCATAGCAGCATGCGCATGCATGTTTGTGTGTGTGTGTGTGTACTGTCAAACAACCGAACAATAATATGGAGACCAGGCTGCATATGGGTTGGGGCAGGTGAAGTTTTGTTATGAAAATTAAGATAACCTCGGGCAGCAAAAGCTGCCTCAATCTTCTGGAGCCTATCTGGGCAGAGGGAGGGTCTGGCATGCTGCTTCAATTCTGAGCTGGAAAAGGGCCTGTGCTTTTGCTATTTGGTTATCAGGTTGATTTCTCCTTGTTTGTGAGCAGGGATTGGGAGAGAGGGTGGGGAAAGGATATCAGCGGGGTTAGTGTCAGCAGTAGATGCTGCTATACATACCACCCAGATGCAAGTCGATGAGGTCACTGTAATAAGACTCTCCCCAATAGTCTACAACAAGGAATTGGTGAAGAGAGAGTTATTGCATCAGATAACCCTCCTGTTCCCCCATGCCCAAAGCTGTCAATGAAATGAAATGAAATGTAAGACACGCACACACACACAGATACAGCAAGAGGGCCACGAGAACATCTGGAAAGCAGGCCTCTCTCTTTAAGTGTATTACACACACAATATGTATGTATATTTCAGGGTGGTGGGAGGGAGGAATTAACTGAATATCACTGGTGATGGAGGAAACAGCCAATAACCGTGTGATTCCTGTTTATACCTCCTACCGGTTAGGATGGAAGACCTTGGCTTTGTTGGGGACACTGACTCCTGGCAGCCGACCTTATTTAACTGAGGAGATTTAAGGAAGTTCAGGGGCAGATCAGAGGTTGCTGACTTCCTTACTCACTGAACTAGAAGCCCCAGGCTGAGGGGCTGGGGGCAAGATAGGTATACCCTAAACAACCTTTGCAAGATCACCAACCCAGGGGTTTAAATGCAGACATAGCTCTCCCAAGAATTCACACTCGTGACCCCACTGGAGATCATATCAAACTCCTTGCATGAAACACATTTGCAGGATGGGTTTGAAATGAAGGAGATCTGTTCTGAGGTTTAGGCCCCAACTTCAGACAGTTTTGAAAACAGAAAGTTACACCCACTGCCACTGAGTCTATTCCCACCCATAAGGACCCTACAGGACAGAGAGGAACTGCCCCACAGGGTTTCCAAGGTTGTAAATCTTTACGGAAGCAGATTGCCACACCCTTCTCCCTCAGAGCTGCTGGTCGGTTCAAATTGCCAACCTTATGGGCAAACTGTAAAACAGGAAATTAGCTATTATAGTTCCTACCCCAAGACTATGTGCCCTCACGCTCTTTGTAGGTCTGCTGGCCACAGGCTATCCTAGCCTTTACCTCTACTTCGTTGGATGTTAAGTTCTTCTCTTGCCTGAAATGCAAAGACTGGGTGCTGCTGAGGGGAGTCAGAAACTCAGCAACTGAGCAGGTGGTGGTCATCTTTCTGCCCCAAATTATAAAGAAACAAGAGCACACCAAATTTCAGCTGCTATGGTGTTACCTTTTTTTCTCCAAGCCTCACAATTTGAATGCTGATCCTGGCAGCCTTTTTATTCCACATAAAGGTTTTCCCTTCAAGAATGGACACATCAGAAAATAGAGCACAATCTTTGTAATGGCTTTTCAGTTCATGCTTAAGGCTGTGCCAGTGGCTTTTAAGTCTGAAACAGGGTTTCAGAACCAAAAAGGTTCCCAGGGCAAGATAGAAAGCAGGGGGTTGCTCTTGGGTCAAAGGTTCTGAACCCAATCCTTTCACTCTGGTCCTAAATAGTTCTTAGACAAGTTGAGAGCATTGGGACGGCAGGTCCGTATCAGATTTCTTTTCTGGAAGGGTAACTTGGCTGAAAAAAAGGTCTGACCTCCTCAGACAGTGACAGAAGCTTGAATCCATCAAACAAGGCTCCGGCCAGTTGAGCAGAGCCCTTGGGGAAGGGGCTGTGCTAGCTCTGTTGAAAGACTCCAGATTATCATGTTCATCTGAGATTACCTTCTTATGGGAAAAGTGGTCACACTGACCAGGGCTCAGCCAAGTACAACAAGAGGAACAGAGTGCAGTGGAAGGAGAGGCCAGTTTAGCCTTAAAGATGGTAACTGTCATTTAGAACAGGATCACTGGGAATTCTGATGAAGACCCGCCTTGGGAGCAACATGCTTAAAATAAGAAAAAGAAAATAACATTTGGAGGTACATTCTTATGTAGAAGCTACTGTAACTTCAGAGTATCCCAAACGCATCA
The DNA here is from genome assembly GCF_000298275.1 of Orycteropus afer afer. NCBI lineage: Eukaryota > Metazoa > Chordata > Mammalia > Tubulidentata > Orycteropodidae > Orycteropus > Orycteropus afer. The sequence continues at coordinate 1,103,992 of NW_006921627.1, read as the reverse complement.
TGGAGAAATCTCCAAACAAAGCTGCCAGGGCCTGTCTTTAAAAACTGGGCAGGTATGTCTTTGGATGGAGAGATCTTGGTGTAACCTTATCCTAAAGGAAGGAGTTTGGACTAGATCAGTGGTTTTCAAACTGTGTTCTGTGGAACCCTAGGGTTCCTTCAGAGCATATTCCAGAGGTCTCCCAAATATTGGGTTCAAAAATACTTCTAATTCATTTAAACACACTTTAATAAAATAAAACACAGCACATTCTCTTTTAAGCCCACTGAAAACCATCAATACATTAATCTGTGTGATCAACTTTTCTCTGCCCCTCGGTGCAAGTATCTTCACTCACTGTGAATGTTAGTAAGTGGGCCAGCTTGTTTATTTATTTAAAGTCCAGCCTGCATATATAGCGCTCATGTAACATTGTACAGGTGAACATCCTAGGACAGCTACCACTCCATGAAGTGGCAGTTGCTCTGTGGTGTGCAGAATTTAACTAAGGCATTTGACTGCTAACCAGAAGGCTGGCGGTTCAAACCCACCAGCCACTCCTCGGAAGGAAGACTGGGCAATCTACTTCCATAGAGATAGCACCTCAGAAACCCAAGGAGGGGTCGCTATGAGTTGGAACTGACTCGACAGCAGTGAGTTTGGTTTTCGGTTTTACTCTAAAACCTTGGGACTTTCTTGAGTACTTTAGGTATATTTGTCATCCAGATCACACCTCAGCATTTGTGCTGAGTGGGGACTGGCCAGACCAGAAAGATCACCACTTAGCCTCAGGAGGCATGATTTAACCAATCACGATCAGGCAATGAAGCCTCAATCTTGATTACCTAATGATTGAGGCCAGTAAAAGCTTTCTAATTGGGGACAGAAGGGTGTCCTCTTTGGGCTATGGAAGCAGTGCCGGATTTCCCAAAAAGCAAGGAAAGCAGGGGCTTACTTGTGCTTACTTACTAATCTTTAGTGAGCAGTCTCACATGCTTTTCACTACGATGTATGCTGAGACCTACTGACATCTGAGGCTCTCTACTATGCCTTGTATTTTCAAATTTGTGTTTACGTTTAGATTATTTTTTTATTTTAAATTTGAACTTATGATTTGATTTGTAAAAAGAGTTCTGCTAAAGAACAAGTTTGGAAACCACTATCTTGGATGAAATTCTGGCTGTATATGTTTAAGAAAACATAATTATCTAAACCTTAGGAAGAATTGTGGCAAAATCCTATGCCAGTCTTGAGTGGTATTATTTTTCTGGTCCCTTGGCAGTTAGCAGCTTGAGTAATGCAGGCTGTTCTAGAAGGGCTCCTAGAAATGTTACTTTAGACTCAAACTGCATGACAGCCAACAGATGCTAGAGTGCCTTAAAGGAAACGGTCAACTCTGGTGGTGAGTGAATGTGTTCCTTAAGGATTTAAGCTAGCTCTGAAATGTAGATCTTATCACTACTGAGTTATTCTATGTGTTGACCGATCTAGCTATCACTTTTCATCTTGACAGAGTACACCTGTGGGGAAGGGTAAGAAGGGATGATGATGGGCCCAGGCTCCTTCCTGATACCTTCTGCAAGAAGAGAAAAGCAGTAAGGAAAGGGACCTGTGGACCTAATTAAATTGGGCACAGAGGATCGACCTCACATAGGTTTGGGCTAAGTTCCTCCAAATGGACAGGCCACAGCATGCAGGGAGGGGAGTGAAAACAAGGAAAGGAAGATCTAACAAGATAATGTGGGATATCACAGGTTCACTGGAAAACTTGGTGACCCTTTTAGGTGAATCTTAATCTCTACTACTTAACACATGGGGTCGATGCTTGCCTTGTCATAACATATCCCAGGCTTTTTGCTGATTGGATGTTCAGTGGTCCAAATGTTTGCATCTCATTTGGTGGCCTGGCCTCAAGTATTAGATGAGGCACAAAGCCAAGAACATCTACATCTTTATCTTCATTCTTCTCTATCCCATCTCTTCACTTGAAGGATATCACTCAAGTGACTATAAGGCTATAACTTCTAGGCACTGAACGGCCTGGAAAAAGAGACCTACTTCTATGCTTGATCCCTTACTCCCAACCACATGAACTACAGGCCTACAGAACCTTATGAATTCAACTGATACCAGGCACACACCATGAGGTTAGCCCACTGTTTTCTAGAATGATCAGATAGCAGCAGCTGGCCAGACACCTAGCTGCCCCTTAGTGGTTCTTCTTTAGTTTCACAGACAGCCTGCCTGCATGTACTCCACTCGCTCCAACCTGCAACACCAGGATAAGGAAGGAATAAGGGGTCACTGCAAAATTAGGTTACTGCCTTTCTTCACTCCACATGAATGCTGAACCTGTAGCCTCATGCTCACTATAAAGAGAAGTTTCCCCACACAGAGATGGGACCAAGATTCATGGTAGCTTGAGAAAGCAGAAATCAGTCACTACATGCCTGAAGCTGGAGTGAAGCCTGAAAGCTGGCCCAGTGGTTTCAGGGCCCTGAAACAACATGGCTTCCAAGTCCTCAGCGCCAGGGATGACTCAGGTACTACTGGACTTCCTTTGCACCCAACTGTGTTGAATCCAAACTCATAAGGTTCTTCTGGTGGATCGTGAGTGTGGCTGCATTATACTCTACAACTCCTCCGTCAAGAGCAGCAATCACCAGCCACCCGAACTTCATTCACCAAGGTCCCCTCACGCCGCCTCATGAAAGGATGCAAGAGCCTTTCAACCCTGCCCTGAAAGACCGTCCTTTGGTAAACAAGGGACCTGGGATCACCGTGGAAAATCTGTTTGTGCCCCAAGGGCCTTGTGCTTCACCCACAGATTACAGAGAGGACTTTGCGGGGTGTGTTCTCATGTGCTCTGTACAGCTTGGGCAGGAGAGGGGGCCCACGGAGAGCTAAACAAAATGGGGTGGCATGTGAGGGAGCAGGCTAGGGGCTTGCTCAGTGCAGTTCTGTGATGGCTCCTTGTGGTACAATCTCCCTCATTCCCAGTTATTTTCTCCTTCAGAAAATGAGGGGTTAGGAAAGGATGAGGAAGAAAGGGAGGAGACTGCCCAGTGCTTGCCGTCAACAGATGAAATGGACTCAGATTTCATTCTACACGTAAATGGCAAGCCCGAGGCTGGACTGAGGACCAGGTCTGGGCTTTAGGGCAGCCCAAACAGAGGCATTTTTTTTTCTTTCCTTTGCTAAACAGGAAGTCCCAAATCTCAGTAATGAAGGGGCCCAGCGAATCCTGCTGGAATAGGAGCTGAAGTCCAGATGAGGTGACGCAAGGCTAGCCTACCATGGGGGCTTTCCTCCAGGAACAGACCTCCTCACAAAGGAAACCAAGACAGTACCTGCTTCACCACGCAGCGCCTTTTCCACAGCGACCCCTCTTTCCTCCAGCTGCCTCTGCTTCTCCTCTACCTGCTCCAGCTGCCGTTGGATAATCTACCACAAAACAAAGCACAGGATAAGCACCCAACTCCCTTATCTCCTAGCTTTCAAGAGGAAATTGGAACTGCACAAACAAAGAAGGAGAAAAACAAATTGGCACAACAAATTGGGAAGGGCTCTCATTATGGGCATTATCCTCAGAGGGCAGCCTGAAGACCACCTGCTTCTGAAACCCTGGCTCACAGGGCCTGGATCACTGTGCAGACTTCTGGGTCCCTGTGAGTCAGCACCTTGGGGGCTGGATGCACTTTAAAGTGGTGGCCAGCCCCTTTCTGCAGCAGTTAAAAGAAACCAAGTGAATATAAACTCCTGCAGGAAGGATGTAAGTACTATAACCTAAGGCTCTTCTGAGAGTGAGATTGCTAAACCAGAAGGGGTTCTTGGAAAGCCCTGCAGAAATCCCACCTCTATCGGTTAATTTGTTTTTTGAAAAATCTGCAATGGTTTACAACTGGTAAGGCCTGAAGACATACAGGCCGATGACTGGGAGGACAGCTCTGACCTCTTCCCATAAAATTCCAGGCCCTTCAGAGGCTGACAGACTCTTGTTAACAGTTCTTACAAGTGAATTAGCTGATTTTACAATGATTACTGTACACCAGACCATGGAAAACAGCACCTACAGCAATTAGTTTTAAATTGCTGAATGATCTCTCACAGCTGGAGATGGAAACTGCTCATTGTTCCCCTCCCCCCAACCAATTTACCATATCTGCCATACCCTAGATAAGCCTAGACTAAGGAATTTAGGCTAGAAACTGATAGGCCAGCTATTCTTTCTTTTGCTTTTTCTAACCAACAACCACAAAAATGAGGTCTCTGTAGTTGCATTAAGTTTGGGGCTTAAGAATCCAGGGCTGTTATTTCATGTACCAAAAAACAAACCAAACTCACTGCCATTGATTCAGATCTGACTCATATTGACCCCTCTTTGGGTTTCCGAGGTGGTATCATTACGGAAGCAGACTGCCCAATCTTCCTTCTAAGGAGTGTCTGGTGGGTCTGAACCGCCAACCTTCTGGTTAGCAGTCAAATGCCTTAGGTACTACGCCACCAGAGTTACTTCAAACAGGGCCGCCCTGCTACCTCTGCTCTGGCTTCCTCCCCCTCCCTTGTCATGCTGAGAATGAAATGGGTGGACCAGAAGATGCTGCCACAGGACTTTACCGGGACGGCAAGTGGCACAGGTGTACTGCGCACGACCACCTGTGGTCTCACCTGGGCTCGGTGTAGCCGCTTAAGTTCCTCCTGCTTTGCCTGTCTCCGAGCTGCCTTCTGCACACGCCGGGTCAGCTTGGCATTCAGCTCCTCCTCAGTGTAGGTTCTTGGCTGGAGAGAACAAGAGGCATTTTCTCAGTCAGGGGCATGGACAGGACTCTTCCCCGAGGTAGGAGCTGGTGCCTGACAAACACGTTGCCCCTCCACAGAACACAGCAGGGCTGAGGGTGGTGCTGGCAGACTTGTGGCATGAGGGGTTTGTGCTCTGCCCGGAAGTCAGCTCAGCCAGAGGGTTCACTAGCACGTGTCACTGCTGCAGCCCCAAAGCCACAGGGTTCACCTAAAGATCTACAAGACAAGACGTTTTCCCTTCATGACAAGGACAGGAGGCTGAGTGGGGACTGACTGTTAGTAAGTTAAAACAACAACTGACACCCACATGCCCTTTTCTCTTTGAGATGACCTATTTCCTGTATAAGGATGTCTGCTCTTTTGAAGGCTTTGTGGGGGTAAAAAGTATTGGTAAATGTATCCCCAAGCCATCTGCTCCTAGGAGGCTTACAGGGTCTTTATTTTGTCTCATTTGGTATCAAAAGCCACTTTCTTCAGACGAGTGATACTTTTAAGGTTCTTTTAAAGGAGTGTTTCTCTGCTATTCATAAGATTTAAAGGAGTGACATCTGAAGTAGGGAAAATAGGGATGTTTTCACTTTAAGTCTGGATGACCCCAAACTTACTAATTAAGTATAAAGAAAAAAACGATGGAGTGAACCTGGACTGACCCTGGGCTCTACATACAGGCAACAGTGAGGTGGGGATGGTGGCAACATTGGGAGCAAGGGAGCTATTGTGGTGGATGAAAAAACTGAAGAGGCAATGGACCAAAACCAGTGCAGTCACACTGAAGAACTACCAAAGGCCATATCACAACAGAAGGCAGGCTGTCAGATGCTTTCAATAAACACTGGCAACCAGAGGCAAGTGCTGAGGGCTTCCCTTTATTCAAAATACCCTCCTTATTGCCTCTAAGGACTTTATAGACTTTAATATAACTTCCAAATATAAGTCAGAAGTCTATTCTCATAATCTTTATTCTAACAGCTGGAGTGATGGCAGAGAGTCCACTGATAGGCAGCCCTTACAGATCACAGAGGGTGTGTTTTGGGGCCCTAAGCATTTTACCTGGAAGCCAAGGCCTGTGACCACCCATCCCTGCAGTTCCCCATGCCACAGGCCCTGGAGCAAAACTACCACATGCACTCCAGCCAGCCGAAGAGCAGGCTGTCTCATTTCCTCTCTCTCATAACACATCTGAAGAAAGTCCTGCTGCCAGTGTTTGCTACAGCTCCATGCATGGAGGAACACAGTTAGTGGGGATGTGGCCGGAGGGCTGGGGCCGGGCCAGGGCTGCTCTGGGCAGTTAATCACAGACACGCATGCAACAAGACCAGCCAATGGGAATGAGACACTACCTTTGATGCATATGATCTCCTGAATGCCAAGGCGTGTGGTACATAAATCGACTTTTAAGGGGATGGCAACAGAAAACAAAACAGAATAGCAACAATAATAATAATTAAAAAATTAAAAATAGAACACACAGAAATGGAGCAAAATCAGTTAGAAGTTTAAAACAAGCACACAAGACTAAAACACATGATTACTTTTTACAGTGTCACATAGGCCTGCATAAGGGATCGATTTGGGTGTAGAGACCCCGGCAGCAGCGTCTTAGGAGCTCTTGTTTCGAGGAAGGTTCCATCTTGTACTTATTGAGTAGATAGTTTTTTCCTCACTCTCCCCAAATCTCTTTTCTCAACCTGACTTGTGTCCAAGTGAAGGCTGTATAAATAGATGGTAATAGATGCTATTTCTCCCTTACTAACCCATAGCAGTTACCAGTTGCCATGGAGTTGATTCTGACTCATGGTGACCCCACGCATCAGAGTAGAACCGTGCTCCATAGGGTTTTCAATGGCTGATTTTTCAGAAGTCAATCACCAGAACTTTCTTTTGAGGCATCTATGGGTAGACTCAGGGCTACTCATAAAGTTTTCCAGTAATATATCACACAGTGTTTCACTGATACTCATAAGGTTTTCACTGGCCAATTCTTTGAGAGGTGGATGGCCCCTTGCTTCTTTTGAGCCGGTCTTAGTCTGGAAAGCTCCACTGAAACCTGTCCACCATGGGTGACCCTGCTGGTATTTGAAATATGGGTAGCATAGCCTCCTGCCTCACAGCAACATGATGTGGTGTTGGCAAAAAATACTGAAAGTACCATGGACTGCCAGAAGAATGAACAAATCTGTCCTGCACAAAGTGCAGCTGAAATGCTCCTTGAAGTGAGAATGGCCAGACTTCATCTCACCTACTTTGGTCATGTTGTCAGAAGAGACCATTCCCTACAGACGGATGTCATGCTTGGTAAAGTGGAGGGTCAACAAAAGAGGGGAAGGCCCTCAATAAGATGCATTGACACAGTGGCCATAGCAGTGGGCTCAGGTACAGCAAGGATTGTGAGGCTGGCACAGGACCGGGCAGTGTTTCCTTCTGTTGTACATAGGGTCACTATGAGTTGGAGCTAACTTGACAGCACCTAAGGACAACAACAACATGGGTGGACTTGAACTGCCAACTTTTTGGTTAGCAACCAAGCACATTAACCATTTGTATCACCCAGGGCCTCCTTAGAAACCTGTAACACAATGTACTGCTGTTGAGTCGGATCTGACTCATAGTGATCCCTCCTTGGGTTTCCTAGGTGCTATCACTATGGAAGTGGATCGCCCAACCTTCCTTCCAAGGAGTGGCTGGTGGGTTTGAACCGCCATCCTTCTGGTTAGCAGTCAAATGCATTAGGCACTATGCCACCAGAGCGCCTTAGAAACCTGTATGTATGTGAAATTTAAACTATTTCTTCTGCCTGGATGTCACATGGCATTGGGATGAAGACAATTTTTGGGAGATTCCTGATGCCAGAGCCACAGACACAGAGCAACGCTGAATGTCAAATCTAATGTTCTGTTCCAAAAATGCTGTCTCCTAGCAGGCTCCTGACAGGGCCAGATGGGTTCATACTCATCTCCCTAGAACAAAGGACAAGTGGCCATTTCTTGATTTTACATGGTAAATCCCAAACCAAACCCACTGCCATGAATGGATTCTGACTCAGTAACTCTAAAGGACAGAGTAGATATGCCCCATAGGGTTTCCAAGGCTGTACATCTTTACAGAAGCAGACTGCCACATCTTTCTCCCATGGAGTGGCTGGTGGGTTCAAACCATTGAGTTTTTGATAAGCAGTCAAGTACTTTAACCACTGCACCTCCAGGGCTCCTATTCACGGTGAAAGGGAAGTGAAATAGCAAAAATAACTGTTTTAGGCAGTAATTTTGACCTCTACTCTCTTCACTATACCTTGAGCAGAGCTGCTCAGAGAGCTGAGGTCAGTGATGTTTGCTCCTCTGGTCTTCTCACCACCCACATCTGGGGGGTAGCAACAAGCTATTGAGTGTCTAAAAGGCTAAGGGAGAAAGGGAGGGAGGTGACATGAGGTCTGGATATGCCTCAGAATGGGCAGACCCTGAGAGCTTCAGGATGGACTGCAAGCTCTTGCTGCTCTTGTTCCTTCTCTGTCTATCAGGGGACCTCAAGAGCATACTGGTCTAGAGAAGAATGAGTGTGCCTTCTAGTAGCAACACTGAACTTTGAGTGTGGTTTGGTTTGAGGGCCACCATGAGGGTCACCGCCATGAAGACAGTCTCCTGTGCTGTGAAACTGAGACTAGAAGCCTACTGAAGAGCAAGCGCACAGCTCTCTGATGGTTCAGTGGTCAAGAAACAGCCACATTAGTTGTATTTAAAATTAGACTGAGGCAAAGAAAAGAGATATATGCGAGTCATCTCTTGTTAGAACTACTAGGCCTTTTTTTTTTTAATTATCTTAATTTTCTAAAATAAATGTTTTCATTGTTTTAAAAACTGTTTTGTTTTTCAACAAAACACAGGTGCTTACTTCACATGCATGGATGCCTCCCCCATCTGTACAGTGGGTTCTGGCTACAGGGGTCTGGACCACTTTTCGCTTGAAGTCAATTCAACTCCCACTCTCATGTTAGGTATCCTCTACCCGCCATGTACTTTATCCCCCAAAATTCCAAAGCAACAGACAAGTTTAAAGAGGAGGACAATGGATGGCCACATGCCTTTCACCAAATCAGCTTGCTGTTATGTGCCACTGAGTCAACTGCAAATCACAGCAACCCTACAGGACAAAGCAGAACTGCCCCCATAGGGCTTCCAAGGCTGTAATCTTCATGGGAGCAGATCACCAGGTCTTTTTTTCTGAAGAACTGCTGGTGAGTTTGAACCACTGATCTTTCAGTTAGCAGCCGAGCACTTAACACTGCGCCACCAGGGCTCCTTATCAAATCACCTGTATTTGCCAAATTTGCCACACATTTAATCCAGTTCTCTTTATATGTCATCTTTTTTTCTCTTTCTGAATCAATAATATCTTTCACTCTAACTATTTTAGCATGTACATCTTAAGAACAAGGACGTTTTCTGGTATAACTACAGTACCATTATAGCTTACGAGGAATTTAATTGTTGATGTGATAATATTATCCTTGCTTACACAGGCCATACTAACATTTCCTTAATTTCTCCCAACATGTCCTTTCTAGTTGTTTTTGTTTTCCTGCTTTAGGTTTTGTGCCTTGGAGGTAGAGCGTGCCCTATTCTCACTCAGTAGGACTACAACATCACAGCAGGAGTTGGGTTGGTCCTATCCTAGGCTTGGCTTTTTCTTTGGCATTTTGTGGTAGTTAAGTTTGTGTGTCAACTTGCCTGGGCCTGGTTGAGTGGCTGGGTGGCTGGATGTAGTATTATTCCCCATGATGAGACTGGTAATCAACTCCATGGTGGACTCTACTGTGAGCAGCTGAGTTCCTGCCTTAGCGATGTGGTCTGCTTCCTGTATATAAGGAGAAGCCTTGGGAAATGGTCTCTAGCTTATGGCATGCTTGAACCCTGCATGTAGCCGTGTTGTTGTTCAGTAGCCTGCCATCCTCTGCCAACCTTGGGACTTTCAGTGGACTTGAATTAATGGCCTGCTGTGTTTTGGTAACATCGGGACTGTGCCTTTTTATTTGTCAACCTTGGGCTTGTCAGCCTCAGCAGCCAGCAGCTGTCTGAGTGAAGGAAAGCCTCTAGCTCCAGTGGGCCAGGAGCAGGAGGCAGAGCTGAAGCCCAAGGTTAAGGAGTTTTCACCCAGCCCCTAGAGCCTGGCACTTTGAACTCAGACTTAAAGCCTCCAGACTGTAAGAGAATAAACACCTGTCTGTTCAAGCATCCCATTTCTGGTATATTCTTGTCAAAGCGGCACTAGGTAACCAGAACACATTTCCTACGTGACCTTTACTTTTGGGGCATAGCTGGAACACAAGGTCTCTGGGCCACTCTGGTTCTAGGATTCTTTGGTGGGGGCCCATGAGCTATCGTTCATGCAGACACTGGGAAAACAGAACTTTTGCACTTCACGCCTTAGGTCCTGGAGAGGCTGGGTCAGTGAGTGGTGTTGCTCTCACGTGATGGCCTTGGCATAGCTGTCCTGCACAGTCTGCCACTCAGCATTTGGCACAGCATCTCATTAAATGAATGGAGAAGCAGCAGACAGATCTGGCCACACCAGCAATTGCACATGGAAAGTTTGACCAACATGACACAAACTAGGTAAATGTATGCATGACTGACACTGAGGCAAAGCAAACCTTGCATCACATTCTCCTTCCTTCACACACCCCCTAGGACACCCTCAGGACCCACTAGCCAGTCCTCAGTGCCATGATATATTCCGAGACTCACATATACATCCAGAAGCCATCCTCAGTTTATACGAATGCTACTGCTCGGGAAAGCTCAATAGGGAAAACTTGATTAGTAGCACATGAACGCAGGCCCCATTGAGCCAGTACGTGGAATCCCAAACTGGAACTTGCTGTGGCCTGGCTATGATACAGAGACATTGGGCTCTGAGATGGCCAGGGTGGGGCAGAAAGGGAGGTGTGACTTTCTCTGTGCCCTTCTAGGAGTGTGGGTAGATAGAGCTGGCATGGCCAAAGGAGATACACAAATCAAGAATGAGATGAGAAAAAAAATGACTAGCTTTTCCCCTACTTTGCCAAGTTGCTAAAAGAGGAACTGGATCAGACTAGGAAGAGTGAACAGGAAATAAGCTATAGAAGCCGTTACTGAACTGCATATGCAGGGCTCAGGCCCATCACAGCCCTTCCAGCTGGTTTATCGGCCAACAGTTTAAGTCCTGGAAGCCAGCAGAGAGGGTAGACTCACCATCGAGCCCTGAGATGGTACATGATGTTTGGGAAAAAACTTTCATTCAACAAAGCAGGGTAAAAGGAGGCTGGACTATCACCTTGGACAGGAGGGTAAGCACACTACCCATCTTCCTCCAATGTGGCTAGATCTAGACAAAACTACAAAAGCCCCTAAAATCAAAAGACTGGACACCCGAAGGAGGCTAGTAATGAAGGAATGCCACACTGAGATAGTCACTTCCCAGAAGAGCTGAGCGGCTACATCTTTTCCTTGAGGAACCCTGGAGGCAGTGAAGGAGGCTAAGTCAGACCACCATCATGTTCAACTTAGCAAAGTCCCGCTCAGTCTCCTGGGTCAGTGTCTTTGATAGTAGAAAATCCTATTTAATCAACAAATACACAAAGTTGGCAGGATGACCAAAAGATTCCTCAGAGACCCAGCCTTGCAGCATGACTTTTCCATCTACTGCCCCAACCCCGTGACCCCATCCCAGCCTCCACCACACCCTGGAGCAAGAGCGGCCCTTCTCCAGTCACACTGTGTGGTGGCGGAGGGTGGAGGTGGATGCTATTTCCACATGGGATTTCCAAAGGGGGCTCTTAAGCTGGGAAAAAAAGAAAGAGTGGATGATGCCAGGCTGCTTCCTACAGCTGTAGTGAGTCTCTGAGCATGGACTGTCGTCTCTGGCCTTCTTCACAAGAGTGGCAAAAGCAACTCTCATCATAGAGGCAAATTTAAGAAGTCCATTAAAAAAGCTGCTCATTAAAAAAGCCAAGAGAAGGGTCCTCTTTCTACCCTTACTTGGACCACTGGACTGGACTCCTGATTCAGACATCTGCTGGGAGGCCAGAAGGTGGTGCTCACATTCAAGGCCTGGCTTCAGATTGCTTTTCTTGTCCTCTCTTGTCAAGGATCAGCACTCCACAGAGGATGACAGTCAAGACCCTTGAGCCTCCTGAAGCCCCACCACTGACTGAACCCGTACCTCTCGCCTGGACTTCTGGGAGGACCTCTCAAGGATGTCGTCACTGGAGAGGTCGGAGTCCTCGGAGAAGCTCAGCTGGCGCCGGAGCTGCAGCTCTGTGGAGTGGGACAAGAGGCAGAGTGAGCACAGTGCCGGCCGCAGCACGGCCGTCCCACCCCACTTCTACGGTCACACAAGGAGAGTGCCAGAGGCCTGAGTTCTTTTCTTCTCCTTTTTTATCGTGGTATAAGAAACATAAAATTTGCCATTTTAACCAATTGTAAGCATACAATTCAATGGCATAAAGTCACCTTGTTTTGCAACCATTACCACTATTTATCGCCAAACCATCTCCATTACCCCAACAGAAACTGTACCCATTAAGCAGTAGCTCCCCACTCCCTTCTCCTCCCACCCCTAGTTGCTTCTAATCTGCATTCTGTTTCTCTGCATTTGCCTACTCTAGATCTAATTTCATGTGAGTAGGATCACGTGACATTTGCTTTTTTGTCTGGCTTATTTCACTTAAGGTTCACCCACGTCATAGAATGTATCAGAATTTCATAGTTTATTTTTAGTTAAACTAAAAATTCTTATTCTTCTCCTACATTGAGGAGCGACTGGGCATGGATGTGGACGTTTGTCCAGGCAGGGGCAGAGCCAACACTCAGTGGATGTTGTTCCTGACATCCTGCTCGGTACTTTGTGGCAGCACTGTCCTCTGCCTTGCAAAACTCAGGCCCACCTTTGGGATAAGATGACTTTCGGACAGGTACAAACCCCAAAGTCCACCTTCACCAGTTTCAAGCTGGTGTTATAAAATGAGAATATACTCTATGAGGGGGCAGTGGTGGCTCAGCAGTAGGATTCTTGGCCTTGCACACGGGGGACCTGGGTTTGATTCCTGACCAGTGCACCTCACACACGGCCACCACCCATTTGGCAGTGGAGACTAGTATGTCGCTGTGATGCTCAACAGGTTTCAGCAGAGCTTCCAGACTCAGAGACTAGGAAGAAAGGCACGGCAATGGACTTCTGAACATCAGCCAGTGAAAACCCCATAGACAGTCCCTGGTAGTGGATTAGGATAAAGGAATATTCTCTTTCTCTAGAAAGTGTGGAATGAAGTCATTTTGTTACCATGAGGGAAGCTAGAGGGAAAGTGAAGAAGAACAAAAACCCTGTGGATTACTACAGTGTGATCCACAACTGATTGCGGGGTGGCACAGGAAAGGGCAGTGTTTTCTTCTGTTGTGCATGAGGTCACCATGAGTCACGCGCTGGCTCGACAGCAACAACAGCATATGCTCTGTGAACCCAGAGTTCAGTTCCCATCTCTCAACACTGCCAGCATTACTCCTATGAACCCTTGGGTGAGCAGCATATGAAAGAGAATCTTTCAAGAACCAAATGACTAAAGCAAGCATATCTTACGCTTTGTGCCATGGGGGTCTTTTGGCTAGCAACATACCTGCTCTCATGATAGGAGACATCTTGTGCTTCCCAGAGTCTACAGTGGCACCGCTGGAAGGCGTGCTGCAGCTGGACTTGTCATCATTCTTCTTCTTTTTGTCCTTCTTGTAGCCGGAGAAGACGGACTTCCACAAGGACTTGGGTTTGGCGGTGGCTTCCTCCAGCAGGCTTGGGCTGGGTTTCTCTGGGGGCCGGCCCTCGCCTTTGGACTTCTTCTCCTTCTTGTGTTTGCGGGGGGAGAAGAGTGACGACCTCTTCTTGCTCTTTCCACTGGAGCCCTCGGATGAGGTCACCGAACCATCTGGGCCGCCCGAGTCAGATGGAGGGGACAGGACCTCCTCACTGGTGGCTTCATGCTTCAGGATGGGCTCCTCAGAGCCCTTGAGGACTGGGTGTTTTGGGGATTCAGACACGAGATCTTTGCCCTTGGAGGGTATGGAGGATGTTTTGCGGGAAGGGCCTCCAGGGAGCCTGGAGGCTGCAGTCACCATCTCCATTTCCTTCATCTTATTCAGCTGCTTGGCCATGGCATCTCTCAATGCCTGGCTCTTCACAGACTTCTCCCTGGCTCGCATGCGCTCTTCGGCTAGCTCCTTGGCTTCAGGGGAGACTAAGGGCAGCCCTCTTTTCTGCAGTTGGACCCCACCCTCCAGAGTTGGTAACCTACCATTCTCCTTAGCTAGCGGCTTCTCAGAGCGGGACCAGCAGGAGGGCGGTGTGAAGAACTTCTCCTGCAGACTCGAGTCTTCTGTCTTGTCATCATAGGTATCCTCTACATCATCAGCAAAGGGGATCTCATCCACACTCTCCACAAATGACTTCCGCACCTCCTCTCTGGGGGACTGGGCAGGCTCTCGGGGGGGCCGCATAAACGTGGCAGGTGGGGGAGGTGGGATAACTGAGGCCTTGGGCTCAGCTTCCCTGTGCTCATAAGTCTGATAGGGCTTCCTCTGAAGGGTTGCGGGCTCCTCATCTTGGGGAGGGGGCGGGGGTGGACTTGAGGGTGGGGTGAGCATGGTGGAGTCTGAGGTGTTGAAGCTCTGGCTGCCCAATGTCTTCATGTTGGAGGAGCTCCCGTGGAGGCCCAGGCCAGAGCTGCTGGACAGGTCTTTCCGCTCCTCATGGGAGCTCTTCAGCTCTCTGTCAGATGGGGACTTAGGAGTCAGCAGTGAGGGCTGATCACCATCTGGTTTGGGCAGGCCCAGCCGTTTAGGAATAGGTGGTGGTTTTAGAAGGTGGAATCCCTCATCCTGAGGGGATTTCTCAACCGAATAGGTTTTTAGGGTTACCGGCTTAAGGACAGGTAAGGGGAAGCTGGGCTCAGGCCCCTTGCTCCGATCTACAGGAGTGAGTCCAAGGCTGCGGCGGATTTCGGCGCTCTTCATCCAGAACTCTTCCACTAGGTCGTTCCGCTTCAGGGCCTCATCCACGGCAAGAGGGCTGCCCAGTTTGTCCTTGGTGTCAGCTTGGCTTTCCACAGGGACAGAGGCCAGAGGGGTAGATGTTTTGGCTGGAACAGGTTGGAAGCGTATGGGAGACTCTGTGGGGGAAGGGATGGTGGACTCGGAGGAAGGCTGAGGCTGGGAGCAAATGGGGAGATGGGTGGAGAGGGTAGAGGAGGTGGCTGATGGAGACACCTGCTGAGAAACCACTGGGGAGGCTGGTGTCCTGGCTTCCGGCAGCGCCACTGGCTGGGAACAGATGGGAGAGGGCAAGACTGTCTGCCCCGTGGGGACTTCAGCTCTGGGCTTCTCTTTAGGGAGCAGAGGCTCAGGGAAAAGGCACTGCTCTGGGGATTTCACTTTGTTGGCAACAGAGGCAAATGGGCTTCGGGCACCCTATAGAAAGGGAAGGTAAACAGAAGCTGCTTAGAAGGCAAGAGTTTCAATGGATAGCCAAAGCCCCTTGGGGAACTTTATTGTCTAAAGGGCCTACCTTTGTTGAAAAATATTAATTTCTCCCCCCTTTTAGCCATTACTCAAATGGTTCCAGGGGACCTTCTGCTCTATTTGTTCAATTTTAGAACCGCTGTTACTTAATTAAGGAGCTCTGGTGGCGTAGTGCCTAAGGCACTTGACTGCTAACCAGAAGGCTGGCAGTTCAAACCCACTAGCCACTCCTTGGAAGGAAGGTTGGGCAATCTACTTCTGTAGTGATACCGCCTCAGAAACCCAAGGAGGGGTCACTATGAGTCGGGTTCAATTCAATGGCAGTGAGTTTGGTTTGGTTTTACTTAATTAGGAATCCTAGTGGCACAGTGGTTGAAATGCTAGGCTGCTAAGCAGAAGGGTGGTTTGAATCCATCCTTACTCCATGGGAGTAAGATGTGGTAGTCTGTTTCTATAAAGACTTACAGCTTTGGAAACCCTATGACTGCAGTTCTACTCTGTCCAATAGGATTGTTATGAGTCAGAATGGTGTCAACACACTCTGGTATACTTAATTTAAACAGAGTGAGCTTTCAGAGTTTGGTTCATTTCAAACATACCCCGTATTCTTTGTCCACTGAAATGAACACTGGCTAAAAGATACTAATGAATTCAGGTCTTCCCGTCCACCAACAATACCCAGAGCTCCAAGTTCCCTGATGCATGAACATGGGGCCATAACTTCTAAGAAGATTTTAAACAGTTACTTACTAATAGAGTTACAGTCTGTATTACAACCAAATTATCCTTCCCAGGAAAATAAAAGATCCATCAAGATATTCCTGCACTAGATCCTGGATAGAGTGTGGGACAAAACTCACAATCTTAAAAAAGACCAGGGTTATTGGTCTGAGACTAGTGAAACCCCTGAAACCATGGCCCTTATTTACCCTTCAGACCTGGAACTGAACTCACTCTCGTAGCTTCTAGCCAAACAATATACACAGGCATATCAGGTAAACATTTATACCAGGCAGGTACACTCCTTAGAACAATCAATCATGGAAGATCAGAAGGGCGGTATTTGCATAGGGAGATAGCTCAGGGGCCAGGAATGCACAGGAAAGAAGGACACAGGGAAGAGATAACTATAGGGAGGAAGGGGGAAGAGAGCTGTTACATTCTGGAGATTGTAGTCAATGTCATGAAATAAAGTGTGCATGAACTGCTGTATGGAAAAAGAATTTGCTCTTAAACCTTCACCCAAATCACAATAAAAATTAAAAAAAAAAAAAAAAGATATTCCTGCACTAATCCTTATATCACCCCATCTTAGGATCTCAGCAAAATCCCTTACCCCATTTCACAGACAAAATCATTGAATAGTTACACCCTTCTTAAAATCCCAAAGACCAAACCATTAGCAGACTCTAATTCTGGTCTTGAATTCTGGCCTCCCTCCCTGATCTGTCTCCCAGAAAGTATTTTCTAAACCGTGTTCTACAGAACATACCGTATTGATTGATTTACACAGCATTCGCCCATGTGTGGTTCACACATCACTGGTAATTTGGATAAACATTCTGATTTTAATAGTTATACATTTATTGTAATATAATATTAAGAAAAAAATGCATATGTCATACCAAACCAGTGATTCCACAAAGATTACTGCTTTAATTTTAAAGCATTTTAAAAAGGACACAAAGTTTAGAGGACACTGAACTGCGAAGGGTGATGGAAAAATTCAGAAGTAGTTAATGGTGATGGTTGAACAATATGGTGAATATATTCAATGTCACTGAACTGCAGATGTGGCGATTGTTGAAATGGTAGATGTTTTGCTACCTATGTATGTACCACACACATTAAAAAAAAAAAAAGGCGGGGCATGTGGACATGACCAGAAGAGCGAAGGTGGTTGTGGGATGAGTGGCATTTGGGATTTGCGTGGAGCAGTAGGGGGAAGGAATTCCACTCAGACTGTCTCCTTCCCCATGAGGACTGAGCCATAACCCTAGGGCAGTGCCTGTTTTCAACAGCTCCACTTAGCATGTTGAGGAGGGAACATATTTTTAAAGTTTTTTTAAAGGAGGTCAATAAGCTCCTTCACCTCCAGTCTTTGTATGGTGCCTACCATACAAAGATGAGAGGGTTGATTTGTCCACTTGGGGTCCTATCAGTTCTCTATCTACCACAGTAAGCACCAAGTTCTTACCTCTGCCACAGGGCTGTGGACAGGGGAGAAACCAATGGCTTGTTCCTGAGGGGACCGGATAGGGCTGGAGATTTGGGAGGGACCTGAAAAGAATGGATACAGGAATTTACAACAGAAAACCCACCCCATTCAAGCTCAGAAGGCTCCTCTCCCACCCAGCTCCACAGTATACATCACACCAGTCATTTTCAGAGATGGGAGGGAAATCAGAGGTAACTCAGCCCTGTTCCTGGGTCTGCTTCTCATCTTCTTAAGGAAAGAAGAGGTCCTCTCAGAAGGAATTTCTAGAATGTGTTTTCCTAGACCATTTCCATGATTTTTCTTTCTGTTGGTATTCTTGTAGAATCGTGTCAGGAGTGTTAACTTTTTCTCATGTTTGTGATCTCGCCCAAAGCTTTGAGACATACCTTCTAGTCTTTCATATCCCCATGTTAACAAACAAATAAGGGGCTGCAGGCCAAAGTCATGTGTGAGTGCCTGTGACATAGCACATGGAGGAGGTGGAGGGGGGAGCAACGCTGGCCATTTGGCGAGCAGGCACACAGCACTGCAGTCCTGCTTTGGTGGACCTGCATCCTTGGTGTCACACTCATTCTCAGCCAGCTCTCAGCAGGAATTCTGGAAGCCATTTCTCCTGCACTTACCTCTCTCCTGTTGCTTTGGTATGGAGGGTGGCTTCTCCTCCTCATTTTCTGATACCCTCAGCTCCAGCTCTGCCTCCACCTCTTCCTGGCGTCGCAAGCGGAGCTCAGTTTCGGCATCCGATGGGATATCATCGGACCAGTGCTGATCTGGCAGATGGAAGGGAGAGCACAGAATTGGGTGCACACTCGAGTGAGTCCAAGCTCCTTTTTCCGTCTTCTGCCTTCCTCAGGGAACAGCTGTCACAGGCCTCACAACCGCCTGAGGTCTGGACCAGCCTCTGCGATCTCCCCTCTTACTGGGGGCAGACCCTGCCTACTAGTCCACCCAGAGCTTCTGACTTCCTTGCTTCCTTCCCCTGGCCTCAAAGCACATTATCTTCTCCAACATGTGGTCCCACGAAAGCCTGTGGTGCTCCATGTTCTTTTTAGATACAGCAGCAATGACATGTGACAGGCCATGACAAAGAAAAGCACTGGTGTGCCTATGGAGGGTAGGCCCTGCCTCCAAGGAGTCTCTTGACCGTAGGATTCCCTCCCTTCACCATTCCAGTCGCACAACCCCAATACCAAGGTCTATGTTCCCTCACAATTCAGCCCACATTTTTTTTCTTTTTTGCCTAGCCTAGTTCCTGCTCCCTTTTTCCCAACCAACTATAATATCTGAAACACCACCCCTTACATCTAGCTTTCAGAGGGCAACCACTGTAGATTGTAATTGTAAAAGACCCAGTTTAAAGCCCCCAAACCTACTTGGGTTCTCAACCACATTTTAATGAATGAAGCCTAAGTCTAACAGGTGAAACGGCATATACTCCAAGTTAGTGGCAGAGCCAGGAACAAAGTCAGGAGACCTAACAGCTGCTTTTTGTGAGTTCTGTGTTTTTTCTTTATTTGTGCTTTTTTTTTTTTTTCCCCTGAGTCCAGTAGCCCTGTCTCTGCAATGAGGAAGAGGGTGGTCACCATGGTGGAGAGGGGAGGCTCTGGGGTCCCCCATACCATCATCCAGCTCAGCACCAGTGTCCCCTGTGTCCCCATTCTCCGCTGCCTCCCCTTCTATCTCTGCAGGCTCCGAGTCCACATCTTCCTCCAGGTAATGCTCATCAAATGGGACTGCAAAGCAGAAACATTCAAGGAGAGAAAGGAAAGGAAAGACAGACAGGTTGTCTCTACAGGCAGGAAAGAGATTGGTGTTCTCAGGATTGTGATGGGAAGGAGAAGGAAGACACTAAAGGACCCCTAAGGCAGAAGTCAGTCAGGCCTGAGGGGAGCTCTCTAAAAGTAGTGTGGGTGCCGGCAGCCTTCCTGAAGACTCAGACACATTTCTCTACTCTAGAAGGGCCAAGTGGACAAAAAAGGGCAACTTAATGTCTGGTCATCTTTCCTCTCTTCCTCCAGAGGCTGCTGTAGGAGCCTCAGGTCTGAGAACAGAACAGAAGGGCGAGGCCACCTCTCCAGGTCCTGCAGCACTGGCCAGCTGACAATGAAGCATTAACAACTCCCCCAATTATTGAGGCTTATGTGCCAGGTACGGTGTTGACTGCTTCACAGGCCAGGAATCATTCCATTCTCGTAATACGCCACTTAGGCGGGACCACATTTCTACCTCCCACCTTTCAGTGAGAAAGCTGAGGTCTAGAGCCTGTAGGTCATTTGCTCACGGCCATGCCTCTCATCCAGCACTCACGGCCACCTGAGTTTTGTGTATAGGAGACATGCAATGAGTGACCGATGGCACTCCTGAGGGCCCTGTCCCTCTCAGCTGGCACAGGGTGCAGCTGTGCTTGGGAAGCTTTAGAGGAACACTCTTCGAAAGCACAGGGAGGGATGAGGGGATATGTAAAGTTCATGTCCTGGAATCAAAGTTAGCCCTTCAGCCCCGCAAAATGAGGCAACGCTCTAACTGACTTCATTTCTCTTGAGGTGGACCAGCCCCTAAACACACACACACATACACATGCCACTCCCCACCTCCACACACTTAGAACCCACACTAACAGTTCAGAGTAAGAAAAAGTGATTAAGAGAAGGATGCTGTGAAACAGCAGAGTTCCTGGAGAGAAGAGTCCCCATCTGTCAGGAGTACTGGCAGGTACTTGTCATGGGTTTCTTCCAGGGTTCTAAGAGCAGCCACTCTCAAATCAATGCTTAAAGGTGCTCATTTCAGGAGAAGGGGTTAAGCTTTGATCTGCATGTATATAGCCTGTGGCTCACAGCCCACGGTAGGGTGGGTAGCAGAGGGATCGGGTGCTGTATAGTTGGATGGATTTCTTAAAAGCCTGGCTGAAGACAGGAGGGCAGGCCATGTAACAACCTCTCTAAGTACAACCTAAGGAATCTGTACCCCCAGCACCTTAAGGATGTGCAGAATGAGTACAGCAGAAACATGGTAGGAGTTGCAATAAAAATGGAGGAAGTGACTGTCTTTAAGCGTAGGGTGGGGTGGGGAGGAAAGGGATTGATTGGGGAGGGGCATTTCCAAGGTGCTGGTAAGATTTTATTTCTCAACCTAGGTGGTAGCTATATAAGGTTTTGAGTCTTTAATAGCCCCTTATGCTGAGTATTTCTCTTTTATGCACAGCTTATTAATAATAAAATGACAGTTAAATTCTGGTTTTCAGAGAACTATAGGAAATCGGTTTGAAGTAGAATAGAGAGATAGTCTAGGTTATGGGGAAAGAAAGGGCTTTCCAGTAAGTTCTTGGGTGGCAAACAGTTAACATCACATTCTTCCTCTTGAGATATCAGAGCAACTAATGGAGCTGCCGATACCCAGACCCTGTCTCCCATATCTGCTGATGGCATTAGCTGAGAAAAATACTGGGGAAGGAATTACTTGGGTATTTCCGTGGATTTAAAACCTTTGTGGAATAACACAGCTTTTGGTCACTTAGGAAGACTTCATCCAAAACCAGGGAATGGGACTTCTGAGGCTTGATAAGATGAAGTACAAACAAAAACCCCACCAGAAGGCACCCACCTCTTCTGGGCCCCTCCTCAAACCTGAGCTTTACACTTGGACAATGAGTTCATCATTACATGTTACCATTTCTAGGAAGTCCTTCCCTACAATCTTTCTCTTTGGACAGTTACCCTAAGATAAGATGGTAGCCTGAGGAGGGGCATGGTCATCTGGCAGATCCAGGCTCTTAGAAGGCTGAAGGACAATGACCTGATGAAAACAGAACCTAGGCTGTTCCCATGAAGAAGGCCCAGTACCTGACATGTTTGCCTGAATGGGCCTGTGAGTGTCTGGGCACTGATGTGACAATTTCACATTTTTGTTGGCAAGGCAACTGGAAGCCAACCCCAAGCAGATCACTACAGAGGAACTCCCCACTCTGGCTAAGATAAAAAAAAAATAAACAAACAACAAATCCCGAACTCGCTACCATCGAGTCGATTCTGACTCACAGCGACCCTCTTTGGGTTTCCAAGGTGGTAAATCTTTATGGAAGTAGACTGCCCAGTCTTCCTTCCGTGGCATGGCTGGTGGGTTTGAACCGCCAACCTTCTATTTAGTAGTCAAATGCCTTAGGCACTATGCCCTTAGAATTAAATTGATTCCAGCCTTGGTCACCCAGTGCTTGATGTGGTTCTCCTACTGAGGGTTTATACTAAGAAATGCCTGCTGAGGAGTTGCTGCAGAGTTGGAAGGGTAAGAAGTCTACACTCCTTGGAGGTACCTTGAAAGGAATAATTGTCACATATATCAAAAAGCAAACAAGTGAGAATACCGATGCAACAGCAGCCGATGTTGAAAGAGATGCAGCTTAAAGGATGGAAGTGGGGATTAAATTTGGGTTAAGATGGAGTGCAAGGTGCTAGAAGCGGCCACATGAATTGATGAGCCACATACTATGAAAGCCAGGATTTGCTGACATACTTAGCACGTGGTTGATTTCAGCTGCCAGCTGGGTTCTGATCCTAGCTGAAGTACTGCCACCTCAGTTTTATCCAATCATCCTAGAGATACAAATTAACTAGAACAGAGAGACCAGCAGTTTTCATTCCAAGCCGATGGTCTAGGTTAAGTTGAACTACATATTAAATGAGGTTTTCTCTCTCCTCGGAGTTCCTGGGTGGTACAAATGGTTAAGTGCTCAGCTGCTCACTAAAAGGGCGGTGGGTCGAGTCCACCTCGAGGAGCCTCAGAACATGGGCCTGACGATTTACTTATGAAAAGAAAGCCTTATGGCCCACAATTCTACTCTGGCACACAAGGGGTTGCCATGAGTCAAAACTGACTCCACGGCAGCTGTTCCTTATTGCTTTGCTCTCTCCTTAGAGCTCCATGGGAAGGTACCTGTTGACAGAGTGCATGTGCATATTTTACCCACAGCCGGTGAGGATACTGGGCTGGATCGGGAAGAGACTGGTGGTAAAGATCTATGAGTCCAATTCTGTCCATCCCAACTATGAGGACAATGAGGTTCTCAACCAGGGGACTATACTGCCCTTCTTCAAACAATGCTTGATAATGTACCGGGCTATTCTGCGGCTGTCTTAATCATCAGGGTAGGGGTACACAACGCTCTATATACACTTCCAAGGGCAGAGGTCAAGGGTGTTAAATGTCCTGCAATACAAAGAACTGTTCTACCTAAAATGCTAATAATCCTCTTGTTGAGAAAGAAAAATCTATTTTTCCTAGGTTTTTTTTCCTCCAGAAAAACCTAGAAGGATAGAAGGATCACCTATCTCTTGGCCTAAGTACCTACAGTGACACCTGAACCTCAGTCGGAACACATAGCTGATGTCAATCTTGGATAGACCTGCCTGTCTCTCAACCTGAGGCTGGACAATATCCTCTAATCCTCCCCCTGCCCCTCCCCATTTACACTGATGATTCTTCCATAGAACTCTCTGAATTTGGGCTATTTCTTTCTCTGGCACTTTCACAGGAATATCCAATTTCCTTTAATTTCACTTTCCACTGCTATTCAACCTAATTTCTACAGACTTTAAACCTCAATGCTAAAAACATTCCTTCAGCTTTCACCTTTATCTAATTTAAAAAAATAAAAAGAAAAAAAAAGTTCGTCTCTGTCCTATTGGCAACACAGCACTCCCCTGGGTCTTCCCAGGAGGAAACGGATGCAGGTGAGGGGCTGGGGCATGCAATGATGCTGTCTGGGTGAGGCATGCATGTGCCCCCTCCCGCTTGGCTCCACCCGACATGCACTACAAGACCAGCGCTCTAGTGTTAAGGGATCAGCAGAGAGCTGCCAAGAGAAAGAGAGGTTACGGTGAACTGGGAGAGAACAAACATCACCAGACTACCTCCGGAGACTGTCTCCAGCCAGGCCTGCACTGCTGCACGGCGTATGGAGGGAAGGTCAGGCACTGAATTTAAAACAGACGATAAATACAGTTACACAGGAGGATGTGTTTCCACTGAGGAGAGTTGAGGTCATTCCTAAAATCCAAGAGAAACTGAGATGATGTTAAAACACAAAGGCCAGTCCAAGTCCCTGTGAGGGTTAGCAGTCCCACTGTTGGCCTATGGGTGTTCAGGATGTGGAGAGAACAGAGAAAAGACATGTGAGGTCCCCACAGGCTGGGGGCTGCAAAGCCACCCTCATCGAGCAGGTCAGTCTGGTATTCCTGGTCGGCAGCATCTCTCTCTCTCTCTAATTTCGTCATGGGTGCTGCATGTTTATACTGCAGCAAAAGGAGTTAACAAAGGTTGTTCTTGCCTGTAGGTGGAGACTTGGGGCTGGGTAGGATCAAATGTCCTGATTCTTTACCTCACAAAGGCAGGGATCACTTTTGTATACTCAGCACCTTGCAGGGTGTGTGGATACATGAAGGTATACACGCATGAGAGGAGGAGGTTGATACTAAGCATCTGTGTTTGGAAGATGGGTGCATAGGGGAGAAGAAGGACAGAGAAACAAGATGAAGCCACCACTTCCCTCAACAGTCTTCACTTTTCCCTTTTATTTCTATTCCTTAAAAGAAGCTAGAATAAGGAAGGTGTTCATCCTACTGTTGAAAACACATCACATAACTTAAAATGTAGAGTTGGAAATTATGCTAGTTACTTCCGAGGTCTCCTGATACATATCTCTTCCTAAAACCTCCTTCCAGCTCAACACATGCTCCCCATAAACCATCCTACCAATGCACATTCACACCCAGACATGCTCTATGAGGAAAGCACCAGGAAATTTTACAAAGTGGGGAAAGAGCAGCCCGGCCTGGAAAGATGGGATGGTGGCATGGGGGTGGAGAGCGGCAAGCAAACTCTTGGTTTTCCAAAGGTCAGGTTCATTTCACTATTTTGCATCATTGGAGACAGAGTTAAGAACCACTGAATCCACAGGGTACTTTACATATCCTCACACAAGAGTCAAGGGCATGTGTCCTAATTAACATCAGGAAAGCAACGTGCTGTGCTGGCTCTTACTTTTGAGCCAACCAGTGGCTTTGGCCCTGGCAGGAAAGGCCTCTGCAGCAGTAAGAGGGGGAACAGGGGGAGAAGGTGCTCAGAGGAGCACGGGGACCTGGGATCCTGGAGCAGTTACCTCTAGAAGTAGAGGACTCAGAGGTCGGGACCATTTGCTCCTCCACCTCTTTCTCACGAATGTGTGTCCAGTGCACATCAGCCTGGATCTCCAAGGGATCCGCGGGATTTATGATCTGCTGTAGCCTCTGGTTCCCAGCTGGTGTACCAGGTGCAAGGCGTGGAGGGAGGAGATGAGGGAGAGGAAGGAAGGTGGAAATAAACAGTCAAGGGGAGGAGAGGACGAAACACCACAGGAAAGGAAACAGAAAGAGAAGTTACAGTATTTTCTAGGATCAGTTTGAATCAGAAAGAGACAAAAACTGAGAAGGTGCCCACATTCACGCACATAAATGGCTTCTACTCATTTGAGCTGATTGAGTCATTCCGAGCTTCATGTGTACTGTTAGTTCCAGTGAACAGGACCACATGTTCCGACTCCAGTGCAGAAAGAACGCTCCCTTCTGATGCTCTTTTCATCTCAAACTGCATTTAAGGGCCCAAACTGCCAATTTGCAAAAAAAGAGCAGAACACAATAGGCCTCTGAAGGGCCACCTCTCCAGGGTCCTCAAGTCCTCAGCTCTATCACCCAGTACAGTGCAGGACCCAAGGATGTACCACTCACACCCCTCCTGTTGGTCACATGACACAGTGCTTACACCACCTGCCATGCTGATGGCCTCTCTTTTGAGATTTGAGCCAAGTGATGAGAAAGAGCTGCGATGGGACAGTGTCATTCTGCCACACACCAGCCAACTCACACAAGTGTTCTTTGTCAGTATCTTAGTTTTGTACTTGTGCAGCTAGAGCTGCTGTTAGAACAAATGTCCCTTCCCATGATAGGCCTCATGCTGCATGCTGGGTCTGTGACAGGGATACAGATTGGAGGAGAGGATGGAGTCAGGGAAGGCGAAGGCTGGGAGAGGAAGCACAGCTCTGTCATGTACATTCCCAAAACTTAGGAGTTCCTAGGTGGGAATGAGCCAACACTTCTCTGCTTTCCTGAGGTCAAAGCCCTTTTCCTTAAAACTATGTTGGTGCCCTACAGATTCCCTCTTGGGACAAAATCTGTTTTCTCAGCTAAACAAAGCTCATCAGCAGCCCCTTCTGATTATTCTTGCTGTCAGAGCCCAAGGGGTCCAGATGCAGCCCATGCCCTGTGGGCTCCCTATAATAAGTGCTCAGATCATGCCATAGAGTTGAGTTAAAATAAAGGGAGAGCCAGCTGCTTGCAAAGGGCACCAGGAAAGGGAGGGTGGCTTTTCAGGGAGCAAGAGCAGGTACCACCTGATTTGAAGATCTCTGGGGTTCCCAAGCAGAGCAAGCTTTCACCCGGGAATGCATGCCAGCCCTTAACAACATGACTGAGTAATCTGGCTTTGGCCTCAATCTCCATAACAGCATCCTCTTAATTTTCAAGTGACAGGGAATGTGATATGGACAGAAGGTACCAATAAGATAGCCAAACTTGGGTGCTGACACTAGGCTTTTATGTATGGGGTTGCAGCCTCTCATTTACTCCCTATCGGAGCTGCTCTTTCTATAGATGTGTGGACTTTTTCTAAGGTCAACTTGCCTTTATGCTGCTGTATCAGGCTGAACCACAGCTAAGTTACCAAACAGCCTGACCATTAAGATGGGACTGAGGAAGGTAAATAAAAGAGAAAAATGTATCACTTGTATCCTCTAAGCAACAAAGGGAAAAGAGTTATTCTTCCCCTGGGTAATATGCTGCTTTCTGTTAGTAGGTGTAGCCATGTGGATTTATGATCAGTAGGAAGCCAGTAGCTCCCTCTTTCTCAGAGAAAGGTTAAAAGGGCACAGTAGGGGAGGCACTGGGCATTTGTGGTGGTGGTAGAAGGGGCTCTGCCACTTTCAGGGCTGTGGCCTTGATGTGAGGAGTTCTGGACTAGAGAAGAAGCTGGGTCTCGACTGGATGAGGGGAACTAGCAGCGAAACACACAAGGGGGCCAGGTGGGACCACATTCAGTAAGGCTGTTTCTGGAATCTTCTCTGACTTCCTCTGAAATCTCTTTTGACTCACACGCTACTTTGTACACGACTGTCCAGGAAGGCTGGGTCCAAGGACAGGAGCCTCACTAGGTATGTGCCAATGCCTGTCAGCACAGCTCTATAAAACAGGTATTTTCATGTGGGACCTGCTCTTGGAGGCAAATTTTGGATGGCCATTAGGGAGTCAGTGTAGAAGGCGGGCAAGGGGGCAAAGCGGGTACCTTTACATGTACCCGTATCTTCTTCCTTTGAGAGATGTTGGAGCCACTGGCCTTGCAGGAGTTCTCTGTCCCAGGGGCAATACTCCCCTTCTACAGCAGGGGGAGCCAGACATCCACAAACACAGCATCAAGACCCCCACATGGGGGTAAAGAGAGAGAAAGGGGATGGAGGGGAAGAAAGAGAATAGAAAGAAGAGTTATCTTTAGCTGCAAGGCAGTGACGTCCTGTCACTGTCGATAGAGGCACAGAAGTCCACTGTCTAAAAGAAACACACTACAAGCTAGGAACAAAGGCCCACATCCGGGAACTTCCAGAGTTTAGATGAATCTGTTGGAATGTATTTCCCTAGTTAAAGCTTGTTCTCTGCAGGTTTGGTCTGGACATTAGTTTCAGATCCAGGAAATAAAATCTGGATGGGGGAAAAGTGGGGCTAAACTCTCCTGAAAAGGGACCAGGCTTTGACCCCAAGCTTTGCTTGGAGCTAAAAGCCACACAGAGCATATTAATCATCAGATGAAGATAATGATGTCTGGGATGATGTAAACAAAATACCTTTCCCCTGGATGAGCAGAGAATGTGCTCATGCCCTTTAACTAACTGGGACATACGGTGGTTCTGGGCTGTGTAAGCGCAGCAGGATGGAGAGAAGAACCCAAGGCTCCAGCTTCCCAGTCCCGCGCCCACCCCCTTCCAGACCTTACTCTTTTCCCATCAACAGTGTGCGGACAGGTTGCTGAGTGCTGACCTGGGGGTCTTCCAGTCTCTGCCTTGGGAGAGAAGAGCACTAGAGAATGAGGGAGCTGGAGGAAGTGCCTGATTGATACTTGGTACTTAAGGCCAAGAACCTCAGGGTCAGATGAAAGGGTGTTCTTTTCTCACCCCTGTGGCCTCAGTGAGGTCGGCGTCTAGGCAGCCTTCCTGTCCAGAGCTACATAGCTCTCTGAGGATGGGTTCAGTAACATGAGCCACTTCAGTGAAGGACTCTGTGTCTGGTGTACTCTTGGTCCTTGCTGTGCCAGAGAAAACAGACCCTGCAATGGCACTATGCAGCCGAGCCCATCAAATTCCAGGCAAACCAGAGATAAGCCTGAAGAGCAGCAGAGCAGCCTGGTGGCAATTCCACAAGGCCCGGGGCCATCCAGAATCTAATCTGCTCCTCTAACACCAGGGCGACTGTGCACAAAAGGCCCCATCCATCTCTTCCCCTCCTTGCACCTTTGGAGCGTAAGCAGACCAGGATTTGACAGGGTGGTGTCCTCTGGGGAATTTAGGCCTCTACCTGACCTGGTTACCTCATGACCACCCACCAGACCTCTGTGCAGCCAGGAGAGGGAGAGAACGGCCCTCTCTTTTCACAGATGGGAAAAGGAGGCCCAA
The DNA here is from genome assembly GCF_000298275.1 of Orycteropus afer afer. Lineage (NCBI taxonomy): Eukaryota > Metazoa > Chordata > Mammalia > Tubulidentata > Orycteropodidae > Orycteropus > Orycteropus afer. The sequence goes on along the minus strand of NW_006921627.1, from coordinate 1,075,719 downwards.
CAAAGTTATTCCTCATCACTCAAGGTCACAGTGAGCCAGGAGTAAGGACAGAACTGAAAAATTCTGAGTCTAAGGCAAGAAACTATTCTAGAGCAAACCAGACTGACTTAACATATGTGCTATGATGCTTCCTCTCAGGAAATTGGCTCCAAGATGTTACTCTGCATATCATCAACTTGGCCAATGGGCAACTACGCTCATAGCCTCTCTTGCCAGTGATGGTAACTCTGAGCTAAAAGGAGATTGAATGCTCTCACCCTGCAGTGATTCTTCTAAAAAGCTAACTTCCTTTTGTTTATTAAAATAAGTTTCTTTAAAATGGAAGGGAAAACAGAAGATGAGGAGACAAGCATGAGTAACCTAATTTGGATGAAGTCCTTGCACTGGCCCTGTTTTCCACTTCTGGTTTCAAGTGAGCACGTGCACAGGACATTACTCCCATGTTGATGGTTAGCTAGATACCACGGTGTCCTCTCCTCTGCCCCCTAAGTCTAAGGCAGAGAAAGCCCCTCATTCTGAGGCAGAAGGATTGTCCCTGGGTCTCTGTGGGAGGCATGTTCATGTGACTGCAGCCAAACACACTTCTTATGCTCAGTCATGAACCAGACCACTTCAAGGAGGATATGCTAGTTAAATTTGTATGTCAGCTTGGCTAAATGATCTGGTTGAGTGGCTGGGCAGCTGGTGGCAGTTATTCCCCATGATGAGACTGGCAACTAACTCCATGGTGGAATCTACCACAATCAGCTGAGTAGCTGCCTTTGGGATGTGGTCTCGTCCTGTATATAAGGAGAAGCCTTGGGGATAGTCTCTAGTTTAGGGCACGCTTGGACCCTGCATGTAGCCATGTTGTTGTTCAGCAGCCTGCCATGCTCTGCCGACCTTGGGACTTAAAATGGACTTGAATTAATGGCCTGCCATGTGGTTTGGTAACATCAGGACTGTACCATTTTATTTGTCAACCTTGGACTTGTTAGCCTCAGAAGCCAGTAGCTGCCTGAGTAAAGAGATGCCTCTAGCTTCAGTGGGCTGGGAGTAAGAGGCAGAGCTGAAGCCCAAGGTCGAGGGGCTTTCACACAGCCCCTAGAGCCTGGCACTATGAACTTGGACTTAAAGTGTCCAAACTGAGAGAGAATAAACTCCTGTTTGTTAAGGCCATCCCATTTGTGGTATATTCCTGTCAGAGCGGCACCGGGTAACCAGAATAGAGGGGCAGGGACAGGATAGGAGATTTTTTCCTCACCTTCACTCGACTCTTCCTCCTCCTCGTCATATTCCTCCTCCTCCTCTTCATATTCCTCCTCTTCCTCCTCCTCATTCGCGGGCTCATAGTTTTTCGAAGCCTCTAGTTCCTCTTCACTCTTTCCTTTCAGAAGAGCGTGGATCCTCACAGCCTCCTTCCAAGGGACACCACCCAGGTCAGAGGTAGGCAGCTGGGGCTCCTCCTCCTCCTCCTCCTCATCCTCTTCCTCCATCTCAGACTCAGAACTGCTGCAAAGAAGTAACAATAACCACCAAAGTGAGAGAATGACAGAAAACAGAGAAGGGGATGGTTAAAAGCCACAACCAGCCTAAGTGCCTGCTGAGGAGAAAGGGAGAGAGGACACCACAAGGGGGCTAGCACCCTTCCCTAACACAGGAAAAAACAGGGAGGGAGAGTGAGCAGAAGGTAGCAGACATTCTGCAGAAAGATGAAACCCACATGTATGAGTGAACACAGAAAAGCCAGTTGTCGTGAGTCAACCCAACTCAAGGCAACCCAGTGGCTGTCAGAATAGAACTGTGATCCACAGGGTTTTCAATGGTGATTTCTCAGAAGCGGACCCCCAGGCCTTTCTTCTGAGGCCCCTCTGTAAACCTACACAGATAAGCAGCCCAGTCTGGTGGAGAGTTTCTGTTCAGTAAACTTTGTGATCACTGAGTTAAGTTTTGTGCAGGCTTCAGAGGGCAGTGGACTTGTTGTGAGATAAACTCATAATCCTGGGAATCAAGAATGAAGAGTCCTCCTTCATGATAAATGAGTTTGGTTTGAGGAACTCAATTCTATAGCACGCAGGTTAGATCAGAAGCTTCTCCTCAGAACCATGGATGTGGTGGGGAAGGAGATGAAGGGACCGAGAGATTCAATTTCATGGTGTTCCTGGAGCCCCCACTATATGCCAACCCTGAGCTAGATGCTGGGGGACACACACATAGGTAAAGTGGTAGCAAAGACACCATTCACTGCAGTGACCATGTGGGGACTATGGGAAAAGGCTGGGAATAAGTTTCCCACCTCTGGGCCACCCCTCTTGACAACTAGCTGCATCTCCATGCTGTTCCCTGCATAGCACATTCATCTAGCTCAACCAGACCCTGTATGAGAAGACACTTGTCATGACTTATGCAAACTAAAATCATTGGCCCCTACCTTCCAAGATCCCATCCCGGGGCATTTTTCTCCATCCATTGCCTTCGCACAAAGAAACAGTACGAGAGCCAGTAAGTACATGATGAAAAAAAAAGGTATACACAGCTCCTGACAACTCTGAGGGGCTCCAGGGCATGAGAACAAGCCCAAACTTTACTGCATGAAGGGAGAAGTTCTCAGACCTGTTTCCTGATCTGATGATTCTCAAAGTCTGTCTTAGGTGTGGCTTTGAACTGCAGATGAACACAACCCTCCATGAGGAACTGGGACTGGAGTTTGACTGGGCTGGAGGAAGCCTGCTTTCACAATGAAGGCAAAGATGGAAATCCAGGCCACTAAGCATCAGGCACAGGAGGGCATCAGTCCTGACTCGCTGTGATGGGGGTGGGGGGCTCTCTCCACCCAGAACAGGGCTGTTCACAACCCACTGGTGTGGGTGTGAGTGAGCTGTGAAACCCTGTGATGAGGGTATGAGGCCCCACTTAGACCTATTAGAGCCACGTCAGTTAGTTTTACGACAGCCCAAGCACCACGGGATCGTGGCAAGTGAGGCAGGAGAAGAAAAAGCACAGTAGAAAGGTCAACCCTCGCCTCCTCATTAGCTACACACTCAATCCACTTCCAAGAAGCCTTGATACTTGGTTCTAGAGATTTGAGACAGGCACACCTGCCTCTCTCTCTGTGAAGGGCAGAGAGAAATCCAACAGGAGTTGCCAACTCTCCCTTTTCCAGGCCTTTGTTTCTACAGGACTTTGGAGCAGCCCAGGCAGTACACGATCCCTTAAGTCATGTGTGACTCGCAGCATAGATTCCATATCTTAAAGCTCATCTTATGCTCCCTGCCAGCACTTCAGGGTCTGGCCTCTGATGAGGCTGAAGGAAGGATGAATGGAGGAAGCACTGTACTCCAGTAGACCCCTTGAATTATAGTCTGGAAACTTTTCAACTGGGGAGAATCATTATGCAGAAAAAATGCATTATACAAAACTGTGGTATTTGAGGTTGTATGTCAACTTGGCTGGGCCTGGTTGAGTGGCTGGGCAGCTGGATGTATTTATTCCTCATGGTGAGATTGGTAATTAACTCCATGGTGGAATCTACTGGAGCAGCTGAGTAGCTGCTTTAGGGATGTGGGCTGCTTCCAGTACATAAGATGAAACTTTAAGGAAGGTCTCCAGCTATTTTGCACACTTGGACCCTGCATGCAGCCAAGTTGTTGTTCAGCAGCCTGCTATTCCCTGCCAATCTTGGGACTTCTTCTGGATTTGAATTAATGGCCTGTGTTGTCTGTTAACATTGGGATTGTGGCTTTGTATTTGTCAACACTGGGTTTGTCAGCCTCAGCAGCCAGGAGCTGTCTGAGTGAAGAAAAGCCTCCAGCGTCAGTGGGCCAGGAGCAGGAGGCAGCACTGAAGCTCAAGGTCGAGGGGCTTTCACCCAGCCCCTAGAGCCTGGCACTTTGAACTTGGACTTAAAGCCTCCAAAACTGTAAGAGAATAAACTCTTGTTTGTTAAAGCCATCTCATTTGTCATATATTCTTGTCATAGTAGCACTAGGTAACCAAAACAAAAACCAACTTCTCCTTCCCTTTGGAAAGAAAGGGGGACTTCTCAGATTGAGAAATTGCTCAAAAAAGCCTATGATACAAAGTCCTAGGAGACATGGGGCCACAAAATCTAGTTATCAAGATCACCTTTCCTCCTCGAATCTATTGCCTAGAAATAATCTTTAAACTTTGAATCAAAACTATCCCATGAAGCCATCATTCAACTAAACAACAGTTCAACTCAATTAAGAATGTCTGCCTTGAGCATTACACTCTTACAAGGAAGCACCTACTATGAGACTTCAAATTGACAACAGTTAATCTAATGGACAGATGGAAACTTTAAGGGGCAGACTCAAAACCCATTGCAATTGAGTGGATTCTGACTCACAGTGACCCTATAGGACACAGCAGAATTGCCCTATAGGGTTTCCAAGGCTGTAAATCTTTATGGAAGCAGACTGCCTCATCTTTATCCTGTGGAGCAGCTAGTGGGCTAGAACTGCTGACTTTTCAGTTAGTGGCCATGCGCTTAACCTCTGTGCCACCAAGGCTCCTTAAGGGGCAGAGAGTCTAAATTAAGGCGATGAACCACTATGAGTAGAGACAGTAGAGACACAATGTGAGGTATGCAACCAATGTCACTGAATTGTACATGTAGAAATTATGAATGGATGTTTGGTTGTGTATATTGTCACCAAAAAAAAAAAATAATAAATAATAATAATAATAATCACTTTTCATTCACAGCATGTATCTGTTTTTGCATTTGAAGCAGTATGTCCTTCTGGTATGATTATGTGATTCAGGCCCACCCGTCCCTGGGCTGTACTCTCTCCCAGAGCGGGCTAGGGCTGCTTCACATGCTGTAGTACTTGTCACAGTGCCTAATACAGCAAGATGGGCATGAATGAACCAGTGACCCCAACCCAGGAAGGCTTAGGCAGGCTACTGCCTGATTTCAGAGTGTCATGGATGACACTGCCAAAGCTCCTTGGTACACATGGTCATTATGTGTTGGAACCAATTCAATGGTACCTAACAAGTTTTCTCTTACTGATTCTTCAACATTGCCAGAAAGAGGGTTGAGTTGATTTGGTTCTTTTTCTTTTTCCAGCCTATAAGAATGTTTCTTCTAGGTGGCCATGGAAGGCAATCCAGTGACTGTGGAGGACGTGCTTGACTTCCAAGTCGGCACAGGGGAGGAGTTCCAGTAAGAGGGCAGAAAGACTGTACTGCACAGACTCTCTTCAACAAAGAAAAGGGAACCAATTAATACAGATACAGAAGATAATCCTGGACCCCTGAGCCTAGAAGGCAAGGATATAGAAGTGGACTAAACTCCAACTAGCAGAAGAATTTGCATGAAAACACCAAAAAAGGAGACATACGAAGCAGCAGTCTGGCAGCAATCCTGACGGCACAGACAGCTTGGATTGCCAAGTGGTGGTAGGACCTAAGAATTAACCTTTAAATCAGCCCTGCTAGTCAGGGACTGCACAGAGGTCTGCTCTGGTGGCTGGGGAATAAAAGGGGAAGCAGTGAAGAAGAAGGTGAGCTGAGCTGTGGACTTTTGTCTGTCCAGAGGGTGCAGTCATTTTGAATGTTTACAAGTGGCTTGACCATGTTGGATATTTAAAGTGACAGCTTTCTCCCAGATTCCAGGAACTTAAGAACAGGCTCCACTTGCCAGGAACCCCAAAGACATTCCAGACCCAGATGACTGGAAAGGTGCGACATTCACTCACTCCCACCCACATTCTGGGCCGGTAGGAATTCTATCCCAGTCTATATGCTCTAACGGAGCCTGGGTGCTCTGCCCCACCCTGCCCCAATTTTTTTTTCCCTGTTTTTTTAGTTTGTTTGTTTTTGTCTGTTTTAAAACTACTATTATTATTATTACTTTTGTCCTTTTTACTATTATTCCTTATTCTTCCCCTCCCAGGTTCTAGTTTTTAGCTTTTTTTCTTTTCCCTGTTTCTGGTTGCAATTTTTTCTTTCCCATGGTTAACCCCATCCCTTGTTTTTCTTTTTGCGTTTTTCCCATTTTTCTTCATTATTGTCCTTCTCTACCTTTTTTCTCTTATTTCCCTCTCGCCAGATATAGCAGGTTCCCCCCTCTGCCTTTTCCCTTTTTTCGGTTACTGTTCCTGTGTGACTACATGGTATTTTTTTGTCTGTTTGCTTTTACTTTTTTGATGGTTATTCAAGTGTTATTTTTTTCTAACTAAGTGGAAGACAGCAGCAGTCACCATACGACATAACTACACCCACACGTCTGCAGCTTCACTTACTGAGTGAGAGCCACCACTTCCTTCTCCACCAACGGGCCAATGAAAAACCACCAAGAAGAGCCTGACTCACCCTTGGCTTCTCTTCACAAACAGTTAACAGAGATATAAATCCAACAATGCCACGATGTTTCAGAGAAAAAAGACGGTCACAGTCAATATGAAGAAGTAACATAAAGTGGTAGAAACAAGGGAGCAGGATACAGACCCAGAACACATCCCTGAAGAAGCAGCAGCATTGGAACTTTCTGATAAGGAATTCAAAAGAATTTAGGTATCTTCAAAGGACTGAGAGACAAATCAAGGAAAACACAGACAAAACCCTAGAAGAATTGTGGAAAAAAATACAAGAACAAAATGACAAAATAAATGAAAAATTAGAAATGATTCTAAATCTACAGATAGAAATCCAGAAGATTAACACTAAATTGTCAGAAATAGATAACACATTGGAAGGGCAAAGGAGTAGAACTGATGCAATGGAAGACAGAATTAACAATAGTGAAGAC
>NW_006921627.1:1067351-1068507 GCF_000298275.1 Orycteropus afer afer | reverse complement strand
TAATACACAAGATGACATGACCCAGAAATCACAGCTATGGACATACTGCAAGTAAAATAAGCTTACAAGGTACTCAACAGGGAACCAGAGACATCAATTGGCAAGTGAGGACATCTACAAACCAAAAAGAGGGAAAATACTGTGTAGTTACAGAACTTCTAAATGGTGAGGAAGTCAACAGAGTTGCAAGACAGAATGGACTGTTTTAATCTTGGCGAGAAAATTGTAAATCACATGGTAACCTAAAAGAAAAATGATAAACCTTCACATAAAAATAAAAAAGAGGACAAGCACAATAATATTCAGCAAATATTAAAACAACAGCAACAAAGGAAATTATAACATCATTCATAAACATAATGAGCTCAGCACAGAAAATAATATGGAACAAAGAAATCAGGGACACCATGAAAAACACATAACAAAATGACAACAACCAATTCATACTTACCAATAATTATACTGAATGTTAATGGATTAAATGCACCACTGAAGAGAAGGAGAGTTGCAGATTGGATAAGAAAACAAAACCCATCAATATGCTGTCTACAAGAGACATACCTTAGAGACAAAGACAAAAATAGACTAAAAATCAAAGGTTGGAAAAAGATATATCAAGCAAATGGCAACTGTAAAAGAGCAAGAGTTGCAATATTAATTTCTGATCAAATTGACTTTAAGACAAAAACTACCATACGAGACTACCATATATAATGATTAAAGGATCAATTGAACATGAAGATATAAGCATAATAAATATGGGCCCAATGAAAGAGCCCTAAAATACATAGCTCAGACTTTAAAAGAGTTGAAAAGTGAAATAGATGACTCCACAGTCATAGTGGGAGAGCCTAATATACCACTTTCAATGAAAGATAGAACTGAAAAGGAACTCAACAAAGATGCAGAAGAGCTAAGCAATAAAATCTGCCAACTTGAACTTATAGACATCTACAGAGCACTTCACCCAACAACAGCACAGTATACATTCTTTAACCAGTGCACATGGGAACATTTTCCAGGATAGATCATATGTTAGGCCATAAAGCAAGCCTTCATAAATTTAAAAACACTGAAATACTGCAAAGCATCTTCTCAGATCATAATGCTATCAAATTAGAAATCAACAATAGGAAGATCAATGGAAAAAGAGTAA
>NW_006921627.1:1059951-1065490 GCF_000298275.1 Orycteropus afer afer | reverse complement strand
ATAGCAATAAATGCACACATCAAAAAAGAAGAAAGAGCCAAAGTCAACACTTTAAACCAACATCTCCAACAATTAGAAAAAGAACAGCAAGAAAAGTTTATAGTCACCAGAAGAAAGGAAATAATCTAGATTTAAGCAGAAATCAATGAAATAGAAAACAGAAGGGCAATAGAAAAAAATCAACAAGACCAGAAGTTGTTTTTTTTTTGAAGATCAATAAAATTGACAAACCACTGGCAAATTTAACACAGGAAGAGAGGGAAAGAATACAAATAACACAAATAAGAAACAAAATGGGTGACATCACAACAGAACCAACTAAAATAAAAAGGGTAATATCAGGATAGTACGAAGAACTGTATGTACTCCAACAAATTTGAAAATCTAGAAGAAATGGACAGGTTTCTAGAAACACACCACTTACCTAAACTAACACAGATTGATGTGGGAAAGTTGAACAGATCCATAACAAAAGAAGAAATTGAACAGGTCATCAAAAAATTACCAACAAAGACATCAAACTCAACTGGCATAACATACTACACAAAACATTGTTCCACTTTCTACTTTGGCGAGTAGCGACTGGGATCTTAAAAGCTTGCAAGCAGCCATCTAGATGCAATGATGGGTCTTTCCTTGTCCAGAGCAAAGAGGAATGAAGAAAACTAAAGATACCAAAGATTCATGGAAACAATTAGTCCTTGTGACTGGTACACAATGCAATCCTCAACCTATACGACTATGAGACCAGAAGAACTAGATGGTGCCCGGCTACCACTGTCAACCACTCGGAGGGGGATCTATGTAGGAGATCCTAGATAGAGAGGGAGAACAATGTAGAACAAAACTCAAAATCATTTGGGGGAAAAATAAAGGGGGGGAGGGACCAGGTTTGCTGGTCTGATAGAGCCTGGTGGAACAACTGAGACTATGGTCCCTAGCTGCTCTTCAGGTCTGGAATTGACCCCACACCTGTGGCTTCCAGCCAAACAAAAGACAGGCATATGAGCTGAACATGTACCTGAGGTGGATACATCCCTTGGAGAGAACAATCATGGGAGAAAGAAGGACCTCATCTTTAGCTTCAGGACTTAGAGGCTCTTGTGTGAACTAAGGAGTCTCTTGGTGTACACAAAGTTAAACATCTGGCTACTAACTGAAAGGTTGGCAGGTCAAAGCCACCCAGAGATGCCTCAGAAGAAAGACCTGGCAATCTATTTCTGAAAGATCCCGGCCACTGAAAACTCAATGGGGCACAGTTCTACTCTGACACATAAGGGGTTGCCATGAGTCAGAAATGACCCCACATTGTGAACTAAATCATGAGCCCGATTACAATAACCTGCAGTGCCTTTTTAAAACATTTCTTTCTCTCTATCACAGACCCATTGAATCAGCTACTTCAGAAGAAGGGCCCAGGAAGTTATTTAAAAAAAAAAAACACCGAGTTTCCCAGAAAGTAGATTATGATCACACAAAGAACTAGGGAACTTGCCTGGGTGTGTCCTTATCTAATTTAAATTAAAGGTTGGGGTCCTGATATTGCCTTATAGCCACCTTGTGGCTGTGACTCAGGTTGCATGGTCATGAGTTACACCCTGAGCTCCACACTGCCAAGTGGTGAAGCCCCAGAACCAATTCTGTAAGTAACCCTTTTTAATCTTCAGTTGTGTATGTAACCCAATCATGGTCAGTGATGAACTGACCTGCCACCAATCACGATTTTGTGATGATTTCTTTTGTACTCTATCAAATATAATGAAAACCTCAACTGACTCAGTGGATTCCATTTAGCTTTTATACTGTATACTTGGTGATTGTTTGCCTCATCCTGGATGAATGTCTTTGTTTTGTCCTTGTTCTGTCTAAGGCTTAATAAAAGGGTCTCTATAGAGTGTTAGGGAGCTCAGGTGGTATAGTGCCTAAGGCATTTGGCTGTTAACCAGAGGCTGAAGGTTCAAACCCACCAGCCACTCCTCGGAAGGAAGGTTGGGCAATCTACTTCCGTAGAGATGTTGTTGTTGTTATGTGCCATCGAGTCGCACCCGACTCATAGCGACCCCTCCTTGGGTTGCCAAGGCAGTATCACTACAGAAGTAGACTGCCGCCTCAGAAACCCAAGGAGGGCTTACCATGACTCAGAATCGACTGGATGGCAGTGGGTGGTTTTGGTTTTGGGTAGTGCAAATGGAAAGGTTATAGATTCCAATCCACCCAGCATTTCTTTATTGCTTGCTGGATGGCAGGCATTGTGCCAGCTGCTTTCTTTTATTTAATCCTCATAACGAACTTATGAGGTGTAGCTTTCTTTGTAGGTGGGGAAACTGAGGCACTGAGAGGTTAGTAACTTGCCCACAGCTAGAAGGCAGTAGAGCTAGGCTTCAAGTTGCCGTCTGTTTGATTCCAAAGCTGAGTTCTTCAACTGCATACTTCACAGCCTCCCACGGCAAAAACCTAGGCTAAAGGGCCTCCTAAACTCACAGAAAGGGAGGGAGTCCCTGGGCTGGACCAGTACAGCTGCAGCACTACGCCATTTCTCATCTTCAGGTCTAAACTAATATCTCATCAAGGAAAGACTAAGGCCTGAAAATGTGCTTGGTGCTGTAGAGAAGAAATAGAAAATATACAACATTTCCTGCATTTTACAGCTTCCCTGGGGAAATCAGACAAACTCTGTAGCTTCTACCTTTAGGCTCTTCACTTTTATTGTAGTTGGGTGCTGTTGAGTTGATTCTGACTCATAGGGACCCAATGTGACAGAGCAGAACTGCCCCATAAGGTTTCTTAGGCTGTAATCTTAAAGGAAAAGGTGGCTGGGTCTTTCCTCCTGCAGAGCCACTAGAGGGTTCAAACCATGGACCTTTTGGTTAACAGCTGAGCATTTAACCAGTAAGCTACTAAGGTTCCTTCTGCCTAGCATTTAATGCTAGCTGCTGCTTTTTTTTTTTTTTTTTTTACTGAAGTAAGAAGGGGTCTTCTATTGCACCATGCAGATGCCAGATGACTTCATCTGCTGTCCTGCCCTTCCTGCCACACTCTGTCACAAATGCCATGATTTAGCCTTCCTGGAATGCCCTTGCCACATTTTTTCTTTCTTTCTTTATTTTATTTTTGCAGTGTCCCTGTCCCTCCCTTCCTACCCCTGGTAACCAACAAAGTTTCCTTCCATATGTAAACTTTTCCTTGACTTTTTATAATAATGAACTAATACAATATTTGTCCTTCTGTGATTGACTTATTTCACTCAGCATAATGTCCTCCAAGTTGATCCACATTATGTGGTGTTTTGCAGATTCTATGTTCTTCTTTAGTGTTGTATAGTATTCCATTATGTATATACACCATAGTTTGGTTATCCACTCTTCTGTTGATGGGCACCTAGGTTGTTTCCATCTTTTTGCTATTATAAATAGTGCTGTGATATAAACATAGGTGTGCATATATCTGCCCTTGCCATAATTTTTTAACTTGGTGCCCTAATTATCTTCACAATTAACAAATTACAGTACAAGAACAATTATTATTGCAGGAAACAGGTACTCACCCATACTCGCCCTGAGGTTGAGCTGTGAGCTCTGCTCAAGGGTTTACAAATATGCTTAACATACAGGCCTCCCAGAACCCAGTGTAGGGAGTAGGTACTGAGAGAATGAAGGGGCACGGGCTCCTCCTTATCTGGGTGTGGCAGGGAGGTGCCTCCCTGGGTACTCTTCATGTTCATGCTGAGTTATGTGATGACATTGTGATGTGAAACCAAGCTTAGCTAAGACTTTGCAAGGGGGAGGCTGCCCTGGGATGCACAGAAGAGCTGTCCACTGGACCAGCCCAAGGAGCAGTTTATCCCAAGGGGCAGTGTGTGCTCCATGGGCTGAAGTGAGAGGATACAGTGGAAGCAGCAAACACCCCCTTGAGAAACATCTTGCTACTTAAAAAAAAAAAAAAAAAAAAGCTTTGCCCTCTTTATGCCCAAACATTCTCTTAATCATGGCTAGATATGTGCTCCTTGTAGCATTTAAATGCTGTCTGCAGACCCAAAGCCTTTACCAGTCAGGGTCCTTAGCAAGTGCTCTGGCACCTTGTAGTCCTGCAGGAGGATCTGGCCAATACTGAAGAATGATATTCTAATGTGCACTTTGTACAATGTTCTTTGCTGACACTGGAAGGCCTGGGCAGGTGACAAAAATGAAGCTCCGGGGTGTAAGATGGTGGGAGCCTTGGAGGTGGAACCTGTATGCCCTCCAAGGCATCACTCAGTTAAACATAACTGAAATACTATTTTCAGTTCTTTATACATACCAATTCATTTAACCCTCACAGCAATCCTGTGAGGAAGATACCAGTATTGCCTGCATTTCATAGATGAGGAAACTGAGGCATCTAGAGATTAATTACATAACTTGCTTACAGTCATGCATTTGTGAAGTACAAGAGTCAGGATTCAAACCCAAACAGTCTGCTCAGACTGCTAACTAGTTGATATGCTGTCCCCTACCAAAGCCAGGTAATAAATTCCTCTGGAGGCTCTAAGTAAGTCACTTCCTCAAGAAAGAAGTACGAGGGCAAGCCACAGGCACACTGGAGCACATAGGACAAGGAATTCACAGGGCACAGGCTGACCTGCTGGCCACGTCCTCCTCTGTGCCCTTGTCCAACACGCTGCTCAGGTTGTGTTCGGCCTGCGTCTCCTCGGGTACCTCCTCCAGTTCCTCTGCCTGTTTCACAGATAGGCGGTAGTTCTCCAGCTCAATCCTTTCAGGAGTGCCCCTCAGCCTCTTGGCAATGCTGGGCTCCTCTAGGCCATTCACACTTGAACCTGCCAGACAAACAGAGAAGCGAAATTCTGATGACAAATGATAGGAAGTGAAGGAAGCCATGGGGAAGGATGTGGTGTGAAGGGAGGAGGCACTGATGGAGGTAATAAATTTAGCATCAAAGGCAGCCATCACTCATCTCAATGAAGTGAGAGAGAGCCCCCTATGAAGGCCAGGGCACCAGAACAGATGGAAACCAAAAAGGCACAGATTTGGGACAGGCCAGAAAAGGACTGGGTGCGAGAGAACTTCTCTAAGTAGAAGAAGCAAAGACTGTGCCCATTTGCTCCGATAGCTGAGGCTGTTCTCACTCTCCTGGCCAATGTAGTGAGCAACAGTGACTGGGTGAGGGTGAGGGGACTGGGGCTAGACCTTAAGGTGCTTCTCTTCGTGTCCAAGGAATTAAAGCCCTTCAAAGCAGCTCTTGTTGAGAAGGTGGAGTCTTTCACAGATTTTCCCTACTGATCCAGGGGTCAAACAAGATCCGTGGCCTGCGCCTGCAGCATTGTCACATCCAAGTTAGTGTACACTTTGGATTTGTCTGTGCCCTCATTATTAAGATTCATGTTCAACATTTTGTACTTAACAAGAACACCTCCCAGGTGACACTGTGTCCCTCCCTGTCATCACACAAGGAGGCATACAGTCAGGCTGCCTTATTCCTGATGATGCCTGTCCCACTACTTCACTGTAAAGGCTCATTTTCCCCTTTCCAATTAATATGCAAT